>NW_024871260.1:5660000-5968079 GCF_019054845.1 Dipodomys spectabilis | reverse complement strand
AAGAGAAGAGAGAGAGGAGGAGGAGGACGAGGAGGAGGAGGAGGAGAGGGAGGAGGAGGAGGAGGGTAAGCCAGGTTGTCAGTGGCTCCTGTATATAATCCTAGCTTCTCAGAAGGCTGAGATGTAGAGAATGACAATTTGAATTCAGCCAGGGCAAGAAAGTCCCGACACTCTTATTTCCAAGAGATCCCAGGAAAATATCCGACATGGCTTGGGGCTGTGGCTCAAGGGGAGAGCACTACCCTTGAGAAAGAGAAGATCAGGGATAGGGCTTAGGCTCATATTTCAACCTCAGACCTGCCAAAGAAAAAAAAAAAGAAGGCAGTAACTCTATGTCTCTGTGTATGGATTGATGATGTATGGATGATGGGCATTCAGCAGGTTGCCCATGCCCAGAACTCCAAACTGGGAAAGCTGGGAGAAGCCTTCAGAGAGTACTAAGTCTGAGCAAGTAGCTTGAACAAAGCACCCTTCTCTACCATTTAATAACTGAAACTCCAAAGGCTTGCTTGGGCTGGCATATGCAATGAGTGTATTATGTTCTGGCTGAGGTGTCCTACTGGAATATCTAGCAGCCAGCCACTGCCTCCAGGGAGGCCACAGTTCCCAGGCTGTAGGAGCTGTGGAAGGTTCTCTCTCCATATTCCTCTATCCATCTGTAGGATGTAAGCCTAGATCTCTGGGGCATGGTGGATATCACTCATCCTTCATCCTCATTGCGGAGTATCAGGCTGGTCCCAAATCCTGACAAAGATGAAATTGCCACTGATTTCTGTCCTGAAAAGGATACACAAATAAATCCCACCCTCATAGCTCCTGTATGAAGTGAGCCTTGGGCTGCAAATGTGGCTTAGTGGTAGAGTGCTTACCTAGCAAGCATGAAGCCATGGGTTTGATTCCTCAGTACCACATACACAAAAAAAGCCATAAGTGGCACTGCGGTTTAACTGATAGAATGTAGCCTTGAGCAAAAGCAGCTCAGGAACATGCCCAAACCCCTGAGTTCAAGCCCCAACATTGGCAAAAAAAATGTGACCTTGGTGAGACATACTCTTCCTGGGACTCAGAGGAGGGCTGAGGTTATAGGTGACAGGTAGAGGGCAGGTGCTGGTGTCTCAACCCCTGTAAATCCTAGCTGAGATCTCAGGATCATAACTACAATCCAGTTCAGGTAGGAAAGTCTATATGAGACTCATTTCTCCAATTAAGCACCCAAAAATCCAGAGCTGTAATTCAAGTAGTAGAATGCTAGCCTTGAGCATAAAAACTCAGGGATGGTGTATAGGCCATGAATTTAAACCACAGAGTGGCACACACACACACACACACACACACACACACACACAGACATACACACCAATATAGAGCATTTGCCAGTCAGCATGCACACGTTCCATCTCTAGCAATTCAATATTTTAAAAAAAAGATGGAGAAGGGTAGGAAAGATTTGATCCACTAGGTGATATAAGCAGTGCCAAAATTCCACAGGAGTTCTAAGATGTGGAACAGGATAGAGAGTCTCAGGCAGAAGGTACACAGCATGGGCAAAACATCCTGAGGTGTGGTGTAGAACAGGTAGTGTCGGTGGAATGAAGGTTCTTTGGCCCTCAGACAAGTCTAGCAAAACATTCAAGGGTGGGTCAAGGTTTATAATTGAGTTACAGGTAGGGCAGAGGGTGGGGCCCATAATGGGGCCCAGGGGGAAGAAATAGCTTTGACTTTTCTCCATGGACCCCCAGCCATTTCCTGTGGCTAGAAGCCTAATTTTCACACTCTTGACCTTCAGGCCTCTTTTTGCAATAGAGGAGTCAGGTCAAATGCAGGGAAGAACTCTTGCTTAAGAAAACCTTCTACACAACCCCAACAATGGGATCAGAGAATGTGGGTCAAAGCCAGCCCAGGGGAGGAAAGTTATTGAGACTCTTCTTACCAATGAACTACCGAAAGCCAGAAAATGTAGCTGTGCCTGAAGTGGTAGAGTACCAGCATTGAGGGAAAAATTTAAGAGACCAAGCCCAAAACCTGAGTTCAAGCCCCGGTACTGGCACAGTAAAAATAAAGAAAAGCTTTCAGGAGCTTCCAGGCCATTATCAGCTGTGCACCTATGGCTCATGCCTGTCATCCTCGCTACTCAAGAATGACACCTGAGAATCAATCAAGATCCAAACCTAGCCCTGGGCAGGCTTTTATTTCCAATGAATAACCAAAACCTGGGAAGCAGAGCTTCTGTAGTTCAAGTGGTACAGCACCAACCTTGTAAAAAACAAGCTAAAGGATAGCACCTAGACTCTGAGTTCAAGGTCCCGGTAAACACACACACACACACACACATACACACACACACACACACACACACACACACACACACACACTAACATCCTTTTCAGGTGCTTGTGGCTCACACCAGCAATCCTAGCTAGTTAAGAGGCTGAGAATTAAGGATGACTGCTTGAAGCCAGCCCAGGCAAGAAAGTCCATGAGACACTTATCTCCACTAAACTAGTAAAAAAGATAAAAGGTGAGCTGTGGTTCAACTGGTAGAATGTTACCTTTGAGCAAAGGAAGCTCAGGGACAGTGCCTAGACCCTGAGTTCCAGCTCTAAGATTTTGTTTAAAGACACCCTTTGCCACCCCCACAGGCCATAAATTCCGATTTTGTTCATCCTAGATCTCACTTCCACTCCTGCCACTTCCACAGTACTGCCACAAATGGCTGGTGTGTGGCCAACACTGGGTTAAGAAGTGAACGTACACAAGGGGGTCATAGCCAGGTCAAGAATAATGCCCCAGAACATTGAGGTATTGGCCATACCAGTCTCTCATCCTCCAGTTTTTCCTGGCCTTGGAATCTAAAGTCTGTGCCTCCTGTATTCTGGGCATCCGGAATTGTCTAGAAGGACTTGAGAGGCCCAGCTGGTGCCAGAATATAAACTTTCCTGCAATAAAGTACGTTTATATTTCCTAGACACTGACAGATACTTCAAGGCACCTTGCCTCACCTCTCAGGTAGCCCTGGATCCTCCTTGCTTGAGTGGCCTTCAGTCAGATGTCAAGCTCATGTTGGCCAGAGCCACCAGCATCCTCCCATTCCCCAAGCCACTGCAAGCCTGCTGAGAGGGATGTGCAGTCAGAGGCCCAGCTGAGGAAAAGGACAGGACATAGTATGACTGAGGCCCTCCCTCTGAGGCATGGGACACCCTATGCCAGCTGGCACTGCTTTCCCATAATCCCCCTGGAGGTGGCCAAATATTGGGACAGCCAGACTTGTTGCCCCAGAGAAAAGTTGGAACACAGGCCTCTGGCAATTTAAGACTAATTGTAAAACCTCTGGGCCACGTGGCTGTCCTTCAGCTCTTCATCTGAAGATGAGCACTCTAGTACTTGAGCTACAGCACCACTTCCTGTATTCTGGTGGTTCATTGGATATCAAGTATCACAGACTTTCCTGCACAAGCTGGCTTTGAACCGTGGTCTTTACAGCTTTATGAGTAGCTAGGATGGACAGTGTGAGCACCAGCAGCCCGCGGGTTCAACCACCTTCATAAACCCAGAGGAAACCCCAATTCGTCAGGCCACAAACTTCTTGCAACCCCTTGACTTCAAACTTTGACACCCAGCATCCAAATCCATCCTTCAATGGAGAGAATGCAGATACAACAATCCTATCCCTGCACCCATCCGACCACTCCCTGCCTGCCACAGGCCTTGTCCTCTTGAGTTCTTGGTGAGGCACCACCCATCCTACTTTGGCTTCAAACTGGGGCAAACTTGAGGAGTTCTTAGAAATGTCTGTACAGTGAGGTCAGCACCTGGTCTCTCAATCACAGCACCCACACACAAACCTCCACATCTTTGAAGGCAAACATATTTTACTTTCTTTCTTTTTTCGGTTGTGGTGTTTGAACTCAGGGCCTGGGTGCTGTCCCTGAGCTCTTCAGCTCAAGGCGAGCACTCTACTACATGAGCCACAGCATCCCTTCCTGTTTTCTGATGGTTTGTTGGAGATAAGACTCTCAGGGTCTTTCCTGACCAAGCTGGCTTTGAACCATGATCCTCAGATCTCAGTCCTGAGTAGCTAGGATGACAAACATGAGGTACTGGCGCCCAGCCAAAGATACTTTTCCGTGCTTGTCATCCTTTCCCCTCAGGAAACTGAGATCTGAAGACTGCAGTTGGATGCCACCCTTGCCAGCAAAGTGAATGAGAACTCTTTATCTCCAATTAAACACCCAAAAAAGCTGGAAGTGGATCTGTGGCTCAAATGGTAGGGTACTAGCTTTGAGCATCAAAGACATGACCCACACCCTAGTTTCAAGCTTTTTTCTACCATAGACCCACCCAAGAAAGGGAAGCAGGTGGGCCCACTGGAGCTCAAAGCTAACACATAATACTCAAGCCTCCCAGAACAGACCCTATCCGGCTCTGATTCTCCAGATTCTTTATCCTACATCATGGCAGTCTTAGATGCGACTGACCATGCACTAAGTTAGGACATTCAAGTATAATCTCATACTGAGGATCCAATGACCTTATCACAGAATCTAGATCTCTCACTGTCCTGCCTCAACACTGGGCAGTGAGGTGAGATCTAGTTATCCAAACACATGATATGGGAACCAAAGGGTTTTTTGGTCAATGGATGGAGAATGGAGGTCTCTAGGTCCATCTTGTGAAGATGAAAAGGGATATCTATCCCAGGAGTGTTCCTGTGTTGTATTATCAAAGAAACAACCCTGCTCAGAGCCCAGTGCCTCTGCTTTTCCCACCAGCCTCTGCCCAGCCCTGCCCAACCTTCAGCCTGCCCTCTCTGCCCTCTCCCAGATCTGCCACCTAGACTAAAGACTGAGCCAGCAAAAGGACCCACTTATGCCTCTAAGAATGGCAGTCACGGGGCCTTAGCACCCTCTCGATGAAGTCTCAGGGTGACATGGGGCTTTCCTGTGACAGTGGAATGCTTACCTCTGTCTCTGGTGGAGGAATCAACACCGGGGTTGTCATCTTCAGAGTGACCCCTGGAAATTCCCAGTCCCCAAGGATGTACTGCACAGGCATCCTGCAGTGAACAACAGCCAGGTCATCAACGGTGAACCCAAGGTGTCAGGACTTTTAATACCAGCGTGGCTGGATCAAAGGCTCTATCACTGGTAGTCTAGGTTGTCAGGAAAGATCATGACTCCAATGTCCTGATACACCCGACCTGGGATCATCCTCCCTCTTTATCTTCCTGCTTATCCCTTGCCTCCCCCCTCTTAACACTCCCTCATCCCAATACCTCCCTAGCCCTTGGACACTTTCTTTTTATCTGACCAGAAAATAAACTCCTTGGGGCCGGGGATGATAAAAAAAAACTCTGAGCCCTAGGGTCTACCCGAGGCTGCTTTCCTCTGCAATCGGTGAGTGACCACACAGCTCCTGGATGTCATGAAGTTGCTAAGGGGTAAGTGGCTTGGTCCTCCATACTGGCTTTAGTCTCTGAAACTGTCCCCACAGAAATTGTGAATGGTTGGGTCCCTTGATCCAGGGACTCCAAACCAAGGCTTGCATATTCTCCCTTCTTCCCCCCTTTCCTTTTTTTCTCCCTCTGTCCTTCCCTCTTCTCTCTCTCTCTTTCCTTTCTTTGTGTCATCCTGGGCCTCTAACTCAGAGCCTAGGTGCTGTCCCTGAGCCTTTTTACTCAAGGCTAGCAGTTTGTGGCTTGAGCCACACATCCCCTTCTGGTGTTTTGTTTTTTGGTAGTTAATTGGAAACAAGAGTCTTACAGGTTTTCCTGTTGAGATCCTCCGATCTCAACCTCCTAAGTAGCTACAATGGCAGGTATGAAGCATCAACATCCAGCTCAAACCAAGGTTTCTTCATGTTCTGTGGAACCTGTCCTGGAAGTTTTCATTGTCTATGGCCCTCCAAAGCCTGGCGCACTCTGCAACTGTTTGTGGAAAAATAAATGAGCATCTGTCTATGACAGTACTACAGAAAAGTCCCATCTGATTCAGATAAGTATCCTCTGTGGGGGAGAGCCTGATGTAGCTTTCCCACAGTTCTCCCTCCTCCCTCTTCCTGGCCTTCTGGTGCCACTGCACTTATCTATTTTGGCTCCGAGGATGTGAGCCACAGTGTACTCGCTGGATTCTGGGGCCTCTGAGATGCCTATTTTCTCAAAGATATCTGTCTAGCGGCTGACCAGCTCTGTGGCACTCAATTCCCCACTCAGGTGTGAATGAGGTTGCCTTGAGCTGAGGGTCTGGTTCGAGGGGCCTCATCTCCTCCCCATGGTGCCAGACATGATGGTCCATCACATCCGCCCCCCCTCCCAAGTTTCATGTTGCAGAGAAAGGATCCTTGAGGTAGCCTGGGGTCTCAGAATCTCTCAGAGTCTAGTACAGGTGCTGGGAATCATCTCTGCTCACAGCTGGCAGGATGGGGATGGTGAGATCACAATCTCTGCTCTCCATGATGTCCTCCACTGTGGTGCTCACCTTAAAGAGAGCTGGAAGAGATTCAGCAGCTGGTGGAGAAAGGCAGTCAAGGCACAACGTTCAAAGCAGGAGACAATCTGGCTTGGGATCTCTGCCTGTGATGCTTTGAACGTATTTTTTTTTTTTGTATTATTAATGTGAGAATACCATACAGAGGTATGGGCAAGATAACAAGTATATTTCTTATCAAGCATTGTTGCCTCCTAATTGTTTCCCTTTCCCATCACTTTCCATACTCCTCCCCTCCACCCACCCGATTCTCCCCCTACCCCCTGACCGAAGTTGTTAAGTTTGTTTTCGGACATAACAACTTGTACAGCTCATTGTGGCAATGGGTCCACATGTATCCCCAGTTAAATGATTGTTTTTTTTCCTTCACCTCAACAAATTATACCAACATCAAGTACAGTGAAAGTATGGGTTATACTGTGGGGGAGGGACATACAAAGCAACATAGAAATCATCTTATGAATATGATAGAAGAAATTGCATGAAAGGAAATAAAACAAAAAATCATTTGAATACTTATCTGACCTTTTCTGCTTGACTCAGACATATACTAGTTTTTGCATATAAAGGAAACCATGGGACCTATGTTTCTTTGGGCCTGGTTTACTTCATTTAATAATTTTTTTCCAAGTTTTTCCATTTCCTAACAAATGGGGCAATGTCATTCTTTCTGATGGAGGCATAGAATTCCATTGTGCATATATACCACATTTTCTTGATCCATTCATCTACTGAGGGGCATATGGATTGGTTCCATCTTAGCTATGGAAAATAAAGCTGCAATAAACATAGTAGTGCTGGTAGCTTTAGTGTGGTCTTGTTTGTGATCATTTGGGCAAATGCCCAAAAGTTGGATTGCCGGGTCATAGCAGAGTTCTATGTGGAGTCTATTAGGAACCTCGATACTGCTTTCCAAAGTGGTTGAACAAGTTTACACTCTCACCAACAATGAAGCAAGGTTCCCTCCTGTACGCATCCCCTCCAGTATCTGTTGTTATTAGAGTTCTTAATTACAGCCATTCTAACTGGGGTGAGGTAGTATCTCAATGTTGTTTTGATTTGCATTTCTTTTATGGCTAGAGAGGTTGAGCATTTCTTCATGTGTCTATTAGTCATGCTTCTCTGCTCTTAGAGAAGTTTCTCTCTAAATATTTAGCACACTTATTTATTCGGCAGTTGTTTCTGTGAGGATTTGCTGTTGGGAGATTTAATTTTTTTAAGTTCCATGTATATTTTAGATTTGAGACCATTGTCTGTTGTATGGCTAGTGAAGATCTTCTCCCAAACCGTGGGCTTTCTGTTGATCTTGCAAAATATGTTCTTTGCCATGCAGAAGCTCTGCAATTTCATGCAATCACATTTGTACAACCTTTCTTTGATTTCTTGTGTTTTGGGGTCTCTATTAAGAAAATTCCAGCCTGTGCCAAGGAGACCTAGGGTTTCTCTTATTCCATCTTATAATGTTTGCAGAGTGTCTGCTTTGACTCCGACGTCTTTGATCCATTTGGAGTTGATTCTGGTGCAAGGTGATATATAAGGATCTAGCTTTAGTTTTCTACAAGTAGTTAACCAATTTTGCCAGCACAATTTACTGAAGAGTCGGTCTTTCTTCCCTTCTATTTTTAGGTCCCTTATCAAAGATTAGATGGATATAGATCTGTAGGTTCATCTCTGGTCTTCAATTCTATTCCATGGGTCCGGAGGTCTGAACTTATGCCAGTACCAAGCTGTTTTGATTACTATGGCTTTGTAGTAGAATTTGAAATTTGGTATTGGTATCCTCCAGCACTGTTCTTTCTGTTGAGGAACGTTTTTGCTATTCGGAGTCTTTTATTGTTCCATATGAATTTTTGGATTGCCTCTTCTATTTCCTTGAAGAATAAGGTTGGAATATTGATAGGTATTGCAGTGAATTTGTAGAGAGCCTTGGAAAGTATTGCCATTTTCATTCCAGGAGCACGGTAGTTTTTGCCAGTGTCTATGTTCTGTTGTGATTTCCTTTTTCAGGTTTTAAAAGTTTTCATCATATAGGTCCTTCACTTCTTAAGTTAATTCCTAGGTATTTTATTTTTTTGTGGAGCTATTATGAATGGAGTTGCTTTCCTGATTTCAGCCACACTTTTCTCATTATTGGCATATAGAATTGGCATATAGAAAAACCATTGATTTTTGAGGGTTAATTTTATACCCTTCTACTTTGCCAAAGTTTTGAATCACCTTGAGTAATTTGGGAGTGGAGTCTGTGGGATTCTTTAAATACAAGATCATGTCATCTGCCAAGAGGGAGAGTTTTATTTCTTCTTTCCCTATTTAGATCCCCTTTATGTTTGCATCTTGTCTTATTGCTGTAGCCACACATTCTAATACTAGATTGAAGAGCAGTGGAGAGAGTGGGCATCCTTGTCTCGTTCCTGAGCTTAGAGGAAATGGCTAAATTTTTTTCAGCATTGAGTATAATACTGGATGTAGGTTTGTCATATACTGCTTTTATTGTATTGAGGAAGGAAATATGGATTCCTAGTTTTTCCAGAACCTTCATTATAAAGGGTGTTGGATCTTGTCAAATCCTTTTTCTGCATCTATTGAGATAACCATATGGTTCTTATCCTTGCTCTTCTTGATGTAATGAATTATGTTAATTGATTTGCATATATTGAACCAGCTTTGCATCACTGAAATGAATCCTGTTTGATCGTGGTGTATGATTTTTAGATGAATTATTGAAGTTGATTGACGAAAATTTTGTTGAGAAGTTTTTCATCAACGTTCATCAAAGATATGTGTCTATATTTCTCTTTATTTGATGAGTCCCTGCCTGGTTTTGGGATGAGGGATATTATAGCTTCATAGAATGAATTTGATAGTGCACTTTCTCTTTCAATTTCATTGAAGAGTTGAAGGAGTATTGGTGTGAGTTCTGTTTGAAAGCCTTGTACAATTCTGCTGTAAAACCATCTGGTCCTGGGCTTTTCTTAGATGGGAGGTCTCTTATTGCTGTTTCTATTTCAATGCTTGATATGGGCCTGTTAAGATGGTTTAAATCATCTTGGTTTAGTTTTGGCATACCGATATTTGCTAGGAAAAAGTACATTCCTGCCAAGTTCTTAAACATATTAGCATAAAGTTTTGAGAAGTGTTGCCTTATAATGTTTTGAATCTTGGTTGTTTTTTGTTGATGTTTCCATTCTCATCTCTGAGTTTATTTATTTGGATGTGCTCTCTTCTTTTTCTGATAAGATTTGCTAAGGATCTGTCAATTTTGTTAGTTTTTTCGAAGAACCAACTCTTTGTTTTGTTGATTGTTTCTATGGTTCTTTTGTATTCTAATTCATTTAATTCTGATTTAATTTTAATTATTTCTTTCCGTCTACTGGATAAGGGGTTATCTTGCTGCTCTTTTTCAAGAAGGCTCAGCTGTCTCATTAAATTGTTGGTTTCAGATCTCTCAAATTTGTGGATGTAGGAACTCAGAACTATAAACTTGCCTCTGAGTACTGCCTTTTCTGTGTCCCAGAAGAGCTGGTAATTTGTGTGCTCATTTTGTTGAATAGCATGAACACTTGAATTTTGTTTCTAATCTCTTCCATGACCCACTGGTGATTAAATAGTGTGTAGTTCAGCCTCCATGTTTTACAGGATTTTCTTTGGTGGCTTTTGGTGTTGAGTTATAATTTTATTTCTTTGTGGTCTGAGAATGACTTCAATATTTCTGAATATGGACAAGTTTGTTTTGTAACTAAAATGTGGTCTATTTTGGAAAAGTTTCCATGTGCTGCTGAGAAGAACATGTATTCTGATGCTGCTGGGTGAAATATTCGGTAGATGTCTGTGAAATGTAGTCGATCTATGCAGTTGTTTAGGTCTGCAGTTTTTCTGTTGAGTTTTTGCCGTGTTGATCTATCTAGTGGGGATAGTGGTGTGTTAAAGTCTCCAATAATTAATATCTTTGGATCTATATGAGATTTGAGATAAAGTAGTGTTTCTTGGATAAACTTGGGTGCTCCTTTTTTTGGCAAATACATATTTAGAATTGTAATATCCTCCTGAAGGAGTGATCCCTTAATTAGTATGTAGTGACCTTCTCTATCTGTTCTCACTAATTTTAATTTGAAGTTTATTTTATCTGGTATTATGATTGCAACTTTCGCCTGTTTATGGGGGCCGTTTGTTTGGTAGATTTTGTTCCAGACTTTCACATTGAAAATGTGTTTGTTTTTATGGGAAAGTTGTGACTCCTGAAGGTAGCAGATAGAAGAAACTTACTTTTTAATCTAACTAGACATTCTATGTAGTGTGATTGGAGAGTGAAATCCGTCAATGTTGAGAAATAGGAGTGAGAGGTATTTGGGAGTTCCTGCCATTTTATCAACCTTCTTTGGGGATGCAGCTACTGGGTTCTTCCTATGGTTCTTGCATTCTCAGTTTGGGTGTCGTTTCTTGGCCGTTATTGTGGTCTTGTTGGTTTTCTATGTGTAGGACATCTTTAATAATCTTTTGTAGGGCTGGTTTGGTGGAGATATATTGCTTCAATTTTTCGTTGCTATGGACCATTTTTATTATACTTTCTATCATGAAAGAGAGTTTAGCTGAGTACAGTATTCTTGGTTTTCTCTGCTGAGAAATTTGAGGTCCTTCTAATTGTTTTACCTTTATAAGTGATTTTCTCCTTGAGAGCTTTAAGGATCTTTCCCTTGGCCTGAATTGATCCTGTAGAGCTTATAATGTGACCGTGGGATGGCCTGTTCTGGTCTGGTCTATTTGGAGTTCTAAAAGCTTCTTGTATCTGAATAGGCCTATCTTTTTGCATGTTTGGGAAGTTCTCTACTAAGATCCTGTTAAACAAATTTCCTAGACAATTAACTTCTTTCTCTAGGTTCTCCTCTACACTCATTATCCTCAGATTAGCCTTCTTATGGTATCTTCCAAGTGTTGAATAGATCTATCGTATTTTTTGTATTTGTCTTGGATGGTTGTATGTTCTTTCTCTATATTATCTAGGATGTCTTCAATCCCCGAGATTCAATCTTCTGCATAGTCTAACCTACTCTCAAGACTTTCTACTTTGTTTTTTATTTCTTTTCATTCTAATTGTTTGGCTTTGAGGGCTTCAAATTCTTTTTTGGAACTTTGTTCTAGATCTTGTAAAAACTTCTTTACTTCTCTAATTTGGTGTTCCGTGTTTATTCTCAAATCACTGAGTTGATTAGTTATGGATTCCTTGGACTCCCATTCCTTCTGTTGGGCTCCACTGAGCATTCCCTTTGTGGTCTCACTGATGTCTTTCATGAATGCCTCCTTTGATCTTTGTCTATTCACATCTTGATCTCTCAGTTCCTGTATTTCTCTTTGATTAACATCCTCACGTTCACACATTTCCTGTAGTTCTCTTTGAGTGTTCTCAGCCTGTTCAGGCCATTCCTTTCTCTTTGTATGTTCTAAGCCAGCTCACGCAATTCCTGTTTATCTCTTTGATTGATCTCAACCTGCTCATGCAATTCCTTTTTTTGTCTTTGAGTGTTCTCAATCTGCTCACGCATTTCTTGTTTCAATCTTTGAGTAGCTTCCTCACAATCAGGAGACTCCTGCATTCATCTTTGGTGTGCCTCCTCTCTCTCCATATCATGCTGTCACTGAGACCTTTGCAAGTATTCACTCTTTTTATTTACCCCGTTTAACTCTAGTGTTTGTAGATCTTTTTGGGAACTCTCCTCTGGATTATTATTTGTTCTGTCCCCTGATTGTCATGAGTGGGAGTTGAGATCCCTGGGCTTGCCCTTTTTCTTGTGTTTTTCCGGCTTGTTCTGTCTATTTAGGATGAGAATAACACAGGTTTTGTGCTAGAACACTATTTTAAGGTAAACATCAACCAAAGTCTGTAGTTGCATAGTCTAAAATATGCAGATACTGTCTGGTTCAAGAGATACAACCTATTGAACATCAAACAACTATGTCTTATTGGCCTAAGAACAGCAAAGGAGAATTTGGCAACCAGAAATTATTAGGTTTAGGAAAAATGTGTGGAAAAGAGGATTAGAGGGATTTGGGAAGGTGAGGGAGACTGGAATTAACCATATCCTAATCTCAAAGAGGGAAATGCATTGGACAGAATGACAGCAGAGAGAGTGAAAAAAAGGAAAAAGAAAAAGAAAAAAGAGAAGAAAAAGAAAAAAGAGATAAGAAAAAATGGAAAAACAAAAATTTAAAATTAAAAAGTGAAACCCTTAAAAACTGCAAGTTTGAAGGAGTATTATTCAGAGAAGAATGGGGATGGGATGAAAGGAGGGGTGGGATAGAAAGGAGACATGAACAACTAGAAAAATAAAAATGTTTTAAAATATTATATGAGTATAAAGAGGTAATACTGCTATTAAGGAATTTAAGTCTAAGAGTTTTTCATTTGAGTTTTCTGGTTTAAGTATGTACACAATGGAGGATAAGATCTAATAATCGACGACGGTCATATTTGAGGATGAGAAGAACAGCAATTAAGTCATGCAGAAAATTATGAAAGAGAAGAAATGAAAAGAATGAGAAAAGAAAGAAAGAAAAAAAGGATCAAAAGGCCAGTAGAGATTAAAACACACACATACACATATACACCTAAAATAAAAATTATACGAGGAAGAAAAGAACAAATAATTGAAAAAATTTTAAAAATTTAAAATTTAAAAAAATTTAAAAACATGGTACAAAAAAAAAGAAAGTCCTTTGATTTCTTTTCGGAGTGGATGGGAAGATTCTGTATCTCCCTTGTGTCCATAACCAGTCTCTTGGTGGAGTCTCTGGTTTGCTTGTGGTGTTTGGTTTTCCTGTGGCTTGATTGGTTTATTAAATCAGTTTGTTTGGGCAAGCAGAAAAATGCTCTGCTTTACCCAGGATTTTGTGATCCTCCTCCCAGGTTAGTTCAGTAGGAGAGGGATCTGTTTTGAGTATCCCAAAAGAGGGAAATGGCTTTTTCCTCTAGTTTGGAGATGCTGTGTTGAGGCTAGACTTTCAGCAAACAGTAGCTTTTCCCAGGGTTTATGTTTACTGAAATTCAATGGATTGTCTAGGCTGCTGTAGGGAGGGGCAGCCTCTGGCTCTGTTTACCGAATGAAGAAAGCCACTCCTGGGGGCAGATTTTCCTCTGCCTGGGGTGGGTGACTTTTTCCTGGGTGGAGTTGTGCCTTGCATGTCTGGGCAGGTTCCTGTGATCTGCTAAATGACTGTCTTGTTTTCTCCCAAAGCCTGAGTTGGAGTTGGCAGCTCATCCCGGCCTTTGTCAGTATCAAAGATGGAGATCTCCGGTATTGGGATCAGGGATAGGTGCCTTCCCTCCTCTGCTCCCTGAGGAGTGAGGATGTCAGGCTTCTACTCACGTGGGAGGGTTGGTTCCTGGGTCTTCTCTGGTCTGCCATCTGCAGGGTGAAGATATCTGTTCCTTGTCATTTCTTGCTGGTGCTAAGTAGTGTCTGTTCGCCTGCTGCATCTGGCACCTTTGTCCCGGACTCTCTGCGTTGAAGATATGGTGGCTACAGCCACCACTGCTGCTGCTGCCGCTGCCGCAGCTCCCAGCAAGTGCTCAGATTTGTCTCTTTGCCTGGATTTTCCCTTTCTGGCCAAACTCTCTGTACTGTGATGGCACACTTGGTGTAATTCTCTGGCCTAGGATTGTTCACTGGAACTCTAAAACTGCTTTTTATGGGAGAGCTTGTTTAGACTCCAGCTTCTCCTCCGCCATCTTCCTGACTTCTGAACATTATTTTTTTAGCGGTTGAAATCATCCATCTAATTTGACCCATAATCCCAGGCGTTACTGAAAATTGCCAACTTAAATAAAAGAAACACCCTGGAAAATGTGGCATTTAATTTGTCCCAATCAAACTTAAAGTGTTCCCAAGTCAAGTGGTCCCCTTTTCTTTCCAGACAACCTACAGCAGGTTGAAGAAATTGGCATTAAGCGAGCCCTAGCTAATTGCCACCTCCTGATATGAAGATGGCTCCAGCAGGCGGAATGGACATGCGTAACACTGTCCAGCTGGAAACAGCCCAGGCAGGACAGAGATTGGAGTCTGCAGGATTCCAGGGAGGAATGAAAACTGGTGCAATGCCCCAGGAGGGAATCCATGCTACCAGTGGGGGCCCAGAGCCCTGTGCCCGAATGCCCACAGAGACCATAAATGCCCTAGGTAAGGTTCACCTCTCATCCTCGGTCATGGTGAACCATCTGCCATGTCACAACTTATGCCAGCCTCCAAAACCTCTTAGATTCACAGCCCCTGCTCTATCCTCTCCCCCACCTCATTCCCTAATTTTGTTCGGCAGACACATTCCCAACCCTTGAATTAGCTCCAACTATAAACACAAAAGCAGAATGTCTGGCTGGAATAGTGTGGCTGTGGTCACATTCGCCTCACCAAACTTTTGGCTGTCGATAGAAGGATAGGTGTCCACTCTAGTCCAGGGTTCACACAGGTCACCTATGGGAGGCACATGCAGGCCCAGCATCTACTGTGGGCTATAGGAAAGGGGGAAGAGAGAGGTGGAAATAGGAGGAAAGGAATGTCTACTGTAATCTTCCCATAAAGGAGGCAAGAATCTGAGAAGGAGAAAACAAATATTGTGTCTGGGCTTGTACTTGGTATTGAAAAAAGAACAACAACAAATACACACACAGAAATTAACAGCTTTAGCTGATTTTAGACATGATGATTAAATATATTTTCATTGGTCTCATCTCCCTGCACTCCCAATATACACACACACACATACAAACACACACAAATCCAGAAAGGTGACAGAAGACTCATCATTCATGCAGCACCTGCAATTTGCCAACTGATCACTCACCTGAGCACAGTCAGGCTGCACAAGGAGAAAGGTTCTCTACCTCTCTCTCTCTCTCTCTCTCTCTCTCTCTCTCTCTCTCTCTCTCTCTCTCTCTCTTTCTCTCTCTCTTTCTCTCTCACACACACACACACACACACACACACAGATTCAGAGTAGTGCCTCTCCTAAGTTTGTTGGTTCCTCATGTGGGACAATGTACAAGCTGAAGGACAAAGGTTCCCATACCCTGTTCCCTTGTAAAAACCAAGGGCTCCCACCCAAGGGGAGAACTACTCTAATGACACAGCCACACCCACCTCTCCCCTGCTCTAGGGTCAGACCCTTCCCCTTGGGAACAACCAGCCTTAACTCCACATTCACCAAAATCTTAGACCAGGACACAGAGTGAAGGAATCCCCAGACATGTGGCTCTTCAGAGGCAAGACTGAAAACAAGAAGGGGGTCATGGGGTTCTCAGGGGGGTTTCTGACCATGGGTGGGGATGGTGTTAGGGAAATTGATTAGGTCCTAAAGGCTACATACATGGACAGACTCCCTACTTCCAGCCTAGATGTTTCTGGGCGACTGGGTGGATTCTTAGGGAGGACAAAGAGACCAGATGGACTGGGAGCACCAGCAGATGCTGACAGAGATGGGAAATGTGATCACCCTGTGAGTAGTGTTGACAGCTGGGGTGGAGGGCACAGGCTGGGTGTACGTGCATCGGAGGGGGTGTATTCCTCCCAGATATTCACCTTCTATCTGACCCCCAGTGCCATCACCTCACTAGTGAGCTTTTCTGGGACCCTCCTCAGGTGAAAGGGTAACAGCACAAAAGACAAGGGCTCACACAGCAAGGTGAGGGCCTATCTTCTGCATCCAACATCCCCCACCCCCAGAAAAAAGGGAAAGACCCAAGAAGGCAGGTGTGGAGGTGCTGCTCCCCACCTCTGACTAAAGCCACCAGGTTCCCACCAGGGAGAGGAAGGGTGCAGATGTGCAGCTGTGTGACTCCCACTGCTCCAGGCCAGGGGTAAGGTGGCGCCCCCTTCTCACCCATTATTGCATCTCCCTGTTTCCTGGGATGCTGACCACTAGGAATGGGAGTGGGTTCCTCCAGTAGACATCCACTCCCCCACCCCCAGTCCTGGGTTGCATTTGTCTCAGACTCAGGGATGGTCAGCTTGGCGCTGGGGAGTTGTGGTTGGAACACAAGAGGAGAGCTGAGAGTCGCTGGTCTGGGTCCGTGGGGGAGGGGAGTGGGGGGAGAAAGGGGTACATTGGGGGAGTTGGTGAGGTGTGGGCCCATAGGGCAGCACTCATGTGTGCTTTGGGGAGAAGCTGTAGGCTCTGGTTCCAGGTGCACCAGGCAGTGATGGCAGTGGCTTGGTGGACGCTCAGGCCCAGAGCAGAGGACCGGTGGCTGGGACCAGGTCAGGGCCGCAAGCCAGCCGGGGGTTGCAACATCACTGCATGACTCCAAAAGTCACCACGGGTCTGAGCAGGCAGGGACATGTTTGAAAAGCAGTGCCGCAGGAAGGTCAGGAAAGGGGGCTGGGGCAGGGACAGGCGGGTGGTGGGACTGAGTGCACCTCCCTGAAGCTGAGCTCCCAGCCCAGGAGCCTTGGACTTAGGGCCTATCTAGCCTCTGAGCCTCCCTGGGGCAGTGCTAGGGATATGCCTGCTGTGCTGGCTTTCTGTGCTCTGTGCTCCTGGCCCAGAACTGTGCTCCTTGAGCAGCAGAGGCCAGCCATTGATGCCACCTCCCCTGGTGCATGTGCCTGCTCTTCTCTCTGCTCTCTCTCTCTCTGCCACCACTTCTCTCCCGGGCTGCCCCTCCACCGCCACGTAAGTGCACAAGCACCCGGGTGCCCCTGGCTGTAGCAGCTATGTGCCCCCTTGGCTTTGCTCTGTCCACCCCTCGGTCACACCCCCTCCCCACCCTTGGCCTTGTGCTGCCCTGTCTCTGCCCTAAGGCTACCAGGCCATGGCAGAAGCAGCCTCACCTCAGCTCAGGGCTTCCTCTTATACCCAGCAGCTGCTCAGCCCAACCACTGGGGGAGACTCTTCTCCATGCACCCCACACATCAAGAAGGTGCACGGTGAACCTCTGTGTGTGTGTGTGTGTGTGTGTGTGTGTGTGTGTGTGTGTGTGTGTGATTGTTGGGGATACCTTCTTCTCAAGGACTCAGAACATAGCAGCCTTTGGGATGACAGTACACAGCACACTTTAAAAAGATAGCACAAAGAACCCTGTGTAATGGACTCAGCACAATAAGCCTTTTGAAGGACTCAGCACATAGTAACCTTTGGGATCCTCATGGTAATCTAATGATCAATAAAATTAGACATGCCATTTAGACATCATTAAACTTAAATATATTAGTATTATGACATCCTATGTCTTAGTGACATTATAGACATATTGTGAATGCCTATTCTGTGATTTCATTGTTTTTCAAATGAGCAATATTGGAGGATATAAGAAATCCATTGTGACCTCAAGGCCATTGTGACATGAAAATTCCCTTTGTGACATCACAGTGCCCTTGTGATATCATTAACCTGTTGTGACATCACAAACCTGTCCTGTCCATTGTGACCTCATTACCAATGTGACAACACAAAGCCTTTGTGATGTCACATTGCTATTGTGACATTACAATCATCTTGAGACCTCCCAAACCCATTATGACATCTTTACCACCTTTGAAAAAAACATGACCTTTTTGACATCACAGTACATTTGTGTATCCATATCTTCATTGTGAAATGTCAATTGAGATCAGATATGCCATTGTAATATCACAAAGCACTTACAATATAATCATTGGTGTGACATCACTGTCATTAGGACATAGCTTATTGTGACATCACAAATCTGTAATGACACCATACCACTATGACATCACATTGTCATTATGACATCATATATACATTATACATATCTATTATGTGATTTCATTATATTTCAAATGTGGCATGTGGGTTCATATCAAAAACATATTTTGACTTCATAACCATTGTGACATCACAATCCCTTTGTGACGTAACATTGCCATTGTGATATCTAAACAACTGTGACAACTCAAACATGTCCTGTCCTCATAAGTTTTGTGACATGTTACCACTATGTTATGTTAGGACCACTGAGAGCTCACTCGATTTTTGACTTCATATTTTTTCAGGTATGACAAGAAATATTAGAAAGATACATTTGTGTATGTCGTTGTGATTTCATTCTCATATCCTCACTATAAACTAATGGCAATTAAGATCTGACATGCCACTGTGACATCACAAACCCTTTGTGACATCATCACCAATGTAACATCAGATTGTCATTATGACACCATCAGCTCATGGTGACATCACCAAGCTACAGTAACATCATAGCATTATGACATCGCATTGCCATTTTGCTGTCATAGACACATTGTGAATGTATATCCTATGATTTCATTCTATTTTAAATGTGGCATGTCAGTTGATATCAGAAACACATTGTGACCTCATAACCATTGTAACATTATAAACCCTGTGTGGCGTCATAATCAGTATGATATCACATTGTTGTTATGATATCTTTAGCTTATGGTGACATCGCAAAATGACAATGACATTACAGCATTTGCCATTATGTCATTGTGACATCATAGTCACATTATGAATGCTTAATCTGTGATTTCATTGTATTTGAAATGTGACATGTGGGTTATCAGAAACTCATTGTGATGTCATAACCTTTGTGATATCAAAATCCATTTGTGACATCAATTTGGCAATGTGACATCACAATGGCAATGTGATGCTACTAAGGCATCATGATATCACAATGGTCATGAACCCACAATGGGTTTCTGATATCAACCGACATGCCACAGTAGAAATAGAATCAAATAACATAAAGGGCAAACACAACGTGTCTATGATATCAGAATTTCAATGTAATGTTACAGTGCTATGATGTCATTGTAGTTTTACATGTCAAAATGAGCTGATGTTGTCATAATGGCAACATAATATCACAATTATGATGATGTCAGAAAGGATTATTTTTATATTTCAATGGCATGTCTGATGTTAGTTGTCATTAGTTCCCCATGAGGATATGGATACAAAAAATGTTCTGTGATGTCACAGAGGCCATGTGTGTTTTCAAAGGTGGTAAGAGGTCATAATAGCTTTGTAATGGCACAATGTGATTCATAATATCACAATGGAAATGTGATGTCCCATTGGGTTTTTGATGAGGTCAAAATGGTTTTGTGATGTCACAGTTTATAATATCAGAATGATATATCCAATTTCAATTATTCATAATTCAATATGAGGATACCAGGTGATAGAAGAAGCTTCATAGTATGAGGTCATACTATGTGAAAACCCAATGGGACACATTTCACAATGACAATGTGATGTCTCAACATCATGTTATAATAAGGTTTTGATGTCACAATTGGTGACGTCATACTGATGAGGAGGTCGCAATAGATTTGAGATGTCCCAAGGGGTTGGTGATGTCACAATGGCATGTGGGATCTCAACTGTCATTAACTCACCACAAGTATATGGGTTTGGGAAGGTATTCTGATGTCCCCAAAGTATATGTATCAAAAAGGTGAAGAACTAACAGGTCTGAAATGTCACAAAGTGACACAATGGTTATGATGTCCAGTGGTGTGATATCATGATGGTACACTGGATTTTAGATATCTCATGTCATATCTGAAATATCAAGTCAAACACAGATTTTCAACTCACAAAGGGCCTAAAATATCACAATGACATATCACAAAAGTTATGAGGACAGGAGAGGTATTTGAGGTCACAGTGAGTTAGTGATATAACAAAGGCAATGTGCTATGACAAAGAGATTTTGATGATACGAAGGTAATGAGTTCACAATGGTTTCCTGATATCAACCCACATGGCACATTTAAATAGAATGAAATCAAAGAATTGGCATTCACAATGGGTCTATGACATCAAAGTGACAATGTGATGTCAAGGCAGCAATGTTTGATAGGATATGTACTCATTACCTTACTCATGTAACTGTAATCCCTCTGTACACTATATTTACAATAAAAAAAGTACAGAAGAAAAATAAGAAAAAAATGGTATGATGTAATTGGGGTTTGGTGTTATCACAATGAGATGAAGGTGTCATGATGACAATGTGATTTCACAGTCGTAATTATTGCACGAAGTATTTGTGATGATACAATGCTATGTGTGATCACAATTTTCATTAGTTCACTATGAGAATATGGGTACACAAAGGGTCTGTGAGGCCACAGAGGTCATGTGTTTTTTTTAAAGGTGATAAGACTTTACAATTGCTTTGTGATGTCACAATGTGATTGTGAAGGTACAACAATGTGATGTCACAATGAGTTTGTGATGTCACAGTGGTGATGAGGTCTCAATGAGTTTGTGATGTCACTATGATTTGTATTATTACAATGACATGTCCAATTTCAATTTCTACTAGTTCACAATGAGGATACAATTTCAAGAAAGAATCTTAAGATCCAAGAACCATGAGTTTGAGTTTTTAATCATAACTTGTGTGATTTGTTGATATTAGGATATTTTAGTCCTTTAGTAAGCTTATATTCTGTTTTCAAACTCATAATAATTCAGGTAGGACATATGATATCAGAAATTGACTCTGACATTATGAATATTGTGACATCACATTGATAGACATCAAGACTATGGTGTCACATTGTGAACTCACAAATCTGTTAGGATTTCATCACATTTGTGCCAACACATGACTTTGGAGACAACACAGTCCCTTTGTGAATTCATATCTTCATTGTGAATTACTGATATTTGAGAATTGGCATGCCATTGTGACATTTCCAACCAATTGTGACATCACAAACTTATTATAGTAGAAATACATTGTGATCTAATAGTCATTGTGGTAGTACAATCCTTTGTGACCCTACATTTCCATAGTAATATCACTAATCCACTGTGAAATTCCAATCCTCTCTTACCCAATCCAGGTATGAAATGTGATACCCGAATCCAGTGTGACATTTAGATCATGGTGACATCACACTGAGAAATGATATGAGCATTTTGTCACATTCTGACAACACAAACCTGTTTGGACTTCATCACTTTTGAGACAACGCATGCCTTTGGAGACATCACAGTCCCTTTGTGAGCTCATATACTCATTGTGAGTTGACAATTGAGATCACATATATCATTTTGATGTCACCAACCCATTGTGACATCACACACCTCTTGTAAACTCATCACTAGTGTGGCATCACCAATTGTCATATCAAAACATTATTAAGTCATCATATTGCAACATTACATTGCCGTAGTGATATCACTGTTCCATTGTGTTTTCAATAACCTAGTACGTCTTCATAGCATTTTAGAAAATTCATGGCCTTTTATGTTTGTCTTCTTCTGTGAACTCATATCCTCATTGTGAAATAGTAGCAACTGAAATTGGTCATGTGATTATGAGATATGACTTCACAAAACTTTGATTTCATCACCAGTGTGACATCACAAACCCATTGTGAGCTTTCATAGATATTTGACATCACTATCACATTGTGACATCCCAAACTTATTAGGACCTCGTAGCACCTTTAAAAAAACACATGGCCTTTGTGACATCACAGTCCCTTTGTGTAACTATACCCTCATTATGAACTGACAATTGATATCAGACGTGCCATTGTAACATCACGAACCCTTTGTGACAGCAACAGTGCGACAACATTCTCATTATAACAGCATTAACTACTTTTGACATCAGAAAAGTACGACAAGATAGTATTATGAGATCACATTCTCATTGTGATGTTATAGACAGATTGTGAATGCCTGTTTTTAATCTGTTATATTGTTGTAGTTGGTCATGGGACTTGAACTTTGGGCTTGGGTACTGTCCCTGCTCTACAGCTCTAGGCGAGCACACTATCACTTGAGCCACAGGACCAGAAGTGGTTTTCTAGTGGCTTTTATTGGGGATAAGAGTTTCATGGACTTTCCAGCCTGAGGTGACTTTGAAATGCAATCCTCAGATCTCAGCCTCCTGAGTAGCTGGGATTACAGGCATGAGCCACCCGCACCAGGCTTTTTCATTCTATTTAAAATTTGACATGTGTGTTGATATCAGAAACATAATGTGACCTCATAACCATTGTAACATCTTAAATCAGCAGTGACATCAAATTGTCATTATGACACCATCAGCTCATTGTGACATCACCACACGACAATGACATCATAGCATGATAAATCACAGTGACATTGTTATGTCATAGACATAAAAGTGTGAAGGCCTATTCTGTGAATTCATTCTATTTCAGAAATCCATCTAACCATGTAACCATTGTGATATCACAATCCTTTTTGACATCACATTGCCATTGTGACATCATTAACCTGCTGTGCCATCACAAACCAGTCCTGCTTTATAAGTTTTGTGACATTATCATATGTTAGGCCCTTTGTGAGCTCATAATATGTTTTCAATCTCATATTTCTGATATGATATGTGATATCAGAAATCCCCTGTGACAACATACTGCCAGATATCATGCCCATTATGTCACATTGTGACATCACAAACCTGTGAGAACGGCATCACATTTGTGACAACACATGCCTTTGGAGACATTACAGTCCCTTCTTGAACTCATATATTCACTGCCAATTAATGACCATTGAGATCTGCCATGCCACTGACATCATGAACCCATTGTGACATCACAAACTTATCGTGACCTCATCACGAGAATAGCATCAACAACTAATTGTTGTATCAAAGCATTATTTTGACATGGTATTGTGGTATTGCCGTTGTGATATCATTGTCCCATTGTATTTTTACAAACCTATATGGCCACATCACATCTTAGAAAATTCATGGCCTTTGAGACTTCAAGCTCTTTCTGTGAACTCGTGTACTTCTGACCTCTAAGGCAAGGAGACAAAGCATGTAGTCTCATTTAATATAATAAAACAATTTACACTAGAAAGGGGACTGTGATTACTTCATCCTGGAATGGATACCCAGGTCCAAGAGCAGCCTTGACCACCAAACCTCAGACCTCCAATGGGCAGCTCCACCCTTTATTAATTGGTCTGCAAACCACCAGCCAAAAAATTATGATCTTCGAATCTCCAAACCAAAATAGGCAAGGCTTTTTACTTTTTCATTCCTCCCTCATTTACTACAGACCTGTCCTTCCTTCCTGGTCTTTCCCTTTTTCCCTTCTACCACTTCCTTCTTCTCTTCAGGTCTCTCCACTCTCCACAGGCCTTCCCTACTCTGCCCCAGTGACCACTTGCCAACCTTCTGCTCTCCCTCATCTTCCTCTCTTCTCAGGTTTTTTTCCTTCCTGCTGTCTCATCACTTTCTTCCATCTGGGTAGCTCCCATTTTTATCCCCCCTTCCAATGCTCTGAAAATGCAACCCATATATAGGTTGTACCCTTCCTCACTCCAACGGGTCTCCTGCCTAACAATTTTTAACCATCTCTTCCCAATCTGCCCAGTGCTCAATTACCTCTTGACAGCTCACCATGTGAGGCTTGACACCTCCACCTTTGGCGGCATTCCCCACATTCTCCTGTGGGCCAGGCCAAGAATTTACAATGATTATCGGCTCCCACAGATAATTCTGGCAACACTGGTTATTACAGTATTCTCATAGTGAATTAGAAGAAATTGAAGTTGTATATTTCATTGTTATATTAAAACTTGATGAGACATCACTAACGCATTGTGACCTCATCACTGCAGTGACATCACAAACTCATTGTGATATCACATTGCCATTGTGCCACCATGATCATATTGTGACATTCCCAAACCTATTATGCCCTCAGAAGCTTTGAAAGCATGGCCTTTGTGTCATCACAGGCCCTTGGTGTACCCATATCCTCATTTTGAGCTGAGATCAGACATGCCATTTTAACACCGCAATACCTTTGTGACATCATCACCAGTTTAACATCACATTGTCATTATGACACCATCAGCCCATTGTGACAGCATAAAACAACAATGACTTCATAGCATTATGACATCACATGGTCATTGTGATGTCACAGATACATTGGAATGCCTATTCTGTGATTTCATTCTATTTCAAATGTGGTACGTGGGTTAATATCAGAAATAGATTGTGACAACATAACCATTATGACATCACAATACCTTGATGACACCACATTGCCATTATGATGTCACTAACCCACTGTGACAACACAAAACCGTCCTATCCTCATAAATGTTTTCATATGCTGCCAGTGTGATCTCTGGCCTCTCTGAGCTCATGAATTTAATTCATAATACATCAGGTATGACATGTGATATCAGAAATCCACTGTGACATCACGACCACTGTGATATCACATTGCCAGATGTCATGAACATTGACTCACATTGTGACATCACAAACCTGTTAAGACTCATTACACTTGTGCCAACATATGCCTTTGGATACATCATTATCCCTTGTGAAATAATATATTAATTGTCAATTAGAGACCTAGCATGAGATTGTGACATCACCATCCCATTGTGAAATCACAAATCTATATGACCTCATCACCTATATGGCATTACCAACTATTTTTGACTTCAAAACAATACTATCTCATGTAATGGTAACATTATATTGCCAATGGGATGTCTCTGTCCCATCGCATTTCCAACAATCTACTATGTACTTATAATATTTTACAAAATTCATGGCCTTTCTGACTTCTAGCTCCTTATGTGAACTCGTATCTTCATTGTGATTTAGTAATAACAACATTACATGGATACTTGGATAGTGACATCACTATCCAAGTGTGACCTTATTGCCACTGTGACATCACAACTCGTATCTTCATTGTGATCTAGTAATATCACCATTACATGGATTACTTGGATAGTGACATCACTATCCAAGTGTGACCTTATCCCCCTGTGACATCACAAACCCTTGTGACATCATATTTCCAGAGTGATATCACGATCACCTTGTGACATACCAAACCTGTTGTGACCACTTAGCACCTTTGAACAAGCACATGGTGTTTGTGACATCACAATCCCTTTGGGTAATTATATCCTCATTGTACCATTGTACCATTACAAATGCTTTGTGACATCATCTCCAGAGATCACATTATTGTTAGGATAACATCAGCCCATTGTGACATCCCAAAATGACAATGACATCATAGCATTATGACATCACATTTTCATTGTGAGGTCATAGAGACAATGTGATTGCCTATTCTCTGATTTCATTCTATCTCAAATGTGGCATATACTTTGATTTCAGAAACCCATTGTGACCACATCACCATTGTGACATTACAATCCCTTTATGACCTCATATTGACGTTGTGATATCATTAATGCAATGTAACATCACAAACCTGTCTTGTCCTCATAAATTTTGTAATAAGTGATTATCTTGACCTGGGCTGGATGCCCAGAGCTAAATTCAGCCTCAACCATGAACCCTCAGAACTCCAAAGAGCAGCCCAGCCATTTGTTAACTGGTCTGCAAAGAACCATCCCCCAAAATAATGATCTCCAAAACTCCACACTTCAAAGGCAAGGCTTTTTCCTTTCCCTTCATCCTCCTTCTCTCCAGACCTGTCCTACATTTCAAGTCTTTTGATTTTTTCCTTCCATCATTCCCTCCTTCTCTTCGGGTTGCTCTACTCTTAACAGTCCTACCCTGCCCTATCCAGGTGGACAGCTGCCATCCTTCACCTCCTGCTCTCCCTCAATTTCCTTTCCTCTTAGGTCTTTACCTTCCTATAGTCTCATCACTTCTTTCTTTCCAGGCCTTTCCCCTCTTTCTCTGCCCTTCTGTTGCTCTGAACATGCAGCCTATATATAGGCTGTGACCTTCCCCCACTGTGATATGTTTCCTGCATAAGAGTTTTCAATCATCACTTCCAAATGTTCATGCCCAATCACTTCTTGGCAGCTCACCCTGTGGGGCATGACATCCTATCTCCTTCAGCAGCATGTCCTGCCCACTCCAGTGGCATGCAACCCCCCGCTTCGGTGGTCCAGACCAAGAGGCCATGATGACTATCTATTCCCGTGGATTATAGGGGCACTGCTGGTTTTTACAGTGTCCTCATGGTGGTCTAGTAGCAATTGAAATTGGACAAATAATTGTGATATTACAAACTCGTGGCATAACTAATCCATTATGACCTCATCATCAGTGTGACATCACAAACCCATTGTGACATCACATTGCTGTTTTGACACCAGGATCACATTGTGACATCCAAAATCTATTATGACTTCTTATATCCTTTGAAAAAATACATAGCTTTGTGACATGACATTCCCTTTGTTTACTCAAATCCCCACTGTGAAATATTGACAATTGAGAATTAGAGAGGACATTTTATTATCAAAAAGAGTTTGTGAGTTCATCACAATTGTGACATCACATTGTCATTTTGACATCTGCTCATTGTGAAATCAAAAAACTAAAATGATATGATAGATTTAGAACTTCACATTGACCTTGTGACATCATAGACACATTATGAATGCCTTTTCTGTGATTTCATTCTATTTAAAATGTGGCCTGTAAGTTGATACCATAAACAAATCATGAACTCATAACCATTGTGACATTACAATCCCTTTGTACATCACGTTGCCACTGTGATATCACAATAACCCATATATCACAATATCACATAACCCACCGTGACATCACAAACCTATCCTGTCATCATAACTTTTGTGACGTGCTGCAATTCTAATATCAGGCCTTTTTGTCCTCATAATCTCTTGTCAACCTCATTAAATTTCACATATGACATTTGATATTACAAATTCCCAGTGATATCATGACCATGGTGCTATCACACTGCCAGATTTCATAACCACTGTGACAAATTCTGACATCACAAACCTTTTAGGATTTCAATATATTTGTGACAACACATACTTTTGGTGAAACCAAAGTCCCTTTGTAAACTCATATACTCATTGTAAGTTAAAGACAATTGAGAACCATCCTGTCATTTTGACATGCCCAACACACTGTGATATCACCAATCTTTTGTGACTTCCTCACCAATGTAGCATCATCAACTAATTGTGACACCAAAACAATAGTTTGATATGATGTAGTGAGTTGACATTGCCATGGTGATATCACTGTACCATTGTGTATTCACAAACCTAATATAACCTCATAACATTTTTAAAAATTCATGTCCATTAAGACTTCAAGCTCCTACTGTGAACTTGTATGAACATTGTGAAATACTAGCAGTTGAAATTGGACATGTGTTTGAGATACTACAAAATCATTATGACATCAAAGACCTGTTGTGACCTCATCACAACAGTGTATCATAAAGCTATCATGACCCCTAAGTACTTTGAAAAAACATATGATACTTGTGACATCACAGTCCCTTTGTGTACCCATATCCTCATTGTGAACACATGATAATTGAATTCATATATGCCATTGTAACATCACAAACCCTTTGTGACCCAATCACCAGTGTGACAACACATATTCATTATGACAACATTACCACCTTGCAACATCACCAATTTTCAATAACCTCATAGCATTATGACATTAAATTGTCATTGTGATGTTATAGACACATTGTAAATGCCTATTCTCTTAGTTCATTCTATTTCAAATGTGGCATTTGGGTTGATATCAGAAAACCATCGTGATCTCATAAATATATGGCATCACAATTACTTTGTGACATCACAGTGTCATGGTGATATCACTAACACACTGTGACATCACAAACCTGCCCTCTTCTGTCGGGTCTTCATCCATCCCATGAAAGCTGGACAAGGTCCTAGGAAAGCTAATTGCGGCTGCTCACCCGTTCCCCAGCCTCCCTTAGCCCATGAGACAATCAGATGCGGGGAGTCAAGTCAAGAAGGAACTCGTTTATTACCATAGAGCAAGACCTATTTAAAGCAAAACACTGCGTGGGAGGAGAGGAAATGGAACCAATCATTTACTGTAAAGGTCACACCTTATCATGTACCTAAGCTTCCACAAGCTGTTTACACAAATCAGGCTCTGCTCAATCAACTTCCTCTCAGGGCCATCTTTGCTGCCTGGGTGCCCTACAGATTTCCCCTTTTTGTTTTAATGGCAGATACACCTCTCAGTTAGTTATCCTTTTCCTCTCCTCTGTAAAGGTTATTTTAACAGGATTACATTGGAGAGAATAGCATTGGCTATGCAAGGAGTTTGAGGCAAGTCTAGGGGGCGAGATTCGCCAGACAGGGATAGGGCTCTTGTGTGTTATACAAGAGCCCGTCCCAGTTACCTCACATCCCCAACTAGCACAGTAATAAACAGCAGCCCCACTGCAGTTAGAAATGTCTGAAGCAGTTTGATTAATTTCGGGGTATATAGAACAGTCATTATCTCATCCTCTTCAGAACATGGGAGCAGCTTGGGTATTGGGAATTCCACACATGCAACACGGTACATCCTCGTGGGTCCCCACTCTCAGGCCATTCTACTATAGTCTAGAGAAACAAGGAAAATTTAAAACAAGCTCTGCAGACATAGCAAAGCAATTCCGGGTACCTGGTGTCTTTCAAGTAAGCCAGTTCTTTGTTTGTACCTTCAAGCACGTACAGGAGTCAAGATGACCTTTCAGCATTACTGTCAGCCCCTAACACCCCGTCTTTGTTTAAAGAAGGGAACCCGCCTGTCTTAGGTTGGGTGGATCGTCTTGTCTGTCTTACCATTCATCGGGAACTTCTTCAGAGCAAAGCTGAAGGCCCTGTCTTAAGTTGGTCAGACTGGCACCCCCACTTACCCATCTTTGGCTGCAGTTCCTCTTGAGGGAAACTTATAACTGGCTGTCTATACTCATAAGAGGTTTGCAGTGCACATATAATGCAAGGAAGGCATAGAAAAAGCATCAGCAAAAGCATTCCCAGGCCAAGCAATGTCATTAGCAGTCCTTTAACAGTCAGGGATGGGATAGCAGTCTTTGCCATTTCAGAGTCCAGAGGTGGGGCTTGTAAAAGGAATATTAGAGCAGGTAGCATTAAAATAAATAGTTCCTACAGAAATATTAAATGGTCCATATGTAATGACATAAGGTGGTGATCAAAATGAAGGTCAAGCCACCAGGTCGAAGGGACAGCTTCTCTTGTGGAGCTATGTCTGCATTGCCAGCGCTGATCACTGTCCAGGTCACCCATTGAGGTTGATGGATTCCGTAGCCATTGCCAGGGCTGGGAGGGTCAGAAGAGCCAACAGCTGGAGTATCACCATCTGCAATTGTAAGAGAACACAAGAGCTTCTCAAGGGTTGATTGCCCTTGAGAATGGTTAGTTATCTTTCTTGCTTTCCCTTCTTTAAACACAAGCCTCTGCCACCATAGCCATTTTTCTTTCCTTGTTGGTTAGTTTACACTTAGGCTTCCTCCCATATAGAGGAAATGGGAAAAACTTTAAGGTTCCTGGCAGGTATCCAAATGGAGGCTATCACCTCTGTGGGAAAAATGTATCCAAATCCCCTGTCCATGGTAACTAGCAGGTCAGGTCCTCTCTATTGTTGTGTCAGTGGGTCCTTCCACCTGAATTTCACTTGGGGCTTAGGGTTTAGTTGTCCCCTGTGCTTCTGAAATATGGATTCAGATGCCCTTTTTGGAAAACTGAAAATGTTAATGCAAACAAAGGTATCTGTAACTGTATATGGGGGCTAACTCCCACTTTTTGTTTTAATAATTGCTCCTTAAGACATGGTGATTTCTTTCTATAATTGCTTAGCCTTGGGGATTATAGGGAAATCCTGTAGTATGATTAATGTGCCATTTGTTGAAAAACTCTGACATTGCTTTACTAACAAAAGATGGTCCATTATCTGTTTTAACTTGTGCTGGTAGACCCAAGGTGGCAGAGCATTGAAGAAAATGTTCTTGGGGGGCTGGGAAGGTGGCTCAGTGGCAGAGTGCTTGCCTTGCATGCCTGAGGCCCTGGGTTCGATTCCTCAGCACCACATAAAGAAAAAAAAAAAGAAAGAAAAAGAAAATGTTCTTGTGAATGTTTAAGTCTTTCTCCTGTATGTGCTGTGGGCCAGCATGCTCCTGAGTAGGTATCTATACAGACATAGATATATTTAAACTTACCAAAGGCTAGAAAATGAGCAATGTCTGTTTGCTAAGATTAAGGCCTCTGGGATTTACCACTGGTGGTTGTAACGGGGGTACTTTTAAGAAGGGCTGACATGTTTTGCAGGTATGTACTATTCTTTTGAGGTCCTTTACAGGAATCTGAGGAAATCTATGTTGAAGACCTCTCCAGTTAAGTGGGTGAAACCATGCAAACAGGTAGCCTCTTGTAACGTTAATACTTGTGGGCCTGTAGCTAACTGGTCTGCCCAATTATTGCCTAGGGATAAAAACACAGGAAGTTTTGAATGCCTTCTCAAATGTTGAATATGAATAGGGGCTCCTCGCCCTTCAAATAGACCCTTAAGGGTAACCATAACAGGGGTTACCCAGCTTAATATATGCCTGAGGAATATGGAGGAACGAGTTAATAATATATAGGATATCAGAAATACAAATTAAAGGGTTTTTGAATGATCTGAAGGGCCATAATTATAGCCAGCATTTCTTTATATTGTGCTAACCCTTGACAAGGTTGAAATCTTTGTTGGCTCAGGGTCTTTTGTTGCTCCTCAAAGGCTGCATAGGCAGAGACTGCTTTACCTCCGTCAGTAAAAACATGGAGGGCACCAGGAAGAGTTGTAGGAGAAAATAGAGAAGGCATTTTGAGAGGAAGTCACCATAACATGACAGTCCATTTGGATGGCCCATAATGGCAGTTACTTTGGCCTAGGAATCCCTCCACAAATAGATCAAGATGAGCATTGCCTCGAGTGAGCCAATCAACTTCTACCATCCAAAAAGGAAAAACAATGTAGTGAGGGTCGAGGCCATAATGCCTTTGGGCTTGAGTCCTTCCCTTGACAATAGCATCTGCAAGTTGGCCTGCCTGAGAGTACACCCGAGTTGTGCCCCCCAGTGGAGTATGAACCACTCTAATGGCTCCCTCCTTTGAGTTAAAACTGCAGAAATCAATGTAACACCTGCAAACAACCAAAGGAAAATGGGCTCAAAAATAGAATACCCCTTCCGGTAAACTTCATCCAGGGCTTTTTGGAACTGCAAAAGTATTGCCCGATGACTGTCTGAAATTGTAATAACTTCTTGGGGCATTCTGTCTTTTAGTAGAGCATATAAGGCACAAGACTATCTTTAGGGAGAGGAACCCATGCCAACAGCCAATTGATTTCCCCTAAAAGGCTCTGAAGTTGGGTTAAGGTCAGAGAGGCTAGAATGTCCAGCAAAGGCTTAATGGAGCTGGCCTGAGTCAAGGTAAGGTGGGACACAAGCACCTTAAAAGGAGGTACCTTTTGAATTTTATTGAGGGCTATGGTAAACCCCCATTTTTAATATGGTAAGAACCTGGGCCAGAAGCCCTCCAGGTGGCCCGGGTCTTGGTGCCCCTGAATTATATCATCCATGTAGGCATAGGCAAGGGAGGTATCTGAACCCAGCACAGGCCCTAAAAGTGTGGCCAAGTATTGTTGGCAAAAGTCCGGGCTATTGGCTATTCTCTGTGGTAGCACCGTCCATTCAAACCACTGATCAGGCTGGGAAAAATTAAGAGAAGGGATGGAGAAAGCAAACTTCTCGCAGTCATCTGGATGCAGGTGATAGAAAAAAAAAAACAATCTTTAATATCAATCACAACTAAGGTAGAGTGGGAGTCCAGGGCATGCCTCTTAGGGGCTTTCCTACTAACTCCATCCTTTCATTTACCTTACTTATATCTTGGAGTATATGCCAAGCCCCAGAAGGCTTTTTGAATAACAGATACGGGTGTGTTCCAAGGACTAATAGAAGGACATACGTGCCCAAGGTTTATCTGTTCCTTCACCAAAAAGTGGAGGGGTACAAGTTTAGGTTTGGTCAATGGCCACTTCTCCACCCAGATAGGGCTTCTGGGTTTCCACTTAATGGGGAGGTACTCGAGAGCAGTGGCCTTTATGATTGCGTGTGCACCTGAGCGGATCCCCTATGTTCTTCTCTGTAATTATGAACCTTAAAAATCCTTTTCCTTAACTCTTCTAGAATTTTAGCCTTTGTGCTTCTTCTCCATCCAGAATATCATCATAGGATGCTTGATGGTCTGTAGTGACCACGGCATCCATTTATCTTAGCATGTCTTGCCCAAGTAAATTGGCGGTGAGGTTTTTGCCACTAAAGGGTATATCTTTCCCTGTTCTCCATCTGGGCTAGTCCATTTCATAAAGGCAACCATCTCTTTGGACTGGGAGTTGCTCTCTACGCCCAATATTGGGGTCCTGGGTGCAAGCTTCCAGTCCAAGGGCACTTCCTCCTCCCTGAGTATGGTTCGATCTGCCCCCATGACAATTAGGCAGGGAAACTGCTTCCCACCTATGAAAATAGTCATTTTAAGGCGGAGTCCTTCCTCCAGGGGCATGGTTCTATGGACCTGGGTCATACTGCCATGAGGCTGCCTGGGCCTCACAGCAGAGGGGGTTCCTCCTTGAGTTAATGGGGCTGGAGGATGCCCCTCTCCTAGTTTAAGGGCTTCCTATTTACATCAAATTTGGATCGACAATCCTTTTTCCAATGGTACCCTTCCTGCACCTGGAGCAGGGTGTAGGGGTGGTTTGGACCCCTGGGCCATTTGGCAGGGGGATTGTTGTGAACAGTCCTTCTTAAAGTGCCCCTCTTGACCGCATTTAAAACAAGTCCCTCTCCCCGATGGTTTTTGGGTTATTCAGCCTTAGGCTGCCAGCACCTGGGTAATAGCCTCAGTCATTGCAGATGTCTGAGCTTGTAAAGCTAAAGGTTATGATTGGGACTGGTGCTGTTGCATTCCCACATCCTGCAAGGCCACAACCCATCTGCTCATGGAACTCTCCCTAAATCCTCCGCAGGCCATGCAGTGGTCTGCATTCATCCCTTCCCAAACCAGCAACTTTACAAAATGATCTTGGAGGTTCCCTGCCAGCAGCTTGTGGTTAATACTCTGTTGGATTTAGTCTAAACTCAGCTAGAGGCTCCCTAGGTTTTTGTCTCACTCCTGCTATGGGGGATTCAGTGGGCCCATCATCCAGTTTGTACCATGAAACAAGTCTTACCCGTCTCACCTGGTCACAGTACTGTCCCGGTATTGTGGCCTGTTGGATGCCAGCGGAGTACCTTTTCCCTGTCCCTGTTAACATGGCATAAGTAATAGGTATTGCGGGTTGAGCCTGCCGGTTATTCTCCACCTGCACTCTGCATTCCTCCTTAAAGAAGGCACACCATTTAATAAACTGAGAACTGGTGAGGAGGGCTTTGGCCACATCCCACCAGACACACAGGTGATAAGCAATGTCATGTAATAGGGTCTGGGCCCAAGGGGAGTTCGGGCCATCCTCCACCACTGCCTTGTGGAGCTCTTTCAGATCCTTAGCTTCCCATGGATACCATTCCAAGGGCATATTACTTCCTGGTGCCAGATTGACTGGATAAGCTTGGGGAAGTGAATCCTGTGGCCTAAGGTCCAGACTCCTGTGTGGCACTTCCCTTAAATGTCAGGAGTCCAAGTAGGTTATTTCCTAGCCCTTGGCCCCTCTATAGAAGGTTGGTAGGGGTCCAGGTCTTGCAGGTCTCATAGGGCACCTTACCTCCCCACCTCCAATCAGGGGAATAGTGTGGGGACCTAGCACCCTCAAGGGCACCCGAGTCATAGGGGGTAACTTTCACGCTCGTTTTGACTTCCACTGTGCATGTTTTGATGCATTCTCAGTGGAATTTGACCCATTCCATTTCCTTCTCACTTCCCAAGTCCTCCTTTATTCCCTCTAGGCCTAATGTTGCCTCCTCTTCCTTCTTCTGTGAAATAGCATTACCCATACTAAGGGTTTCACTTACCCTGAGAGAACGCTTAGTCTCAGCTGGTATCTTTTCTTTTCGAGCCCCTTGTGGAGAGCCAGATATCAGGTCTTCCTTTGTCCCACAAAAGATGGACAGGGTCCAAGGAATTGTAAGTGCAGCTGCTTGCCCGTTCCCCAGCCTCCCTTAGCCTAAGAGACAATCAGACACAGCGGGGATTCAAGTCAAGCAGTGACTCATTTATTAACACAGAGTAAGCCCTTTTTAAAGCAAAAGACTGCGTGGGAGGGGAGGAAATGGAACCAACCCATGACTGTAAAGGTTACACCTTATCATGCACCTAAGCTTCCACAAGCTGTTTACACACTGAAACAAATCAGGCTGTGCCCACTCAACTTCCTCTCAGGGCCATCTTTGATGCCTGTGTGACCACACTGTCCTCATAAGTCTTGTGAGTGCTCCAATTGTGATGTTTTAGGCTCTTTATGAGCTCATAAACTGTTTTTAACCTTACAATTTTTCAGTTATGATATGTGATATCAGAAATCCACTGTGACATCATGACCATTGTGACATCATACTGACAGACATCATGACCATTGTGTCACACTGTGACATCATAATCCTCTTAGGACTTCAACACATTTGCGACAACACATGCTTTTGTAGATACCACAGTCCATACGTGAACTCATATTCTCTGTGATTTCATGACAAATGAGATCCTTTATGCCATTTGGATATCACCAACCAATTGTGACATCATAGACCTAATATGACCCCTTACCTGTATGGCATCACCAACTAATTGTGACATCAAAACTTTTGTGATGTCACAATGTGACACGAGGATCATGACATCTGTCAGTGTGATGTCACAATGGTCATGATGTCAGTGGATTTCTGATATCTCATGTCATACATGAAATATGAGGTTGGAAAATTATGAGGGCAAAAAGGTCTAAGATATCACAATGGTAACAGGTCACAAAAGTTAGGACAGGAGATGTTTGGGATATTACATTGTGTTAGTGATATCACAATGGCACTGTGATATCAAAAAGTGATTATTATGTCAAAATGGTTATGTAGGCACAAAAATGTGCTTCTGATATCAACTCTCATGCCACATTTGAAATACAATGAAATCACAGAATAGGCATTCACAATGTGTCTATGATGTCACAATGAGAATTGTTGTCATAATGTGATTATGGCATTGATTTTGGTGATACCACAATGAGCTGATGCTCTCATAATAAAAATGTGATGTCACATTGTTGAGGATGTCACAAACACTTTTTGATGTTATAATGGCATGTCTGATCTCAATTGTCAGTTAACAACAAGGATATGGGTACACAAAGGGACTGGGCTGTTGAAAAGGGCATGGATTTTTCAAAGAACCTAAGAGGTCAAAATAGATTTGAGATGTCACAATGGAATCATGATGTCACAATGACAATATTGTCACAATGGGTTTGTGATGTCGTGCTGATGATGATGTCAAAATGGGTTTGTGATGTCACAACGAGTTTGTAATATTACAATCAAATTTCCAATTTCAATTGCTACTAGTTCACAAGGAGGATACTGTAATAATCAGCAGGGCCCCAATAATCTATAGGGTTCGATAATCAGCCAGACACCATCTCCTGGCCAGCTGGAGAGGACAAAGTATGCCACCAAAGAAGGTGGGGCATTCTGTGGGAGGGGCTGGTGTATTAATCATCACATGTTGAGCTGTTAAGAAGTGATTGGGCTGAGGGCAGTTTGGGATGTGACAGTTGAAAACAGTTAGGCAGTTGGTGTAGAGAAGATTTTATATAGGCTACTTGTTCAGAGCAATAAAAGGAAAGAGGAAAAGGGGAAGGTCCTGGAAGGAAGTGGTGTGATAGCAGAAGGGGAAAGACCTTGGAGGAGAGGAAGTTGAGGGGGACAGGAGGTGAAGGATGGCAACTGACGACCCAAGCAAAGCAGTTCAGACCTGTGGAGAGTGGAGAGGCCTGAAGAGAAAAAGGAACTGGTAGAAGGGAAAAATGGAAAAACATCGAAGGATGTATAGTTCTGTAGCCAAGGAGAGACAAAGGGAAGGGGGGAAAAGGCTTGCCTTTTGCTGTTTGGAGCTTTGGATATCATAATTTTGGGGGTTGGTGGTTTGGAGAACATTTATTATATTAAATGTGTCTCGAAGGATTCTCTTGAACTACAAAGTTCCTAATTTTCGGAAACCCCATCAAGATAATCAATTTGGATAGCATCAGGCCTTGGCCCCAGGGAAAAATCCCCATAGGTGAAAGTGTCAACTCTCAGGGTTAAGAATCTACCTCGAGTGTTTGTCGCCGGAGGATCAACATTGACAAAAATCATTTAGGTCCCTCTAAGGGTGCATCTGGGAAAGCTTGCCAGCCTGTTTTGGGGACCCGATCTGGAGGTCATTTGTGGCTTGAGAGGTCATGTAGGGCTTCCTTGGGAAGCCATCTGGAACCCCATCAAGAGTACATCTGCGACTTCCTTGAGAAGCCATCTGTAACCTACCCTGGAGTTCATCTGGGACCTTCTCCAGGGGCCATCTTGGACTTTCTCCAGAGGTCATCTGGGGCTTTCACAGGAGGCAACCTGAGACATCTTCAAAAGTCGTCTTTGGGGCTTCCTTAAGAGGCAATCTAGGACCACCTCCTGAGGTCATCTGGAACTTCTTTGGGAGGTCAGCTTGGGTTACCTTGATGAGAAATGTATGACTGTCTTCAAAAATCATCTGGGACTTCCTTCAGAAACCATATAGGACCCTTTCTGGAGGTCATCTGTTATTTTCTCAAGAGGATTATCTGGACCCTCCTCTGGGGTTCATATATGGCCTCTTTGAGTGGCCATCTGGGAGCTATTTGAGAGGTAATCTCAGCCTCATTGAGAGGACATCTGGGACCTCCTTTGGAGGTCTTCTGACACTTCCTTGGGGAACCATTTGGAACCTCCATGAGAGATTATCTAGGGCCTCCTAGGGAGGACATATGTGACATTTTCCAGGGGTCATCTGCGGCCTCCTCAAGAGGCAATCTGGGACATTCTCTCTGTCATCTGGGACCTCCTGTTGAGGTCAACATTGAGAGGTATGGGACATGTAAGTTAAGTGTCTGTGGCTATTGGTATGTTTGTGTATGCTGATAGTTCGGTTTCCTGAATGCACCTCTGTTTACTCCTTTTCTCAAGATGGGAGAACAAGGCCTAAAGTTCCTATATCCAAAAAATATTCTCCCCAAGGGTTATAGAGTCCCTCAGAGGCAGATGCATTGATGTACTCTCTCTCCTATTCTTTACCACCAGCACCTGTAATGTTAAGTCCTCCCATACCAAAAGTGGTTACTTTTACCAGCCTGAGGTGGTACAATGTGCTATGTTACCATTATTACCCTTGAGACAGGAGCATGGAAGAGATGGTAGGCAGGCCCCCTTTTTAATATATGTTCCCTTTGCAACTAGTGACCTGTATAACGGAAACAGCACACTCCATCCTTTTCAGAAAAACCAGGGGTTCATTATTTCATTAGAGACAGTAATTTTCACACACAAGCACATCCGCAATGAGTTTCAGCAAATTTTACAGGTGCTTTTCACCTGGTAGAAAAGGGAGTGAATCCTGCTCGGTGACTTGAAAGTAGTCCTTGGACCAGACAGTAGCCCCACTATTAACTAGACCATTTGGAGCAAGTCTTTCCACAGACTTACCCAAGCTGAGACTAACAGTGATTCAGGTATGGAAGTGCTTACCTATTATTGCTAGGTTTGATTAGCAGGGATACCTCAGTGGTTAGAAAGCCAAGCCATCAATCGAAGGTGGGTGAGATGGTACAGTTCCCCAGTGAGTACCCTAATGCTTTTCTTGAACTTCTCCCAGAAGCCTACAGGACATATAGGCCTATAGATCTTGAAGTTCTGGAGAATCAAAGAGCCCTAAATATGGCCTTTGTTACCCAGTCAGCCCCAGATATTAGAAAAAAAGCTTCAAAATTTAGAAGGTTTTGAGGTTGCCCAGTAGGTGTTTGATAACAGAGATACCCTGGATAAAAAAGACTCTAAGAAAGGGGGTTGAGTTTTGATAGGAGCACCAGAGTAGGGATCAAGAAACCCTTGGCAAAGACAGTGCAATTAATTTGCAAATGGCAGTAGGGAACCTCTAGGACTAGATCAGTGTGCTTATTGCAAACAAAATGGACATTGGGAAAAGGAATATCCAAGGAGGAGAAAGATAGAAAATGACAGTTTATGTAATCACATTAACCACCTGGAAAATGTGTTCATATCTCTGGAGTAACATGCAAAGGAGTTCGGGCTCTGAATTCCAACCGTGTTCAATTTAAAAAACAGCCCACTGAACTTAAGAAGAAATGTGGCAAAGAAAAATTCACACACTTCTATCTCAAAACACAGGCTTATAAAAGACTGAATCTCCATTATGTGCCAGTCAAAACCAACCAAGTAGTTGAAAGCACATAGAAGAGCACATTGGAGAAAACAGAGAGAATTATTTGACGTGAAGAAAAGCTTTGAAGATATAAACTTGTGAGAGTGAAAAATGAGACGAAAATCCTCAAAGGAACCAAGAAAACACTCAGAATCAAATGAAATTCAAATACATTAGCCTGGATGAGTATGAGGCAAATTAGGGGACCACAGGCCGACAGAAGCACAAGAGAGCAATACTGCCATCCTTGCTAACCACAAGTGAAGCCAAGAAGAGATCCTGATGTTGCATTAAGAAATCGTGGACATGAAAAATGAGTTGGAACTGATATAAAAAATGTATTAGGCTGAAGTACATGGCGATTATAAGCTTTGAAAGTTGTCACCAGAAATTCCAAGCAACAGAGAGAGAAGGGAAGAGTAGTTAGCAGAGAAGATGGGGAAGTGCTGTCATAGATGAGTCCAAGAAAAGTGAACAGGAAAATATCAGGCTCGAGAAAAAGATTGTTACTCTTCAGAAAGAGTTAAAGGGCCACATACTCTGATAGAGAATGCTGGGGAAAGAGAAAGAGCATTAGGGAGAAAATCAGTAGAGCTAAACAAACAGTTGAAAGATCTGTCACAAAAATACACTGAAGTGGAAAACTAGAAAGAGAAACTACTAGAGTAAAAGCCCCAAAAGACTGCTGAGATCTTCACCATAAATGTAATGCAGAAGCATCGTGTCCCAATGGAACAGGTGGAGGTGGGAAAAAATACCTCACAATAGTACCTTTGTGAACTTAAGGGAGGAGCTGAAGAGCAAGCAAAGGTGTGGTAAGAAGGAGCAGCAGTTGTCCAGTCAAAGTAACACTCCTGTGACCCAGCCAAATCAGTTACAGTTTAAGGAGCACATTGAGAAGGAGAGTGGGATTTTGAAAGCAAGTTTGAGAGAAAAGTGGGAGAATAAAATAGAAGAAGTCTCCAAGATTCAGAGTACTGTACAGGAGTTAAAGAAACTAGAGACCCTAAGATACAGGGAAACATCTGAGCTGATCAGGTAGCTTGGGAGATCACTCTAAAACCAGTGGGATCTCTAGAGCTACTAGTCGTTAAAATTAAAGGAAGAAGCAAAAACAGTTGTAATAAGTGTGCAAATGTTGACACTGAACTTGTGAAAAAAGCATACAGGCTCAAGCTTTCTGTCAGTTTACGTGTAGATATTTGTACCCTGGTAAATTTCCTGAGACCACTAAACTGCTCTGAAAACCAGTGGTGCCTTAGCGTGACAATACTTTGTAAGGTGTGTAGGTAATTTCCAACAGGTAAATGCTGAAAAGGTGGAAACTATGGAAAGAATTCATATGTGAGGAACCTCAGATGGTGAATTTGGGAAAGTGGATTTCACAGAGGTAAAGCTTGGAAAGTATGGGTGTTGGTATCTGTTAGTAATAGTGGACACTTTTTCAGGCTGAGCTGAGGTGTGTAATAATTCCTTGATTTGGCTTACCCTTAACTGTGGGGTCCAAAGATGGCCCTGTATTCATGGCCCAAGTTCTCAATTATTAACTAACACTCTAGGAATAAATTTGAAGTTACAATCCATTTATAGAACTCAGAGTTCAAGGCCTTAGAAAGAATGAATATGCCCTCAAAGGAAACTAACTAAATTAAATACAGAGACTGTCCATAGCTAGGTTAGCCTCCTCCACTTTGCTCTCCTTCGAGGAAGATGTAGCCCTTATGTTAAAGGATTTATCCCTTTGAAATACTTTAGGGTAGACCACCCCCTTTGGTTCCTAAATTTGGGAAGGCTATATTAACAGAAATGTCTAACTATAATCTGCATGCTTTACAACATATTCTTTTATGGACCTATCCTATGCTAACCAAGGCTCACCGGCCACCTAAGAAAATCTCCACACCTTACTTTATTATTGGTGGGAGTGTAAACTTGTTCAACCACTTTGGAAAGCAGTATGGAGGTTCCTCAAAAGACTTCACATAGAGCTCCCCTATGACCCAGCAATCCCACATTTGGGCATTTACCCGAATGATTACAAACAAGACCACACTAAAACTACCAGCACAACTATATTTATTGCAGCATTATTTACCATAGCTAAGATATGGAACCAACCCAGATGCCCCTCAGTAGATGAATGGATCAAGAAAATGTGGTATATATACACAATGGAATTCTATGCCTCCATCAGAAAGAATGACATTGCCCCATTTGTTAGGAAATGGAAAAACTTGGAAAAAATTATATTAAGTGAAGTAAGCCAGGCCCAAAGAAACATAGGCCTCATGGTTTCCCTTATTCGCAATATCTAGTATATTTATGAGTCAAGTGGAAAAGGTCAGATAATGTGATGTTAGGAAAATGAAACCTTAGATATGTATTTTAATGTTTTTTTCTTTCATGCATGTGTTTCTAACGCATTTATAAGATTATTTCTTTGTTGCTTTGTATGTCCCTCCCCCACACTATAACCCCTGCTGTCACTATATTTGATGTCATTATAACTTGTGGAGGAGATGGGGAAAAACAAGTCATTTAAGGATACAGGTGGACCTGTTGCAACAATGAGAAGTACAAGTTGTCATGTCCAAAACGAGCTTTACAATGTCGGTGCGGGGGTCGGGGGGGAAGGAGGAGAAGGATTGGGATTGGGGGGAGGAGGTGGGAGGCTGGGAAGGGATGTGAAGGGTAAACAAAGGAGGAGGCTGCAATGCTTGGTAAGAAATGTATGCATTATCCTGCCCATGTAATTGTAACCCCTCTGTACAGTATGTTCACAAATAAAATAAAATAAATAAAAAAAAAGAAAAACTCCACCTGAAGGGAAGGGGTCAAGATGGCAATGGAACAGCAAGAAAACACCACAGCTCTCCCCAAGGAAATACAGTGTTTGGATTTTAATGCGCTGTTTCTGCAATGACCCCACAAAAAAATGCGATTACTCAGAGAGATACAGAAAGTGAAAAAAGAAAAGGGAAAAACCTACACAGACAGTAAAGAGGGAAGACCCTTCCCCTACCCCTTGTTGGTGATGGGGCTCCCCGCTGAGCAGCTTAAGTGGTGGAGCTTTGTGCCAGATTGCTTAAGTGGCCTGGCTCTGGACCCTCCAATGACCACACACTGGCGAGCATCCCAAGGCTCCCAGAAGACTCCCAAGGTCCAGTGCCAACCCAGAGAATACAAACCAAAATCTCAGAAGACAGAGCCTGCATGAAGATTCCCCTCACCTACCCTGGCATGGCACCTCTGCCTGGCTGGTGCAAGCAGCCCAACCCAGGCAGGAGCAGCAACAGCTGTCAGCAGTGGCGAACGACCCTAGACTCGCAGTGTGGCACCTCTGTCCTGCTGGTGTAAACAGCCTAGCCTAACCTGGAGCAGCAGCAGTAGCTGGCAGTAGTGGCAAACCACCCAGACTCTGGGCACAATGCCTCTTGGCACTAGCCCACAGGAACAACCCAGACCAGCCTGGGGCAGCAGTAATAACTGTGGCAGGGACAGCTGCAGTGAACAGCTCCAGACCCATGGCGGTTTGTGCCTCTCCCTACTGGCCCACATAAGCAGCCTAGCCCAGCCTGAGGCAGCAGCACTAGCTAACACCTGACTCGTGGTGGGGTGGAGCACCTCTCCATACCGGCTTGCATAAGCATCCCAGCCCAGCCCATGGTGGCAAAGATGGTGAACAACCTCAGACATGAGGCAGGGTGTGGTGCTGAACAACCCCAGAAAAGCCTCATGAACTTTCCTGCCTGGTCTGGCATTGAACCTGAATACACAGATCTGAGCCTCCTGAGTAGCTACAATTAGAGGCATTCACACCAGCAGGGTCTAACTCTTGCCAACCCCTTCACTTTTTCTACAATAGATCATTTCTTAGTTCATACAAGGAATTTAAGCAAATACAAGAGGATCGACATAATACACTGTACTCTATCTGACCATAGTGGAATCAAACTTGTTCTAAATAACAAGGCATAAAGTAGAAAAAACTTTAACACATGGAAATTAAACTGAACTAAGTTGAACCATACATGGGTCACAGAAGAAGATAAAGAAGAAATTTAAAAGTTCTTACAATTCAGTGAAAATGAAGAAACATCACAAAGAAACCTATGGGACCCAGCAAAAGCAGTCCTGAGGGGCAAATGTATTGCTCTCAGTGCACATATCAAGAAAACAGACACCAAGTAAACAATCTTATGATACAAATAAAACTGCTAGAGAAACAAGAAAAAAATGAACCTAAAGTTGCTAGACAGAGATAACTTACGTAAGAGCTGAAATAAATGAGATAGAGACTGAGAAAATTATAAATAAAATTAATGAAACAAACAACTGTTTTTAAGAAAAAAATCAATAAGACTGACAGACCACTGGCAAGAGAAACTAACAAAATAAGAGAGGAGACCAAAATCAATATTATCAGAGATACCACAGGAAAAATTACAACAAACATCCACGACATCCAAATAATCATAAAGAAATAATTCCAGACTCTACTTACAAAGGATGGAAAACCTAGCAGACATGGATGAATTTCTACAGAAATACAAATTGCTATCTCCCCTTTCCTTTTTGGACCTGCTACTCCACCATGTAAGGTTGGGGCAGCAGTTCGGTAAATAAACTTCTTTTCCTGCCTTAATCTTGTGTAGTATTCTCCTCATAGGCTACCGAATGAAGCCTACCTATTTAATGTTCCTTACATATGATCCTGTAACTCAGATAGGGTTATTGAGTTGAAAATGTTAGAATTTCCTAACCACTCCTTTTCTGTGAACTAAACTGCCTTGAGACACCACGTGAGACTTCTCACCAATACCATTGCTGGACTTCACATTCAGGTCCACACCACTTCTCTTCTCTGGTGAGTGAAACTACTCTCTACGGCTCTCTTTTGCTCAATCTGTGTTCAGATGTGGCGACATGCCAGAGAGCTCCTATGGCCGTTAGCAGAAAGGCTGGTCACTTCCGAACCCGAGGATGCTTGGTTATGGGGTCCTGGCCATTTCTCTCTAGAGACATCTCTAGGGACATCGCTTCTGCCTGGTCAGCTCTCCTTCACTCACCAGACTGACTCTCCTACACATTTAATGGGGTGCTACGAGTCATGCCCGAGCCATGAAACCCCTCTGAAATGCCTCCTGTGCTCCCTGGATAGCCAGAGCATCTAATTTCATATGCTTTTCTCAGATTTAGACAATTTTTGCCTCTGCAATGGTAAATAGTTAGAAGTCTGTTCACTTTCAGGATATCTTTGCTCTCTGCTAATCATGTCCAACTTTCTATATCTTTCCTTTTCTTTTCTACAACTGTTTGTACTGTGCCATGAAGCGTGCGACATGGGCTGGGTCCAAGGGACCCATTCTAGGTTCCCTCTAAAAGGCTAGCCAAACTAGGCTTGATTTTTTTGTTCAGGCTTTCTTTGCATTTATTTTTAGAAATTTGCCATCTTGAGTTCACTATTTTGGCAAAATGGTGGGTTAAGGATTTGGCCCCCTCCAATCCTTACGCTTCCACCAAACTTACTTCTTCTCCATCCATCTATTCAAATGGGCCTTGCTAACAAGTTGCTCTTTTTACAGAATCTGGTAACTGAGGCCCAAACATCTGATGTGCTTTGTTAGCAAAGATGTCTAAACATTGTTCTCTAAAATTTTAGGATTTGAGTTTTGCCTTTTTGTTTTGTGTTGTTTAGTTTAGTACTGACTACGTGATTCTAAGATATTGGGCATATCTGTGCTAAGATTCTCCCATCTAACAAGTTTTGTCATTGCAGAATATTTGGTCAATTCTTGATAAGGACCAGGTAAGCTCTACTTATTCTATTTGATCTCTTTGTTGCTTTAATTGGAAATAACAAAGGGTTTTCGTGACAAAAGTTGCAATTCAAATCCTGTCCTGGCTGAAAAATCCCTAAGACTCCATCTCCCAACTAACCTGCAAAAAGCCAGGCTGGAAGCTTGGCTAGAGCCTCTTAACTCTAACCAGCAAACACTGCAAGTGGTATTATAACTCAAAGTGGTAGAGTGCTAGCTTTGAGCAGAAGTGCTCAGGGCCAGTGCCCAGGCCTTGAGTTCAAACCTCCTTGAATACCAACTGGGACAAACCATCCTAGCAACGACACTTAGACTCAGACAGTTTGTAGAACAAAGGAACATGGAAAGGAGTAAGAGGAGATGATACACATCATCTACATTGTGCCTGCCATTTCAAATTTAACCAGAGCCGTGAGGTTAATAGAAGTAAGAAGACTGCCCATCTAATGTCCATACTCATCTACCTTTCAACTGGACAGGAATTTATATTCTTGCCTTTGTCACTTGACTTGTTTTCTACCCAGTTGCCAGATGTCAGAAGTAGATAGGGATATTTCTACCAACATTTTCAGCCCCAAGTCATTCCTCTTGCTATTTATTTGCTCTAGACTATTTTTTTTCAGTCCCTCAATGCCTCGTGAGATTTCTCCATACTTCGTCCAAGAGAATTGCCTCCTCCAGACTTCACCTAAGGACTCATTGCCAAAGTGACAGCTGTTGCCTGCTGCCTTCTCTCAGATGGGATCTCACTTCATCCTTTTACCCCTACTGTTGATACCTCTTGCAAACAGGAAATAACCAGAAAGAATCTTCACTCTTTTTCATAATTATCAAAAGGCTGGAATGTAAGGTCTGAACAGGAACACCTCCCTCCTTCTTGGCTAAGTTTCCGCCCAATATCTGTTACATAGGTAACTAGCAGACCTGGAAGCAGTCACTTTCCCCTCCTGCTAGGTCACATCTTGAGCCACCTCTGGTCACAAGCCTCCCATCTGATCTTAGGAGGGTCCCAGACCCTGAGGTAACATTGAGATCCAGTGTGGCCACACTTTTCCCCCACCTGACCACACTTCTTCCTTTCCCTAGCCTAGATAAGTCCTGGCCCAGAGGTGGGTCGCCCCCCTTCTTTTTAAGTCATGCTTCTCCACCATACAAATACAAATTGCCCAAACAGAACCAGGAAAAAAGAAATCAATTAAACATGTCAATTACCTACAATGAGATAGTAGAAGTAATCAGAAATCTTCCAATAAGAAAATCCCAGAAACTGATGGATTCACTACAAAATTCTATAAGGCCATTAATGAGGAACTAATACCCACACTCCTCAAGCTCTTCAGAGAAATAGAAACAGAGGGAGTAATCCTAAACTCATTCTATGAAGCCAATATCACATTCATCCCCAAACCAGGCAAAGACCCAACAAAAAAAGAACTACACACCAATCTGTTTTATTAAGACAGATACAAAGCTCCTCAATAAAACTGCAGCCAACAGAATCCAGAAACATATCCAAAAAAATCATACATTATGACCAAGTGGGCTTCATCCCAGAGATGCACGGACTGGTTTAAGTCAATTGACTTAAGTTTATTGACTGGTAAGTCAATAAACCTAATCCATCACATCAACAGATCCAAGGTCAAGAACCATATGAGTATCTCCATTGATGCAGAAAAGGCTTTTGATAAAATTCAGCACTCATTTATGTTAAAAGCTATGGAAAAAATAAGAATAGAAGAAACATTACATAAGATAATAAAAGTCTTACATGGCACATCAAAGGCCAATATTATACTTAATGGGGAAAAACTACAACCAATTCCCCTAAAAACAGGAACAAGGCAAGGATGCCTACTCTATCCACGCTTCTTCAATATAGTTCTGGAATTTTTAACCAGAGGAATAATGCAAGAGAAAGACATTAAAGAGATCCACATAGGACAGGAAGAAGATAAACTATCACTTTTTGCAGATGGCATTATTTTATAAATTACCAATCCTTAAAGTTCCATCCCCAAACTCTTAGGGCTTATAAACCAATTTGGCAAAGTAGCAGGATACAAAATTGAATGGATCGATAAAATGTGGCAACAATGCTTGATAAGAAATGTACTCATTATCTTGCCCGTGTAATTGTAACTCCTCTGTACGGTATTTTTACAATAAAAAATGTGGTATATATACACAATGGAATACTATGCCTCCATCAAAAAAAAATAGCATTGACCCATTTGTTAGGAAATGGAAAGCCTTGGAAAATATTATATTAAGTGAAGCAATCCAGGCCCAAAGAAACATAGCTTCCATGGTTTCCCTTATTTGCAATAGCTAGTATATGTCGGAGATATACACAAACTCTCAGACAAGTTGATGTTAAGTGAAATGAACACCAAGATAAGGACTCAAATCATTTTTCTTTCTTGCTGTTGTTTCTAGCATATTTACAAGATGATTTCTTTGTTGCTTTTTATGTCCCTCCCCCACGGTATAACCTCAATTTTCACTGTATTTGATGTTGATATAATTTGGGGAGGGGAAGTTAAAAACAAATTGGGATACATGTGAACCCATTGCAACAATGACATGTACAAGACATTATGTCGAAAATCGAACTTTACAACTTTGGCACAGGGGGCGGGGGGGGGGCAGAATGCGAGATGGGAAGGGATGGGAAGGGGAAACAATGGAGGAGGCAACAATGCTTGATAAGAAATGTACTCATTACTTTGTTCATGTAATTGTAAACGCTCTGTATGTATTTTCACATTAAAAATCATGAAATAGTAAAGTAAAAATCCATGCCAAATTTTTGCCTGTCGTGGGGCTTGAACACTGGGCCTGGGCATTGTCCCTGAGCCCTTCAGCTCAAGGATAACACTGACCACTTGAGCCACAGTGCCATTTCTAGTTTTCAAGAGATATATTGGCGATAAGAGTCTCACAGACTTTTCTGCCCACACTGGCTTTGAACCACTATCCTCAGATCTCAGACTTTTGGGTACTTAGGATTTCAGGCATGAGCCACTGAAGCCCAAATTCAAGACAATTTTTAAAAAGCATGCTTATTGAAAATTCTGGCTTTTTCTAATAAATAATGTTATTTTCAGCTTTAATTTATAATTATGAGTAATTTTTAGATGTAACTGGGAATTTTTTACTAGAATCAAATATGTTTTACTATTGCTCAGTATCTCACAAAAACCCACTGTAATTGACTTTGCCCAAAAGAAATTATTACAAAATATATTACTCATTATTATTATTACACTCTGTATTACATACAGTGTGAAGTGAAAATAGTTTGGACCATTTCCTAAAAATTAGTAGATGCTACTTTAACATTATAAATTCACAACTGTGATTTTAAATGAAGGAAAGAAGATTTTTGAGTTAAAATTAAATATAAATTTATAATGTGTCCCAATTGAATCAAAAATTCTGAGTTCATACAGACGAAAATATTTTCTTTCCACTGAAGTGTTTGAAATAATACCATTGGAAATAGTGAGGCAAGAGGAGGAAGAATTAAAATCATGTCAAACAATGTCTGTTATTCTGCTATCCCCTCCACTACGAAGACCTGGCCATTCCCAGTTGTCACAAAATTTCAAGTGTCTCTCTTATTATCTATTTGGAAAAGCTGTAAATCACTGACTATTTTTGTAATTTATGTTATATGAAACAAAATATTGACACAAAACAATTGAAATAAAATTCACACATATGTTGAAGTCACCACAACTGGAAAAACAACCAACAAAGTAGAAATCCCCCAGGAACAAAAACATGTTGTGCCCAGTTTTTTTAAGCACAAAAACCACAAATAAATGTTAACTTGAAGTAGAGCCATAAAGATAACCGTGTCTCAGAAATATGTTTGCATTAATATGTAATTAAATTCATCTAGATGAACCTAATGTTGCAAATACCTTCAATGGATCAAATTGTTTAAAATGAATGTGACTGTATGGGGAGTGGGATCTGCACATATTTAAAAGAATAAAATAACAAAATCATGACATACTTAACAAATTCAGAAAAGCAATGAATAAGTCCAATATTATCCATATTGAGAACTAATTCCTACTGATTTAACAAGAAAAAATATGCAACTAATAGAATCTGAGCACTGTACATGAGTGTATATAAATTTAAACTATTCCAAATTACACTTTGTAGAAGACTGATTGTGGGTAATCTAAAGGAGAACATCAACACATGATATAAACGCAATTATAAATCTCATGAAAAGAGAGAAGTAGTTTCTGGAAAATAATAGCTTAACAAATGGTGGTCAAAATCTTTCTAGTACTGCCAAAATTGCACACCTATTTATTTAGATCCAAAAAAAGACCCCAATTTCTCAAGCTGATTTGAAACTTTGGCAAAGTAGAAGGATACATCTGTAACATTATTATGGATGTTGACTCTGGCATGGAACTCATTTCTTATTTAATCTGACAAATTAATATATGAAAGAACATAATTTCTCCAACTAAATATCAAGATTTAACTAAACATATCACCAGAAAAGTCATTATGTAAGCCATATTGCAACTGGGGTAAAAGAAAAATTAGTTATAGTGATTCTGTATTTATTGTAAATGTTGATGTTTTTCATAAATTATTTCCTTTAGTTTGCATTTTTAAAACATTGTGTTACATTATGTATATCTTGGTAACTAATTTTGGATCCCTCCTTAAATTTTGTTCTGAGTATAATGTCTCTCTTCAGTTCCTAACCCATGAAATGATGTTGATTCCAAAACATTCTAAAAACCACTGTTTATAATACACAAAATCTCATAAGCATGACACCAGTAAGCATTGGTTAACATTTTGATACCAGGGTCTCATGAGTGATGAGGCCTATCTGCATGAGTTGCATTGTACTTAGATTCTTCTGCCTAAATTTAGCCACTGTTAAAGAGTATAAAGCCTAAGAAAAACGATAAAGTAAGAATTTAGATTTTCTGGATATAAAGTAAACAAAATGCAGCATAGAGTGACTCACTGGTTTAAAGTCAACCTATTTCATCAAAACATTCTAAGCATTACCTTACAAGGTGTATTATTCTCATGAAGGGCATGGGGAATATGAGAAGAGAACTAACCAAGCACCTGTCTTCAAAATATATATAATTTGGATTTATCTCTATATTTCGCTATAAACATTTCTGATAAAAACTGTTTGAATAATTGATTTATAATATATCCTAGTTTCATATACCAAATTACATTCAGAAAATGGGATATAAATATTAAATAAAGTCCTGGCATAAAAATGGCACCTCTATACTATGTGACACCCAATTCTGAGGTATTTCATTATGCCTCCATTTAATGAATGTGATTGTTTAAATGTTTCATAAAGTACTAATTAAACTGATCAGTGTATTATAATCTAATTTTTACAATTTTATCCGAGAATCATCTAAGATCTTCCCATTCAATCATGACATACATCACATTCCATTGGTATTCATATGGATAAGAATGAGTTTCTTAGGATCTCCTGCCATTTGGAGGTGGCAGGACCAGGATTTGAACTATGGGCTCCAGCTCCCACCACTTCAACCCGAGGATAGGGAACTCACTGGTCTGTTCAAGAACATCAGCAAGATCAATGACTAGGGAGGAACCAGTGGCTCTCAGAAGTCCTCCTTGATACTTACAAGGCTGTGATAGGAGGATCAAGGTCAAAGTCACCCTAGGCAGAAAAGTCTTTGAGAGCCCTGTCCAACTTCAGGGCCAACAAAGCCAGAAGTATAGCCATATGACTCCAGTGTTAGAGTGCTTGCCTTAAGTAAAGCAGCCCAGATCCTGAGTTCAAGGTCCAGGAGTGTCAACAAACAGATATGCACAACAATCTGTGCAGCCATTTGCCTAAAGCAAGCCACCCTCAGCAGCCTTTATTTATATTTTATTATGAGGCCAATGTAGGAACAGTCACAAACCAGGCAGGGGAAGAGAAGGTCAGGTTTCTTAGAAGTAACCAATATTCAGAAAATTAAAATTGGGGACATACAATGGTAGCATACTTATGTAAAAACTACCATTAAGAAAAAGATGAGGGGGCTGGGAATGTGGATTGGTGAGAGAGTGCTTGTCTAGCATGCAAGAAGTCCTGGGTTTGATTCCTCAGTAGCACATTCAAGAAAAAGCCAGAATTGGTCTTGGATGTCAGGAGGAAAGAAGGGAACATTCCCCAGTCATGAGGCCTTCTGCAGTATGCCAGGACACCAACATGGTCTTCACACAACCACAGAGCAAGAAAACTGTCTCCCACTTCTCAGGCAGCCAAGGGCCCCAGAGTCAAGAGGATACAGACAGGTTCTAACTCAGGTATTTGTAGCCAGAAGAGAAAGGGCCCTGCCTCTCCTTGGACTGGGGATTTGCATTCATGATGTGGAGAATGAAGGAAGGAGAATGGACTGGCAGAGGTAGAAGAAGGGCCTTCAAATCTGACAGATGGAGAGTCAAAAACCCACTCAATAAGACCAAAGAACAAGGCTCTGTATTGTTAACTTAAAGATAGCCTGAAGTTCCCTTCACCTGGGGGAGGAAGGTTAATTGGTCATCGTTTGAAGAGGCTGAGAAAAGCCTGATCCTTGTGTAACTCTGACAAATGTTTCAGGTTTCCCCTCATTGCTGGCCGTGTCTGGAATGAATGAAGTGGTTTTGCAGCTCACTTCCCTGTTGAGTGTGTACATTCTGCCTACTAATCCTGTAGGCCTAGGTCTCTTCACCTAATCTGGCTTTTGAAACTGTTTTCTGCATTCAAATATTGTTACACTGGAGTTCTTTCTGCTAACAGGACTAGGGCTTGGAATCTGAGAAATTCATTTGAACCCAGGATTGGTCAATGATGTTTATTTCCCGCTTTTATAACTCAAGAACTCTAAGAACATTTAGAGTGCAAGGAAATTCTCATTACCAAGGGAAACAGGAAGCTCTTGAATATCTGACCTTTCAGCAGTAGAAGTCAGAGTGTCATAGACTATCTAGCCCTGGCTAGCTTCATCCTGTGATCCTCAGACTTCAGCCTCCTGAGCTAGGGTGATGGGCATGAGCTACTGGTGCTCTGCTAGTTTCAGAACTGTAATAACGTTGGCATTACAAGTCAACGATTTATCACAAAGGGCTTGGGCAGCATATTAGGCCTTTCAACATTGGACCTTTCAGAAACCTGTAGGACACAAGGTTATAATGCTGGAGTCTGAGAGGCTGTGCATATGGATGGGTTACACTTGAACTCTGAGCTCTAACTCCAATTCTGGTGTACGTGAACATTCATTTCTCCAGAGAATGTTCTAATTAGCAAAAAGGAAAAGTACTTTGCTTAACCCTCAGTTTATTTTTCCAGTTTTGTGTCTTGAACTCAAGCCTTGGCACTGTCCCTGAGCCCTTCAGCTCAAGACGAACACTCTACCACTTGCCCCACAGCACCACATGTGGTCTTTTTTGGTTCATTGGCGATAAGGGTCTAACAGGTTTTCCTTGCATAGGCTGTTTTTGAACTGTGGTCTTCAGATCTCAGCCTTCTGAGAAGCTAAGGTTCCTATTGTGAGCCACAGGCATCTGGCCTGTTGTTTTTGCCATGCTTAGGGCTTGAACTAAGGGCCTGGGTACTGTCTCTGAGCTCCTTTTTCTGCAGTCTAGTGCTGTACCACTTGAGCCACTCCACAGCTTCTGGCTTTTTCTGAGTATGTGGCACTGAGGATTCAAACCTTACCATTCATGCATGCTGAGCTAGCTCTCTACCACTAAGCCACATTTCTAGCCCCACCCTTACAATTTTATCCCTCAACTTGACTATCCCCAAGAAAAGGCTTCTGAGTATAAATCATGTAAAGAAATTCCTATAGTAAGGTTCTAAAGATAAAGAAGACAAACTTCATACTTGGGAGAGACTCTAAATATGTGAAGACTGTGACAAATGCTTCCATTTAATTATGTATCATGTTTCAACACTTAATAAAATATTAATGAAAAACCAGTCCAGTCAATGTCCTAAATTATTGTGTATAAATTGATGATAGAAGTATTACAACATGTACTAAATATTATGTGTATATTAATAATAAATACAATAAACAATAAGTAAATGAAAAGTAAAAAATAAATAAATACAAAATCAATAATAAAAATTATAATATGTAATAAACATACATATATAAATATATATCATATATTACACATATATAGAAATTTTTTTCCATTGCAGGGCCTTCATTCAGACGCTGGTAACTCTAGCCTGAATTTCTTTTCCTCAAGGTCAGTGAGCTTTGCCTTCATCCATGGTGCAAAAGAATTACCTGGATGGTGAGATCAAATCCCAGCAATGATGGAAATACCGGCCCCAGTTCCAATACAATGATTTAATTTTTTTGATGGAAGCAGTTATGTTTATTCAGTTACATATTGAACATTAAAAAAATGCAGTGTAGAATTTTGTACAACTATTCAGACACCATTCTCTTACCCCCAAAATGCTTGTCTGAGCACTGCTTTTTTCATTTTTTATTGTAAAAATGTTGTACAGAGGGGTTACAGTTAAATGAGCAAGATCATGAATACATTTCCTATTGAGCATGTTGCCTCCTCCTTTGTTTTCCCCCTACTATCCCTTCCTTCCCATCTCCACAACTACTCCCCCTGTCGAAATCAGTGACTTAATTTTTATTTTTGGATTTGCATGGGGTTTGAACTCAAGCAGTGGCAAATCTGCACTTTCCCTCACATTGCTATATATTTACCAACACCCTGAGTTCAAATCCCAGGCTAGGAAAGAAAACTGGTAGAAATTCAAAACAAGGGAGCTTTATTCCTTTTTTAATTTAGTTAAATGATTAATTAATGTTTTTATTTATTCTTTATTTTGCCAATACGCGGCTTGAACTCAGGTCATGGCAACTCGGCCTCAGCTTCAATCACCCTAGGGTGGGGCACCCTCGAACCCATAGCCAAACCAGGGATCCTAGGCCCAGAGGGCTTTCAGGAAGAAAAAAAAAGTAGCATAGCACAAAAAGTGGCAAGCAACAGAGGGTTGAGGGTTTTATGTTTTTTTCTTTGCATAGTGACCATTCTGGGTTTGAATAACATGGCTGCAAAGTGGACCTGACCTGCCATACCTGAAGGTTGGCTTGCTATCAGGGAATCCATAGGCCAACCTGTGAACATAAGCCCCGGGTTCAAATCCCAGTACTGACACATACCAATGGCAGGAGATCACAAAAGACTTGTTCCTATGCATAGGAATACCAATTGAAAGAGTAGATCATGGTTCAGTCTAGTCTAAAATTGGATGCAATAATCCTAGGACACTGATTGATCTTAATTAATAGGTTATTATGCATAAAAAGAATAATATTCCTTCAATGGCGATATAACAAATGCCTAAGAGTTGGTAGGAATGTGGTAGTTTTCATTCAATCATAGATAGACTGCTCTAGTGCTCTTTACTAATATATATTTATTTGTATACCATCCTCCGCCTATACATGTATCATTGTTTTAACCAAACCTGGGGCGGGACCTCAGCACCTGGGAACCACCTCACAGCTTCATTGGCTAAATGCTGTCATGCTTACATTCATCCATTCATGAATTGGGCTTGCTAAACCCTGAGTTCACATCCCAGCACTGCCAAAAATTTAATCTTGGAGTAAGAAGCCAAGTGTGACACATGTTTTCTTTTTCTGTGAGAGTTCTGCGTGTCAGGCATGTTGGAGAACAAATCTGGATGCTGTGATAGGTTGTAAACAATGTAATAAATGGTAGAGGGGTCATCAGAGTCAATGAAATAAATGGTAAATAAATGAATAAAACAAGAAATAAAATGAATAACCACACCCAACAAAATATGGACTATGTGTATGGAAGTATAAATTATATCTTTCAAATGGATATAAGGAGTATGTTTTCCAATTCATAGGCTTGAATTCAGGCCTAGGGAACAGGCCTGACCTTCTTGTCTTCAAGCATGTTCAGATTCCCTTCCATCACGGTGCTGCATATATACCCAGGCCTTGAGTTCAAATCCCAGGCCTGGCAGAAAAAATGTCATGAATTGCAAACCAGGGAGCTAAATATATTTTTTTAATTGAGGGCTATTGGAGAAGCCATAATCCCGCATGGCAACATAGGCCTAAAGTTCGAATACAGTCATGCCACTTCCAGATGGTGGGAGATCCAAGAAATTCGTTCCAATCCATAGGAATAATGATGGAATGTTATCAATGTCACAGTTGAATGACATGCTCATGAATGATACTTGTACCCAATTAGACTTCATGATTTCAGTCAGCTGATTGATTTTATTATTAAAGAATACTATTTCTCACAGGGACGCAATAATTTCAGGACACTTATTTACTTAATAGTTTATTAAAGATAAAAATAATGACATTAATTACATGGAGGCATAATAAATACTCAAGAATTGGTAGGAATGTAGTCTATTTAACTGAACAATGGATAGACATCTCTGGCAATCTGTAAAGATATATATTTCTGTACTATGATCTGCATGTCTATCTGTTCTTATTTTGTCAACCCCTGGTGCTCGATCTCAGAACCTGGGAACTGCCTATCAGCTCAATTTGTTCCAGGATGGCATGCTGAATTTGGCCCTGTAGGCCTTGAGTTCAGATGCCATCACGCCCAAACAATGAATCATGGGGTAAGAAACTGATGGTGACACGTTTTCCTTTTCTGTGAAAGTCCTGGATGTCAGGTATAAGTGGAATACATATGCAGATCTATATCCTATTTAATCAATATAACCAATGTTCTATGTGCCATATTAGTCAAAAAATAAACAGTCAATACATGTTGTGTCTTTGTTTGTCCCCGAATGATGGATGGGGCCCTGGAATGGTAAGTGTGTCACTTGTCCTTTCCCCAACCTCCCTTATCCCAGGAGACATTCAGACACAGTGGGGAGTCAAGTCAAGCAAGAACACATTTATTACCACACAGCAAGCACCTTTTAAAGGCAAAAACTGCGAGGCATGGAAGGGGAGGGAAAGGAACCACCCAATCTCTGTAAAGGTCACACCCTATCATGCGCCTAAGCTTTATCCAATCAGATTTTTTTTAATTTAATTTAATTTTATTTGTGAACATACTGTACAGAGGGGTTACAATTACATGGGCAGGATAATGCGTACATTTCTTACCAAGCATTGCAGCCTCCTCCTTTGTTTACCCTTCACATCCCTTCCCAGCCTCCGCCTCCCCCCCAATCCCAATCCTTCTCCTTCCCCCCCTTCCCCCTCCCCCTCCCCCCCCCCCCCCACCGCACCGACGTTGTAAAGCTTGCTTTGGACATGACAACTTGTACTTCTCATTGTTGCACCAGGTCCACCTGTATCCTTAAACAACTGGTTTTTCCCCATCTCCTCGACAAGTTATACTGACATCAAATATAGTGAAAGCAGGGGTTATACTGTGGGGGAGGGACATACAAAGCAACAAAGAAATAATCTTATAAATGCGTTAGAAACACATGCATGAAAGAAAAAAACATTAAAATAAATATCTAAGGTTTCATTTTCCTAACATCACATTATCTGACCTTTTCCACTTGACTCATACATATACTAGATATTGCAAATAAGGGAAACCATGGGGCCTATGTTTCTTTGGGCCTGGCGTACTTCACTTAATATAATTTTTTCCAAGTTTTTCCATTTCCTAACAAATGAGGCAATGTCATTCTTTCTGATGGAGGCATAGAATTCCATTGTGTATATATACCACATTTTCTTGATCCATTCATCTACTGAGGGGCATCTGGGTTGGTTCCATATCTTAGCTATGGTAAATAATGCTGCAATAAACATAGTTGTGCTGGTAGCTTTAGTGTGGTCTTGTTTGTAATCATTTGGGTAAATGCCCAAAAGTGGGATTGCTGGGTCATAGGGGAGCTCTATGTGAAGTCTTTTGAGGAACCTCCATACTGCTTTCCAAAGTGGTTGAACAAGTTTACACTTCCACCAAAAATAAAGTAAGGTGTGGAGTTTTTCTTAGGTGGCCGGTGAGCCTTGGTTACCAAAGGATAGGTCGATAAAAGAATATGTTGTAAAGCATGCAGATTGTAGTTAGACATTTCTGTTAAGATAGCCTTCCCAAATTTAGGAACCAAAGGGAGTGGCCTACTCTAAAGTATTTCAAAGGGATAAATCCTTTATCATAAGGGCTACATCTTCCTCGAAGGAGAGCAAAGTGGAGGAGGCTCACCTAGCTATGGACAGTCTCTGTATTTAATTTAGTTAGTTTCCTTTGAGGGCATATTCATTCTTTCTAATGCCTTGAACTCTGAGTTCTATAAATGGCTTACTTCACTTAATATAATTTTTTCCAAGTTTTTCCATTTCCTAACAAATGGAGCAATGTCAAGGTAAACAATTGGGCTGTGCCCACTCAACTTCCTCTCAGCACAATCTTTGCTGCCCATGTGCCCCACAATCCCATGAATAAAACAAAAAATAAAATGAATATCTACACTGAATGCAATATGTATGTAAATATAAATCATATATTTAAAATGTAAGAAATAGGATGTATTCTAATGCTGGGGATTGATTTCAGACCTAAGGAACAGACATGAATTTCTTGACTTCAAGAAGTCTAGCTTCCCCTTTCCACACAATGCAACAGAGTTACCCAGACCATGAGTTCCAATCCCAGTCCTAGCAGAAAAAATTGCACCTTTATACTATGTGACGCCCAAGACTTAGGTATTTCATTATACCTCCATTTAATGAACGTGATTGTTTAAATGCTTCATGAAATATTGATTATAATCGATCAGTGTCTTATAATATAATTGTGTATAATTTTATCCTAGAATTATTTAAGAGCTGCCCATTCAATCATAACATACATTACGTTCCATTGGTATTCATATAGATAGGAATGAATTTCTAAGGATCTCCTTCCATTTGGAGTTGGCAGGACCAGGATTCCAACTGTGGGCTGAAGCTTCCACCATTTTAACTCAAGGATAGGGAACTCACTGGCCTGTCCAAGAACAGCAAGACCAATGATTAGGCAGGCACCAGTGGCTCTCAGCAGTCTTCCTTGATACTTACAAGGCTGTAATAGGAGGATAATGGTCAAATTCACACTAGGCAGGAAAGTCCTTGAGATCCCTGTCCAACTTCAGTGCCAACAAAGCCAGAAGTAGAGCCGTGTAGCTCCAGTGGAAGAGGGCTATCCCTGATCAAAAGCAGCTCACAACACACACACACACACACACACACACACACACACACACACACACTGCAGTCTAATCATCTATCTGTTTATGTATTGGCCATTCCTAGGGGTTGATCTCAGGTCCTCAAATTTGCCCGCCAACTTCTCTTGCATCAGACTGGTGTGCTAACATTTACCCACTCACTATGTGGGCCTGCTAGGCCCTGAGTTCAAGTCACAGAACTGCCAAAAACTTAATCCTGGTGAAAAGCCAATTGTCCCACTTGGTTTCTTTATCTGTGAAATTCCTGGTACTCAGGAATGTTGTAGAATACATAGGCAAATCTATGTCTTATGTAATAGGATGTGTAATTATATTCACTAAAATATATGATAAACAAAACACAAAATAAAATGAATACACTAATTGTAATATGCAGTAAAAATATGTAGGTCAATAAAAAGCATTCACTTAAAATATATTCGAATATTATTTTTTCGAGTGCTAAGACTTTAATTCAGGCCCTAGAATCAGGCCTGACTTTCTTGTCTTCCAGAACGGTGATCTTCCCCATCCCCCACAGTGTTGCAGATTTACCCAGAACCTGAGTTTAAATCCCAGGCCTGGCAGAAAAAATGGCATGAATTCTTAGCTAAGGAGCCTCATAATTTTTAAAAATATTTTTAATGTATGTATGTATGTATGTATGTATATGTGTATGTATTTTTCTTTTGTCAAGCACAGGGTTTGAACTCTGGTCATGGCAATTCTGCCTCAGCTTTGATCACTCTAGGCTGGGTTGCAGCCACTGGACCCACAGCCTTACCTGGGTTCCTGGGACCCAAAGGCTGACAAGAAAAAAAAAATTAATGTGATACAGAATAAAAAAACAAAAAACTGGCAACTTGCAGATGGCTACCGGTTTTACATTTGTCTTCTTTGCAAGGTGACCATCCTGCGTCTGAATGACACGGTTGACGAATGTTGGTAACTTGGCATTGCTGAAGGCTGGCGGACTGCCAGGGAAGCCATAGGCCAACATGGCAATATAGGCCCTGTGTTTGAAGCCAGGTCCTGACCCATACCAATGGAGGGAGATCCTAAGAGTCTCCTTCCTATTCATAGGAATACCGATGGAAAATTATGAATGACAAGGTTGAATTAGTTGTTTCTGAATACTACTATATAAACAGAGTGATTTTAGGAGGCAAATGGATTTTAATGAATATTTTTGACACATTCAAAAAATACTATTAATTGCATCGACATAATAATTTCAGGACAGTGGTTGATTTAATTAATAATTAAGGATGAAAACAATAATATTAATTACATGGAGGTATACTAAATACCCAAGAATTGATAGGAATGTAGCCTATATAACTGAATAATGTATAGACATCTCTGGCACTCTATAAAAATCAATAATTATTTTTGTACTACCATCTGCATGTCAATCTGTTCTAATTTTGTCAACTCCTAGAGCTGGATCTCAAGTTCTAGAAATGCTTGTCATCTCAATATGCCTCAGGCTGGCATGCTGACACTCATCCATTCATGAATTGGGCCTTGTAGGCTGTGACTTCAGATGCCAGCACTCAAAAAAATTGAATCGTGCAGTAAGAAGCCCATGGTGACACATGTTTTCCTTTTCTGTGAAAGTCCTGGGAATCGAGTGTGAAGTTTCATACATAGGCAAATCTATATCCTATGCAATAAATGTAATAAATATTTCATGTGTAATAACACTCAATAAAATAAATGGTAAATAAATGAATAAAACAAAAAATAAAATGAATAAGTACACTAAGCACAATATGGGGTCAACATACGGGGTTTGATTTCAGGGCCTGGGAAGTGCCTGGCAGCTGAATTGGCTAGAGGCTGCTGTGCTGACAGTCAGCCATTCATGAATCGAGCCTTCTAGGACCTGAGTTAGATCCTATCACTGCCAAAAAATGTAATCTTAGAGTGAGAAGCCAAGCGTGATACATGTTTTCTTTTCCTTTGAAAGTGCTCGGTGACAGGTAGGATGTTTAATTCAGATGCAAATCTATATGTTATGTAATAGGATGTCATAAATGTAAAAAATGTCATAGGAGGAAGAGTTGTCACTACAATAAATGAAAAACAGATTGAATTAGTAGTGAATCATTCTAGGATAAAATTAGAAACAAAAACTATATGATGTGGATTAAGTTTAATATTTTATTAAGTATTACCAGAATAAAAATGTCATGGAAATATAAATACCTAATAATTGGTAGTAACACATGATGCATAATTTAATAATGTATAGACATCTGTCTCATTCTATAAAATATGAAGTTATGTGTATGGATATATGTACATATGTGATAAACAATAATAGGATATTGAGCAATTTAGTTAATGCTTTATTAATTGTTAACTGGGACACATCATTAAATGGAGACATAATTTAATAAGTAATAATTGGTAGTAATATCTATAAAATAATAATATACAGACATCTTTCTGTGTATATAATGCTTATATATATATCAATCTCTGTCTATTTATACCTCGTTCACTCCTGGGGCTCGTTGGTTAAGTGCTCACCTTGTGAGTATGAAGCCCTGGGTTCGATTCTTCAGTGCCACATAAACAGAAAACCCGGAAGTTCTGCTGTCTTTCAATCAATTGCGTTCTACCCTTGAGCACAAATGCTTAGGGACAGTGTCAAAGCCCGTAATCGAGCCCCAGTACTGCCGCCAAAAAGAGGTACTATGTTCTAACTTATGTTCTAACTGCAACTATATAAGGACAGTACTTCAAATACCACATGACAGAGCAAGCTAGGAGTCTGGTGCTGACAGCTGCCACCTAACCTGACTTAGCCAGATATAAACTGCTGCAACCCAGCTCCATAGGTACCCCCATCATCCTGGCTTACCCTGGCATATCCCCGATATCCTGGACGCTCTGGGGCTTTAAAACCTGATGGGAAGTCTGCTAGACTCTTTGAAATATAGAGTTCTAGCCTTGTGCAAATGTTATTAGAACAGTATTATCCCCAAGCTTTAAGCTCAAGCTCCATGACTACCCCCCCCCAAAATAAAACATCCCACTAAACACTTAGGTGTGAACTTTTGTGGTTTGTGAAATGTTCCTCAAAGAATGGTGATATTGATTAGAGCGCCCTAAGTCTAATGACAGCTTGTGGAACAGAGCTGTGTGCTGAGTCCTCCATAGGGTACTCTGTGCTGAGTCCTGCACATGGTGCTATGTGCCGAGTCCTTCACAGGGTGCAGTGTGCTGAGTCTTGCATTGGTGCTGAGTTCTGAGTCTTTCACAGGATGCTGTGTGCTGAGTCATGCAAAGAGTGCAATGTGCTGTGTCCTTCACCAAGTGCATTCTTTCATTGGGTCCTTGTAAGATCTCCCCACTGAGGTGATTATGCAGACAAGAATACTGAGGCTCAGATATGTCTCCATTGAGGGACAAAATTATGTATTACTGAAGATTAGTGAGTTGTCTACTACAGACAATTGTTTGTTTTGTTTTTTTCTCAGTCATGAACCTTGAACTAGGGGCCTAAGCTCTCACCCTTACCTCTTGGGCTCATGACTAGCACTCCACCACGTGGAGCCATGGACCCCCTTGCTGCAAATGCCACAGCCTGGGGGTCTATGGCTGAGGTCTCTCATCCTGCCTTCTCAGGAAGCTGAGATCTGAGGATCTGTGTTCCAAATTATCCCAGACACAAAAGGTCCCCTTAGCCTATTATCACCAATTCACTACTAAGAAACCTGAAGTGGAAGCTAGGTACTTGTCACTCATGCCTGTCATCCTAGCTACTCAGGAGGATGAGATCTGAGGATCATAGTTCAAAGCCAGCCTGGACAGGAAAGTCCTTGAGACACTTAGCTCCAACGGACCACCAGAAAAGCTGAATTGGCTTTTGGCTCAAGTGGTGGAGCACAAGACTTGAGCTAAAGAGCTCAAGAACAGCACCCAGGCCCAGACATCAACTCCTACAATAATAAAAAAAAGAAAGAAACAAACTAAGAAACCTGAAGTACAGGGCTGAAGAAATCTGAAGTATGGGTCAATAATGTTTCTTTCTCGCTTCTATAGCTCAAGAACTCTAAAAACATTTAGAATGCAAGTACTTCTCATCACCAAGGGAAACACAGAAAGCTCATGAACATCTGACCTTTCAGAAGTGGCAGTCAGTGTGTCATAGACATTTCTGCCCTGGCTGGCTTCACCCTGTGATCCTTAGACCTCAGCCTCCTGAGCTAGGATGACGGGCCTGAACTGCTGGTGTTCTGCTAGGTTCAGAACTGTGATGACCTTGGCAATACAAGTCAACTGCTTATCACAAAGGGCTTGGGGAGCATATTAAGCCTTTCAACATTGGACCTTTAAGAACCCTGTAGGACACAAGATTACAATGATAGAGTCTGAGAGGCTGGGCATATGGATGTGTTACACTTGAACCTTAAGCTCTGACTCCAATTCTGGTATACATTAGTGTTCATTTTCCAAAGGATGCTTTCATAATTAGCAAATAGGAAAAGTACCTTGATTAACCCTCACTTTTTTTCCCAATTGTGTGTTTTGAACTCAAGCCTGGGCACTGTCCTTTAGACCCTCAAGTCAAGGATAACACTCAACCACTTGAGCCGCAGTGCCACATGGGGTCTATTAGTGGTTCACAGGAGATAAGTGTCTAACAGGCTTTCCCTGATTGGCTGTCTTTGAACTGTGGTCTTCAGGTCTCAGCCTCCTGAGAAGCTAGAGTTCCATGTGTGAGACACTGACATTTCGTCTATTGTTTTTGGCAGTCTTGGGATTGATCTTAGGGCCTGAGTACTGTCTCTGAGCTCCTTTTTCTCAAGGTTAGCCACTTGGGCGACTCCACAGCTTCTACCTATTTCTGAGTATGTGGCACTGAGGATTAAACCCTGGCATTCATGCATGCTGAGCAAGTTCTTTACCACTAAGCCATGTTTCTAGCCCCACTCTTACAATTTATCCCTCACTTGCCTATCCTAAGGAAAAGGCTTCTGACTATAAATCATTTAAAGAAATCCCAATAGGAAGATGTCCAAAGATTGTATAAAGCTCACACTTGGGAGAGACTCTAAACATGTGAAGACTGTGACAAATGCTTCCATTTAATTATGTATTATGTTTCAACACTTAATAAAATATTAATAAAAATGAGTCAAAATCCTAAATTATTGTATAGAATTTTATTATAGATTTGCAAATTGTAATAAATATTATGTGTATAATAATACTAAATACAATAATCAATCAATAAATGAATAAAAGAAAAACAAAATGCAAAATCAATAATAAAAATCATAATATGAAATTAACATACATATGTAAGTGTATATCATATATTAAACATGTATAGACACATTTTTTCCATTGCAGAGCCTTCATTCAGGCCCTGGGAACTCTAGTCTGAATTTCATTTCCTCAAGGACAGTGAGCTTCGCCTTCACCCATGGCATAAAAGAGTTACCTGGACAGTGATCTCAAATCCTAGCAATGGCAGAAATACTGGCCGCATTTCCAAGACAGTGACTACTTTTTTTTAATGGAAGCAGTTATGTTCACTCAGTTCCATACTGAACATTAAAAAAAGCAGTGTGGAATTTGTACAGCTATTCAGACATCCTTTCCTTACCTCTAATGTGCTTCTCTGAGAACGACATTGTTTCTCTTTTTTTGTACTTTTTTATTGCAAAAGTGTTTTACAGAGGGGTTACAGTTACAGGAGCAAGGTAATGAGTACATTTCCTATTGAGTATTGTTGACTCCTTCTTTGTTTTCCCCCTACCATCCCTTCCCTCCCATCTCCACAACTACTTCACCCTGCTGAGGTCAGTGACTTAGTTTTTCTTTTGAAGTTGGCACGGGGTTTGAACTCAAGTAGTGGCAACTCTTCCCTCACATTGCTACAAATTTACCAACACCCTGAGTTCAAATCCCAGGATAGGAAAGAAAACTGGCAGAAATTCCAAAACAAGGAGCTTTATTTTTTTATTTAGTTAAATAATTAATATTTTTATTTATTTATTTATTTATTAGCCATCCATGAAACTTGAACTCAGGTCGTGGAAACATTTCCTCAGCTTGCATCTCCCTATGCTGGGGTGCAGTCTCCAGACCCATAGCCAATCCTGAGATCCTAGGCCAGAGGGCTTGCAGGAAGAATAAAAAAGCTGGAAAGCACAAAAAGTGGTGAGCGGCAGAGAGCTGGCATTTTATGATTTTTGGGGGCATGGTGACCACCCTGGGTCTGAATGACATGGCTGCAAAGTGGACCTGACCTGCTATTGCTGATTCTGGTGAGCTATCAGTGAAGCCATAGGCCAACCTGTCAACATAAGCCCTGGGTTCAAATCCCAGTCCTGACACCAATGGCAGGAGATCACAAAGACTCATTCCTATGCATGGGAATACCAATTGAATGAGTAGTTCATGGTTCAGTCTAGTCTAAAATTGGATGCAATAGTCCTAGAATGCTGATTGATCTTAACGTACAGTTTATTAAGCATGAAAAGAATAATATTCCTTCAATGGTGGTATAATAAATACCTAAGAGTTGGTAGGAATGTAGTAGATGTCATTCAATCATAGATAGACGGCTCTGGCACTCTTTAACAACATATATTTATTTGTATATCACCGTCTTCCTATCCATGTATCGCTGTTTTGTCCAAACATGAGGGTCTATCTCAGTGCCTGGGAACCACTTGACAGCTTCATTGGCTAGAGCCTGCCATGCTCAAACTCACCCATTCATGAATTGGGCCTGCTAGGCACTGAGTTCAGATCCTCACATTGCCAGGCATGATGGAGAACACATCTAAAATCTAGATTCTATGTGATAGGATGTAAACAATGTAATAAATGGTAGAGGTGTCATCAGAGTCAATAACATAAATGGTAAATAAATGAATAAAATGAGAAATAAAATGAATAACCACACCAAACACAATATGGACTGAACATCTGAACAGAAGTATAAATCCTATCATTAAAATATATATAAGAAGTATCTTTTCCAGGACTAAGGCTTGAATTCAGTCCCCCTAGGAGAAGGGAATGGCGGGAGATCCTGAGATACTCGTTTCTGGACCTAGGAAGAGCCATGGCATGCGATTGATCTCATCCTTGAATGAGTAGTTCGTGCAGGATGTGAGTAGGAAATGATACATAAGACACATGGAGTATAGATTATTTGTAAAGAAGAGTTGATGAAACAGTGCAATAATCATCATATACATGAAATGGATGCATCAGAAAAGATCCAAATATAGGTCACCACAAACCTACTTTATACAAATATGTACTTATTTGCATTCTACCTTCAGCTTATGAAAGGATGACTATTGTGCTCCCCACTCTCCCCCAAGGGGGGCTCAAACTCAGGTAGTGGGAACTCCTAGCTCCTTTGTTGTTCACAGGCTGGTGTGCTCATGTGGACCCATTCAACAATTGTGCCTGGTAGGCCCCGAGTTCAGATCCCAGCCCTGCCAAAAGATTCATCTTGATGTCAAAAGCCAATTGTTGCATCTATTTTCCTTTCCTGTGCAAGTCTTGGGTCTCAGCTAGGATGCAGAATGCATGGGCCACCGTGTGGTCATGGGAATAAGTTGTTATCCATGTCAGCCCAGTTATATCTGTCATCATATACATAAGAAAATACACAATACATCCATGAATATCATAAAATATAAATATAATAAATACACTCAATGCACGATGCAGTCCACACACGGATGTGAATATACATCCCATGTTTCAATGATGCATTGAGCACTATTTTGGCCTCCCTGTGGCTTTATCTCAGTTCCTGGGAAGAGCCCATCTCCTTAGTGGCTCACAGTCTGGTGTGATCACGTGGACCAATTGGGCAGTTGGGCCTCCTAGGCCCCGAGTTCGAATCCCAGCATTGCCAAAAATTCACCCTGATGTGAGAATCCAGTCGTTGCACCTGTTTTCCTTTGCTGTGCAAATTCTGGGTCTCAGCCAGAATGACTACACCAAATGCAAGATGCAGCCCACCAATGTTTGGAAATATAGATCCTTTGTTTAATTATGAATTTATGACTACATTGGACTCCCACCAGGGCTCAATCTCAGGTCTTAGGAATGGCCTGGCTCCTTAGAAGCTCACAGTCTGCTCTGCTTAACATGACCCATTCAACAATTGGGCCTGATAGGCCTTGAGTTCAAATTCCAGCACTGCCAAAGATTCATTCTGATGTAAGAAAACCAAGGTTGCATATGTTTTCCTGTTCTGTGAATATCCTGGGTCTCATCGAGGATGGAGAATGCTATATACGCAAATCTATAGCCATGGGAATAGGTTGTCATCCATGTCACCACAGTTATATCTGTCACCATATTCAATAAAATGCACAATACATCAATGAATAAGACACAAAATAAAAAGAATAACTACACTGAATGCAAGATGCATACCACTCCTGTAGGTAAAGAGAGATCTTATGTTTAAAAAAGGTGGGCTTGATATTTTGTCCAGTGCTGGGGCTTCAAATCAGGCCCTACACCAGGCCTGAAATTCTAGTCTTCAAGGATGGTGAGCTTCCCCATCCCTCACAGTGCAACAGAGATACCCAGACCTGTGTTCAAATCCCAGCACTGACAAAAAATTCATCCTGATGTCAGAAGCCAGTTTTTCAATATATATAAATAGTATGTTTCCAGGGTTGGGGCTTCATTTCAGGACTAGTGAACAGGTCTGACTTTCTTATCTTCAAGTACAATGATCTTCCCCTTCATCCACATTGCTGCAGATTTACCCAGATCCTGAGTTCAAATCCAAAGCCTGTAAGAATAAATTGTGTGAATTGAAAGCCTGGGAGCTACATTTTTAATTTTACTTTTCTCAGTACGGGGCTTGAAGTCAGATTGTGGCAACTCTGCCTCAGCTTCAATCACCCTAGGCAGAGTGCAGCCACTAGATCTACAGGTGCTTCTGGGACCCTAGAGCCCCAGGTCTTGCAGGGAAAGCAATTCACAGAAAAAATGTGGCCTTTTTATGTTTTCTTCCTTTGCTAGGTGACCTTAATTGGTCTGAATGACACTGTAGAAAGGGTACTTCATCTTGCAATTCTGAAGGCTGGCAGACTATCTGGGAAGCCATAGGCCTACATGGCAACATAGGCCCTGATTTCGAATCCCCCTCTTAACACCAACCAATGGCAGGAGATACTAAAAAATGGTTCCCATCCATAGGAAGAACAATGGAATATTATCAATGTCAAGGTTCAATGAGTTGATCATGAATGATGCTCCTATAAAATTAGACAGCAGCATTTCAGGAAGGTAATTGATTTTATTTGATATTTATGTAGCATAAAAAGAATATTATTACTTACAGGAACGCAATAATTTCAGGACACTGATTGATTTCATTAATAGTATAAGGTTGAAAACAATAACATTAATTACATGGACGCATGATTATTACCCTGGAATTGGTAGGAATGTAGTCTACATAACTGAATAATGTATAGACAACTCTGATACTCTGTAAAAACACATATTAATTAGCATACTTCCATCTGCATGTCAATCTGTTCTTATTTTGTTAACTCCTGGAGCTTGAGCTCAGGTCTTGGGAACAGCCTGTCAGCTCAATTTGCCCCAGGATGGCGTGCTGACCCTCACAATTCATGAATTGGGCCTTGTAGGCTTGTAGGCTGTGAGTTCAGATGCCAGCACTCCCCAACAATGAATTGTGGAGTAAGAAGTTGATGGTGACAGATGTTTTCCTTTTCTGTGAAAGTCCTGGGTGTCAGGTATGAAATGGAATACATATGCAGACCTCTATTTTATGTAATCAATGTAATCAATGTTTTATGTGCCATAATAGTCAAAATAAATGGTCAATACATGACTAAAACAAAAAATAAAATAACTGCACTGAATGCAATATGGAGTCAACATATGTATATAAATATAAATCATATATGTAAATTGTACATGAATAAGATATTTTCTATTTCAGGCCTAAGGAATAGACATGACTTCTAGGAGGCCAGTTTCCCCTTCCCATACAATGCAACAGAGTTACCAAGACCACGGGTTCCAATCCCAGTCTTGGCAAAAAAATGGTACCTTTATAGTATATAATAGTACAGTAATTCTAAGTTATTTCATTATACCTCCATTGTATTAATGTGATTGTTTAAATGCCTCATAAAATATTAACTAACATCGATAAGTGTCCTATAACATAATTGTATATAATTTTATCCTAGAATCATTCAAGAACTGTTCTTTCAATCATGACATACATCATATTCCATCGGTAATCATTTGGACAGGAATAAGTTTCTTAGGATCTTCTTCCATTTGAAGGTGGCAGGACCGAGATTCCAACTGTGGACTACAGCTCCCACCACTTAAACCGGAGGATAGGGAACTCACCAGTCTGTCAAAGAACATCAACAAGAGCAATGATTAGGCAGGCACCAGTGGCTCTCATCAGTCCTCCTTGATACTTACAAGGCTGTGATGAGAGGATCCTTGTCAAAGTCACCCTAGGCAAAAAGTCCAACTTCAGTGCCAACAAAGCCAGAATCCCTGTGGCTCTAGTGTGGAAGGCCAGCCTTGATCAAAAGCAGCTCACAGACTGTGCTCATATCCTGAGTACAAGGTCTGGGACTGGGAGCAAACAGACATACACAACAATCTGTGAAGCCATCCAGCTAAATGAGGTCATTCTCTTGTCTCCAACTGAATTGGACATTGTTCCCTGGGAAAAGGGCTAAAAGAGCTGCTATCTTCTTGACTCCTCCCATGCTGGTTGCATCACAGGATTCTGGCCACACCCCCATTCTTTCATAGTTCTTTCTGACCAATGAGATGCAAGAATGGTGGCCATGCCCACATTCCATGCTCCCTGGTAGCACCAGGATTCCCTCTGTTAGTTTATACCACTACCAGCAATTGAGGAAGGTAGAGATGGCTGAGTGGTGAGGAAGAGACTCCAGGCAACTTTGGAAAACAGAAGGAAATTGAGATTCCTGCCCACACCCAGGCTTCCTTCCCTCCTTCACAAGGTGCAGAATTTCAAACATCAGGCAATGGCACCCTGCCAGGCCTCGTAAAGCCCCAACCTGATCCCTGGCCCTGGTTCTTTGCTCTGAGGCCATGTGTCTGCAATGCCACTGCCATCGCTGCTTGCCCCACCTGGAGCAGCCTAAAGCAAGTTCTCCCAGCAGCACAGGTGAGTGGCTGCCCCGAAACCACCCCTACCCCGGGTCAGACACCCCTCTGGGGGCACCATGACCCCCTACTTGTGTCCTCTCCCTGGCTCCGAGGAGCCACCTTTCTGTCTTGGGCATTTCTGATACAGAGACTCAAGATATGCTCTGGCTGGGCTGGATCAAGGTCCTCCTATCTATAACAGGTATGCTTCACCAGACCTGGTCCTCTGGAGTTGGGATGGTAGACATGTAACAACATGCGCAGTCATCCATTTAGATGGATTATGGCAAACGTTTAGTCCACAGCAGATGATTCTTTTTTTCTTCATATTTTTATAGTGAAAATACTGTACAGAGGGGTTAAAATTACATGGGCAAGATAATGAGTACATATCTTATCAAGCATTGTAGCCTCCTCCTTTGATTCCCCTTCCCATCCCATCCTCTCCCCATCCCCCTACCCGACTCTCCACCTCCCCCTAACAAAGTTGTGAAGTTTTCGACATAGGACTTGTACGTCTCATTGTTGCAATGGGTCCACCTGTAATCCCTTTTTAAATGATTTTCTTTTCCTTGTGCTCCATAAATTATAACAACATAAAATACAGTGAAAGCAGGGATTATACCGTGGGGGAGGGACATAAAAAGCAACAAAGAAATAAACTTATTAATGTACTAGAAAAAATGGAATGAAAGTAAAAATTTTTGAATACATATCTTAGGGTTCATTTCCCTAACACCAACTTATCTGACCTTTTCTGCTTCAGTCAGACATATACTAGTTATTGCAAATAAGGTAAACCATGGGACCTATGTTTCTTTGGGCCTGGCTTACTTAACTTAATATAATTTTTCCCAAGTCTTTCCATTTCCTAACAAATGAGGCAATATCATTCTTTCTGATGGAGGCATAGAATTCCATTGTGTATATATACCACATTTTCTTGATCCATTCATGTACTGAGGGGCATCTGGGTTGGTTCAATATCTTAGTTATGGTAAATAAGGCTACAATGAACATAGTTGTGCTGGTAGCTTTAGTGTGGTCTTGTTTGTGAACATTTGGGTAAATGTCCAAGAGTGGGATTGGTAGGTCAAAGGGGAGTTCTATGTGGAGTCTTTTGAGAAACCTCCATACTATTTCCAAAGTGTTTGAACAAGTTTACACTCCCACAAACAATGCAGTAAAGTTCCCTTCTGTCCACATCCCCTCCAGAATCTGCTGTTATTAAGAGTTCTTGATTATAGCCATTCTAACTGGGGTGAGGTGGTATCTCAATGTTGTTTTAATTTGCATTTCTTTTATGGCTGGAGAGGTTGAGCATTTCTTCATGTGTCTATTGGTCATCTTTCTTTACTCTTTAGAGAAGATTCTCTTTAAGCTTTTAGCACACTTATTTATTGGGCAGTTGTTTCTTTGAAGATTTGTTGTTAGGGGATTTAATTTTTTTGAGTTCCAGGTATATTGTAGATGTGAGACCCTTGTCTGTTGTATGGCTCATGAAGATTTCACCCAATCCGTAGGCTTTCTATTGATCTGGCTAGCTATGTCCTGTGCCATACAGAAGCTCTGCAATTTAATGCAATGACATTTGTCCAAACTTTCTTTGATTTGTTGTGTTTCTGAGTCTCTATTAAGAAAATTTCAGCCTGTGCCAAAGAGACCTAGGATTTCTCCTATTCCATTCTGTAATATTTTCAGTATATCTGCTTTGTCATCGAGGTCTTTGATCCATTTGTAGTTGATTCAGGTTCAGTGTGATATATAAGAATCTAGCTTTAGTTTTCTAAAAGTAGTTAACCAATTTTGCCAGCACCATTTACTGAAGAAGCTATCTTTCTTCCATTGTATTTTGTTAGCTCCCTTATCGAATATTAGAAGGTTATAGGTCTGTAGGTTCATTTCTGGGTTTTCAATTCTGTTCCATTAGTCCTGAGGTCTGTTCTTGTGCCAGTACCAAGCCATTTTGATTACTATTGCTTTGTAGTAGAGTTTGAAATTTGGTCCTGATATTCCTCCAGCACTGTTCTTTCTGTTGAGGATTGTTTTTTCTATTTGGGGTATTTTATTCTTCCCTATGAATTATTGGATTGCCTCTTCTATTTCCTTGAAGAATGAAGTTGGAATATTGATTGGTATCCCATTGAATTTGTAGATAGCCTTGGGAAATATTGCCATTTTCACGATGTTGATTTTTCCATTCCAGGAACATGGCAGCTTTTGCTATTTTCTAAGATCTGTTTTGATTTCATTTTTCAGGTTTTTAAACTTTTCATCATAGAGGTCCTTCAGTACTTTGGTTAAGTTAATTCCTAGGTACTTTAGTTTTTGTAGGGCTATTACGAATGGAGTTGCTTTCCTAATTTCAGCCACACTTTCCTCAATGTTGGTATACGGAAAAGCCATTGATTTTTGAGGGTTAATTTTATACCCTGCTACTTTGCCAAACTTTTGAATCACCTGGAGTAATTTGGGAGTGGACTCTATGGGATTCTCTAACTACAAGATCATGGCATCTGCAAAGAGGGAGAGTTTTACTTCTTCTTTCCCTATTTGTACCCCCTTTAGGTTTGCATCTTGTCTTATTCCTGTAGCTAGGCATTCTAATACTAGATTGAAGAGAAGTAAAGAGCGTCTACATTCATGTATCATTCCTGAGTTAAGAGGAAATGGCTTTAGTTTTTCACCATTAAGTATAGTGTGGCTGTAGGTTCATCATATACAGCCTTTATTGTATTAAGGAAAGTTCCATGGATTCCTAATTTTTCCAGAACCTTCATCATAAAGGGGCATTGGATCTTGTCACATGCCTTTTCGGCATCTATTGAGATAACCATGTGGTTCTTACCCTTGCTCCTGTTGATGTGATGAATTATATGAATTGATTTGGGTATATTGAACCAGCTTTGCATTCCTGAAATGAATCCTGTTAGATGATGAATTGTTTGAATGAATTGTTGAAGTAGATTGGCCAAAATTTTGTTGAGAAATTTTGCATCAATGTTCATCAAAGAAATGGGTCTATAGTTCCCTGTCTGTTTTGGGGATGAGGGTTATTATGGCTTCATAGAATGAATTCGGTAGTGAACTTTCTCTTTTAATTTCATTGAAGAGTTGAAGTAGTGTTGGTCTGAGCTGTGTTTTGAAGGCCTTATAGAATTCTGCTGTAAAGCCATCTGGTCCTGGGCTTTTCTTAGATGGGAAGAGTGTTATTGCTGCTTCTATTTCAACGCTAGATATGGGCCTGTTAAGATGTTTTAACTCATCCTGGTTTAGTTTCAGCATGTCAACATTTGCTAGGAAAAGGTCTATTTCTGCCAAGTTCTCAAACTTATTAGCATAAAGTTTTGAGAATTATTCCCTTATAATGTTCTGAATCTTGGCTGTTTCTGTGGTGATGTTTCCATTCTCATCTCTCAGTTTATTTATTTGGGTGTGTTCTCTTCTTTTTCTAATAAGATTTGCTAAGATTGTCAATTTTGTTAATTTTTTCAAAGTAACAACTCTCTGTTTTGTTGATTCTTTCTATTTTTTTTGGATTCTAATTCATTTAATTCTGATATAATTTTAATTATTTCTTACTGTCTACTGGATTGCAGATTATCTTGATGCATTTTTCAAAGAGGTTCAGATGTCTTATCAAATGGTTGGTTTCAGATCTCTCCAATTTCTTGATGTACGAACTCAGAGCGATAAACTTGCCCCTGAGTTCTGGCTTTGCTGTGTCCCAGAGGAGCGAGGAATTTCTGTGTTCATTTTTGTTGAATATCATGAATATTTGAATTTCCTCCATGAGTTACAGGACTTTCTTTGGTGGCTTTTGGTGTTGAGATCTAATTTTATTCCCTTCTGGTATGAGAGAATGGAAGGTATAACTTCAATGATTCTGAATTTGGACAAGTTTGCTATGTGGCCTATAATGTGGTCTATTTCAGAAAACATTCCATGTGCTGCTGACAAGAACATGTATTCTGATGCTAATGGCTGAAATATTCGGTAGATGTCTATGAAATCTAGTTGATCTATGCAGTTGTTTAGATCTGCGCTTTCTATGTTGAGTTTTTGTCTATTTGATATATCTAGTGTGGAAGATGGTGTGTTAAATGCCCCAACTAAATTAATGTCTTTGGACCTCTGTGGGATTTGAGGGAAAATAGTGTTTCTTGGATAAATTTGGGTCCTCCGTTATTTGGCGAATAGATATTTAGAATTGTAATATACTCCTGAAGGAGAGATCCCTTAATTAGTATGGAGCGACCTTCTTTACCTCTTCTCACGAATTTTAATTTGAAGTCTATTTTATCTAATATTAGGATTGCAACTCCCACCTGTTTACGGGGGCAGTTTGCTTGGTAGATTTTTTTCTAGCCTTTCACACTGAAAATGTGTTTGTGTTTATGGGCAGGATGTGACTCATGAGGCAACAGATAGAAGAATCTTGCTTTTTAATCCAACTAGATAGTCTATTCCACTTAATTGGAGAGTTAAGTCCATTAATGTTGAGAGATAGGACTGAGAGGTATTTGGGAGTACCTGCCATTTTATCCACCTTCTTGGGGGCTGAGGCAACTGGGTTCTTCCTGAGGTTATTGGATTCTCAGTTTGGGTGCAATTTCTTGGCCTTTATTGTTGTCTTGTTGATTTTCTATGTGTAGGACGTCTTTAAGGATGTTTTGTAGGGCTGGTTTGGTGGAGATATATTGTTTCAATTTTTCTTTGCTATGGAAGGTTTTTATTTGACCTTCAGTTATGGAGAGTTTATCGGGGTACATAATTCTTGGTCGATAGTTGTTTGTCTTTAGGGCATGGAATACATGATTCTATGCTCTTTTTTGCTATGATTGTCTCTGCTGAGAAATCTGAGGTGATTCTAATTGGTTTCCCTTTATAGGTGATTGATCTTTTCTCCTTGACAGCTTTAAGGATCTTTTCCTTGGTCTGAATTGATCCTGCATGGATTATAATGTGACAGTGGATGTCCAATTCTAGACAAGTCTATTTGTAGTTCATATAGCTTCTTTTATCTGAATAGGCCTATCTTTTTGCATGTTTGGGAAGTTCTCTGCGAGGATCCTGTTAAACAAATTTCCTAGACCATTAACTTCTGTTTCTAGGTGCTCCTCTACACCCATTATCCTTAGATTAGGCCTTCTGATGGTATCTTCCAAGTGTTGGATAGTTCTCTCATATATCTTGGATTTGTCTTTGATGGTTGTATGTTCTTTCTCTATAATGTCTAGGGTGTCTTCAATCCCCAAAATTCGATCTTCTGCATGGTCTAACCTGCTGTCGAGACTTCATACTTTGTTTTTTATTTCTTTTTCTTCTAGTTGGTCGGCTTTGATGGCTTCAAATTCTTTGTTGGAGCATTGTTTTAGATCTTGTATGAACTTCTTTACTTCCTTAATTTGGTTTTCAGTGTTTATTCTCAAATCACTTTGTTGATTGGTTATTCCCATTCCTTCTGTTGGGTTCCATTCAGCATTCCCTGTGTGGTCTCCCTAATTTCTTTCAGTTTTCTGTTTATGGGTTCCATGAATGCCTTTAGTGATCTTTCTGCATTCTAATCCAGCTCTCTCAATTCCTGTTTTACTCTTTGCCTAGCTTCTTCACGTTCGTGTAGTTCCTGTAGTTCTCATTGATTGATCTCAGACTTCTCATGCCATTCCTTTATTTCTCTTTGAGTGTTCTCAAGCTGCTCATGCAATTCCTGTATCAATCGTTGAGTAGCTTCCTCACGCTCATGATATTCTTGTATTAACTTTTGTTTTGCCTCCTCTCTCTCCCTATCACGCTCATTCAGAGTCCTTTGCAGTTTTTCAATATTTTCATTTAACATGTTTACCAGTAGTGTTTGTAGAGCTTTTTGGGAACTCTCCTCTGGATTATTCATTATCTTTTTGTCTCCTGATTATCATGAGTGGGAGTTGAGATACCCAGACTTGCCGTTTTTCTTGTGTTTTTCCCGGTTGCTCTGCCCATTTGAGATGAAAGTAACGCCAGTTTTGTGCTAGCACACTATTTTAAGTCAAGCGTCAACCAAAGTCTGAAGTTCCAAAGTCAAAAATCTGCAAAAGTCTAGTTCAAGAGATATACCTATTCAACATCAAACAACAATGTATTAATGTGCTACGAACCACAAAGAAGAATTTGGCAAACAGAAATTATTAAGTTTAGGGAGAGATATGGGTAAAAATAGCATATAGTGATGTGGAAAGGCTGTGGGAGAGTTAACTAAATACAAACCTAATCTCAAAGCGGGAAATAGGTTGGATAGAATGATAGTGGAGAGACAGTAAATAAGAAGAAAGAGAAAGAAATAAGACAAGAAAAAATAGAAAAACAAAAATTAAAAATTAAGAAGTGCAACACTTAAAATTATGCAAATTGAAAATGTAATATTCAGAGAAGAACGTGGATAGAAGAAGAGAAGGGGTGGATAAACAGATGTGAAAAACTTTAAAATAAAATTGCTTAAAATATTATATAGGTATAAAGAGGTAGTACAGCTATTAAGGAATTTAAGTCTAATAGGTTTTAAATTGAGTAATAAATTTCTGGATTAAGTGTGTACACAATGGGGCTAAGGTCTAATAATCAACTATTGGCATATCTGAGGATGAGCAGAACAGCAATTATGTCACGCAAAGAGGAATGAAAAAGAAGAAATAGTGAAAAGAATGAGAAGGAAAGAAAAAAATGATCAAATGGTCAGTAGAGCTAAACAAAAATTTTTTTTAAAGAAAAAAAGTACACACACTTATACCCCTAAAATAAAAATTATAATAGGAAGGAAAAAGTTAATAGAAAACAAAATTTAAAAGTTAAAAATTAAAAATTAAAAAAAAAACTTTTAGAAAAAATTTTTTTATAAAAGATACAAAAAAGAGTTCTTAGATTTTTTATGGGGGGGGATAGGAAGATCCTGTATCTCTCTGTGTCCTTAACCTGTCTCTTGTTGGAGTCCTGGTCTGCTTGTGGTTTTTGATTTTCCTGTGGCTTGAATGGTTTCTTGTCAGTTTGAGCAGGCAGAAAAATCACAGCAGACAATTCTTGACCACAGGTGTAGCTCTAGGTAGGGTTGAAACCATGGAACCTCATTCTCCTCACAGAACAGTTGTGAGGAAAAAAGGGATTTATACAGAGGGATCTCTGGAGCATGGGTAGGCACAGAGGGAGTGGCCTTCTAGAGAAGGTTCTCTGCAATTCTGTGAGCAAATGACAGGAAGATACCCGGAAAGGGCTCAGGTGGACCCTGTTATTAATCGTGCAACAGATGTGGGATTATCAAACAAAACATGGCTCTCTTTCATCATTACCCAATCCCCATGAGGAAGAGGATCCTTCACTGTGTTGAGTTTTACAGCTGGTGAAACCAAGGCACAGAGAAGCCAGGTGAGCTACTTATGACGTCAACTTCACCAGAAGCTCTGTCTGACTTCGCTACCATGCTCCCTAGGACAATGAGTGTTATTCAGTCCACTTTTTGTGTTAGGAAGTTCACTTCTTGTCAGTCGTGGGGCTGGAACTCTAGGCCTGGGCGCTGTTCCCGAGAGCCTCAGCAAAAGGCTAGTGCTCTACCACTTGAACCCACAGCACTACTTCTGATTTTCTTGTGGTTCTTTGGAGATAAGAGTCTCACAGACGTTCCTGCCTGGGCTGGTTATGAACCATGATCCTCATATCTCAGCCTCCTGTGTAGTTAGGATTAGAATTCTGAGTTACCGGCACTAGACTTAATTGTAATTCTGACTTTTTTCTCTCTCTTTCCCAAGACCTGGTTGAATGGGTGCTGGAAGAAGGGGCCCAGCATCCCCATGTGGATGGAACCCAAGGTGGCCCTCTCATTCTGGAGGTGGGCTGTGGGTCAGTAGCTGTCTCACTAGCTTGTTGAAACAGGTTCATGAGATAAGCCCTTGTGCTGCCTGGCTAGACCATGACAGTTATTCATTGTCCATCCAGCCTTACTAGACTTTTTGTATTGTATTGCTTTCTACATCATTTTCTAGCACCTGGCTAAAATTATGATATATACCTACGGATTGAAAATGTAAGGCCATCTTAAGAAAGTTATTTAGGGCTCTGGGAATTTGGCTTCATGGTTCGGTGATTGCCTAGCAGCCATGAAACCCTGGTTCATTCCTTAGTAACACATTAAAAAAAACAACAACACTGGAAGTGGTGCTGTGCCTCAAGTGGTAGAGTGCTACCCTTGAGCTACAAAGAAAACCTCAGGAAAATTCCCTACCCCTGAGTTTAAGCCCTTCGACTGGCAAAAAGAACAATAACAAAACAAAAACAAAAACATTTAGTTAGTAAATAAAAAATAAAGAACCCACACTTGGAATATATAATTGCTTCTTCCATACTGACACCTGACAACAGTCCCTAATTTATGTACTTTACTTATGTTAGGATACTGTATTGAAAAAAGTTTTGTTCATTATGTCACAGCAATTAATGCCAGGAATGTGCTTAGATGTCAGGTAAAGTTTAATTCTGAAAATTCAATGATTCCAGGATTTGTGTCGTCACTGCTAATCACAAAGAGAAGGGTAGGCTAAGTGTGATTTTGAAACCTTTTTGGTGAGTTATAGCACCAAAAAGGCAGAGGCTAATTAATAGTTGTGAAAGAAAATAAGGAATAACTCCAGATAGAAGGAATAAATGATAGTAATTAAGGTATACCAGAAACTGTTCTAGAGAACCATTTTTGATTATTGTAGAACTTGTTGTCAACTAGGCTATTCCTCATTGCTTTTAGCATTCGAAATCTCTTAGGCTAGCTCTTAGTCGCTGTGTGATAAATGTATATCCTTCTATGCTATTCTTTCATACCTTATCTCCTTTGTTTTCTAAAAATCTCATTCTTTCCATATTTCTCTATGAATATTTCCTGATACTAAATACACCTGTACTGATGGCAGAGGATGCTAATGTAAGGGTCCCAAAGCTCATCATTCATTGATGTAACAAAATGGAAAAGGAGGACATATTTATTGCTACTTCAATTTTTCTGAAATGCTGCAATGTCACCATTTGTTTAAAATTTCCATTCTTTGTCTACACAGTGTCATTCAGTGCACATAAATGCAAATATGAGCCAGGTGCTGGTGGTCTACACCTGTAATCCAAGTTACTAAGGAGGTTGTGACCAGAGGATTGTTGTTCAAAGTCAGCCTGCTCAGGAAAGTCCATGAGACCCTAACCTTTAATTAACCACCAGAAACCAGGAGGTGGTGCTGTAGCTAATCACCCAGGATCAGAGTTCAAGCCCCACAAGAACAAAAGTGGTTAAATATGATTTTAAGTTTCCCCAAAAGGAACGACAAGATCAATAATCTTCCCAATCAAAAAATAATAATTCCAAAATGATTCAGTGCACCTACTTTTGCTGAGTTATGTTATGGATTGTTTGCTGGACATATTCTCTAAAAACAAATCGTTTAACTAGGGATACAGGTGGACCCATTGCAACAATGAGATGTACAAGTCGTTATGTCGAAAAACGAACTTTACAACTTTGGTGGACGGGGAGGATCGGATGGGGGAGGAGGGTATATGGGAAGGGATGGGAAGGGGAAACAAAGAGGAGGCAACAATGATTGATAAGAAATGTACTCGTTATCTTGTCCATGTAATTGTAACTCACAAAAAAGAAAGAAAAAAATGTTCAAATATTAGCTTTACAATAAACTTCATCTAATATTTCTCATTTGAAAAGAGAAGACTGTATAGTTGATGTCTCTTGGCTTTCTTACTATCTTAGTTCAAAGCCAAACCAGGCAGGAGAATCTGTCAAACTCCTATCTGTAATTGCACAGCAAAAAATCGATAAGTGGAGTTTTGGTTCAAGCAGTAGAGTACTAGCTTTGGGGGCTGGTGGGCAGGAACAAAAACTGTTCAGGGACAGGGTCCAGCCTCTGGATTCAAGCCATAGAACCAACATAAACTAAACAAAAAAGCAAACAGAAAAACAGATTATTTCATTGGGACCCTCCTTAAAGGAGTACTGGTCTGAGAAGTGGCTCCTTTTGCTGATCATACGCACTGGATGCTCTTTTGGAATCCTTATTGCTCTGGAGAACTCATGACCAAACTAAAGGAATTGATAACTGACTCCTGCAGTAAGAGAATCATGTCAGGAGTGAAATATCCATCCATAAAACACTTTAAAACCTCCATGTCTTTGTTTCTTTGCAGTAGAATTATTTTGGGGGGGCCAGTCGTGGGCCTGAACTCTGGGCCTTGGCGCATTACCTCAGGTCTTCAACTCAAGGCTAGCGCTCTACCACTTGAGCCACAGCACCACTTCTGGCTTATTTTTGCTCATGTGGTGCTGACGAATCGAACCAAGGGCCTCAGGCATGCAAGGTAAGTTCTTTACCACTGATCCACCTTCCCAGCCCCTGCAGTAGAAAATATTTAAAACAACGTTATTTCCTTTTGTTCTATGCTTGCCATCAAATGGCACATTATTTCTTTTTGTAATCCTCTCAACTAGAAGTTTACAAAAAAATTATATATGAGTAAAAACACACTAGAAAAAGTTAAGGACAGAGTTTTCTTCAAGCCTTCGGATTCTCTTCTTTTACAGTAAAAAGGAGAGCACAAGTTAACTTGAGCTTTGTCAATCCTCTATGTTCCATTCCTCTCCTGGGATCAGTTTCCATATTCAGTAACAGTTACTTCCAGGAACAATCTATGGTGCTGCTTGAGGTATAGTGAATGATTTCTGGCTTCATCGAAATAACACAGGACACCTTTGGACCTGAAGTAACACGAGTTTTAGAGACAACTTAATGAAGAGAAAATATGAAATTTATATTGCTTATAAATACATTATCCATGAGTATATTGAGTTCAAACTTTGTAAATTCTCTGTAAATTAAGGCTAATTTTAAAGGGGAAGAAGTTTCTCAGATCATTTTTTTTGGTGAGTGTATGTGCTGTGCATTATTTCCCAAGTGTACATGAATTTGTTAACTATAGCAATAATAAGAGAAAGAGAAATTCTGTGTTTAAGTATAAGGGTTCAATACACTATAGAAGACTCTACGAATAAGACCACATTGAAACAATAAAGCCAAGTCCAGTATGTAGATTTATGAGAGTGATATAGAGAAAGCATTACTCCTACGTGGAACAGGAAGTATAAGGCCACCCCCTTTCTAAATCACGCTTGCTAATGACACAACTTTGTAGAAAGTACAATGGAACAATAATTCTGTTTTCAATGCAAGTTAGATATAAGAGCATGGACTTAATTGAAAAAAAAAAGTCCATCTTGAGAGAGCAGGGATTATACTAGCTATGAACTGGTGGATAAGATCACATTTTTTCTTTCCTTTACTTATATATTGTTTGTTGGTTGTGGTCTTGGAACTTGAACTCGGGGCCTTGGCCCTGTCCCTCTGATATTCAGCTCAAGGCTAGCGCTCTACCACTTGAGCCACAGTGCCGTTTGCCTCCTCCTTTGTTTCACCTTCCCATCCCTTCCCATCTCCACCCCCCCCCCAGCCAAAGTTCTAAAGCTTACTTTTCGACATAATGTCTTGTACATCTCATTGTTGCAATGGGGCCACCTCTATCCCTAAAATTGTGCAGCAAAATATGTCTAAGAAATATATTTTTCAATAAGATGTTTCAATCATTAGATAAAGTTCATTTTACTTTAATATAAAGTTATCTCCAAAAATAAATTCTGCAACTAACCTAATGTATGTTTTCTTGCACAAAATGCTGTGACTTCTAGTCTTGTTATGTGATTTTAATTATATTTTTATTTGTGACATAATCCCTACTTACATTTATTACAAATTCCTGTAATTATACAAATCATGCCTGTACCCACTATTTTGAATACTCTAATATTCAAACAAAATTATCTTTTTTCCTGTCTCCCACAGGGAAGGATGAGGTGCTAAAGTACATGGAATGGAAATTTGCAACGTGAGGATGGGATCATGAGAAATTTCTGCTTGGTTGAACAGGAATTCTTGTTTCTACAATACATTCTTACCACTTAATCACACAGGGAAAGCCACAAAATTTGAAGTTCATATGAAGGAATTACATTCCTAAAAGTTGTCGCAACCCATCTCAAAAGTTCAATCTTATCACCAGTTCTTTGTGCTTGCTGGCTGATCTATTTCTCTATCATGTGTTCCATGTTGTTAAGTATATTAGTAATTCAGCTGTCAGTACATGGCAGGAGACTCTTAAAATCACAGCTATTGGTGTGTAATATTCCGAAGATAGGAAAAATATTATATTGATCTCCAATTCCTCTCTTTGGCCTTTAATATACTAATTAATTGTCAAAACAATCTCGTAAGATGTTAGTTTATTTTCCGTTTTTAATTAGAGATTAAGCAAGTGTTTATCACAGCAAAAAGTGTTAGTGCTATCAGAGGTCTGATATGAACACCTTCTCAAGTAATGCTCTATGGACTGTAAATATGGAAGCCACAATAAAATTCTCTCTCTTTCTTTCTCTCTCTCTCTCTTTCTCTCTGCCTCTCCCTCTCTCTCTCTCTCTACACACACACACACACACACACACACACACACACACACACACACACACACACACAAAGCTGGCCCCCAGACAAATGAGACATCAGTTCCATTCTTTTGTAATTATAGTTGATTGGTGTTTCCTCCATAAGTTTTTCTTTACTTAAGGATCTTGCCTGGACCTGTTTCTTTCCCTGAAATCAAGTACATTCAAGTCAAACTCCATGAATTCATACTACTATTCCAAAATACTAAAGTGTATTGGATCTAGAGACCAATAAAACACCCAGCATGTTATTTTAGTAGAAATTGACATCAAGAAAGTAGAGGAATATTGATCAGGAACTGAGGTAAGAGAACAGGAGTATGTAGGAAAATGTAGAATACTGTATGTGTGTTAGAGATACAGAATCAAATTCTGTAAACTCATGTATGGAAAACTTGTCATCCTATATTGAAAGCTCAATTTACATATACAGTTTTCCAGTTACTTTGCTTACCTATCACTTCTGACCACAAATCCTCTTATGAATGTTCATAGTATCTTTGAATATATCACAAGATTTGCATGTACTTATAATCTTAAGCAGACAGTCTGCTACTACATCTCTCATTCTATGTGATGAACCCTTATTTTTTGTTTTTCTATTTGCTGAATAAATGTATTCCTGGAAACAGGATATTGACAGCAAATCTGGGTGTAATTTACATTTTGTAAATTTAAAAAATAATATAAACTTTCTATTGACTAATCATTTTCTAAAAATGAGTGATATTCATGAATACAATATTTTGGTGCCTTTAAGTAAATTGAGAATTGATGTGGTAGTTATTGTGTCTAATTTACTTAACCACTAGATTGTTCATGTATGAACATGTATATTGGACTTTTTTATTTTTACATATAAAGTAGTCCTCAAGGGTTTGCTTTAAACTGATAATGGGGTGGTATCTTCCTATTCCAAACTTTATATATACTTCAGTAAAAGTACTAGAAACACATGATGTTTACAGGAGCAATATAAAAGATGAGAACATATTTCTAAAGAGATTTGATTTGATGATTAAAACACAGAAAAGAGTAAAATAGGTTCCTCACTTGATACTGAATAAATTTCATATGAATGTAGCTCGATGAGACTCAGATAAATTCATATTAATAATACAGAGATTTACATCACAATAAAAGCAATATAGGTATTTTTAAGGAATTGGTCATTCAAAGCCCCAGATACCTCATGGATGAAGAATGAAATTGAAAATAGCAGAGAAAAACAATTCAACATGCAGCTATTATGATTTTATACTGCTAATATGAAAGAAATGGAGCTTTTGCTTTTCTGAAGAAGAAAGTTTAGACAGCAATTTCAATGTAAAGCATCAGTTATAATGAGTCTAACGTCTTTTCCTCCAAGATATCCAAGAGTACTATACTCATCCTCTGAAATGTAAATAAGTAATAATTTTAATTAGCCTTGGTTAATATTAATTTAATTGTGTAGCAAAAAGTTAAAATGTTTTCTATCATTTCTTCAATATAGTAGCATAACTTTATACTTTACTGTCTCTTCATACAAGCCTGAGATCACTACTTCAAAGTATCAAAAACAGAAAAGCAAAAATAACCTAATACAACAATCACAAATCCTAAATTATGTGAAGAAGACCACAATAAAAATAAATAAATCTGGGCTGGGAAGGTGGCTCAGTGGTAGAGTGCTTGCCTTGCATGCCTGAGGCCCTGGGTTCAATTCCTCAGCACCACATAAGCAAAAAGAAAAAAAAGGAAGTGGCACTGTGGCTCAAGTGGTAGAGTGCTAGCCTTGAGCTGAAGGGCTGAGGGACAGCACCCTGGTCCATAGTTCAGGCCCCACGTCTGCCCTCCCCCAAAAATAAGATAAATAAATAAATAAATCTGAGGAAGAAGAAAAACAATGACAGAAGAAAAACAGCAGATTACTCTAGCTCTCTCTAATGAAACAGATTTAGCGTTCTAGCAGGTAATTCAGGTCTAGAGGGTCACACCAATTCAGCTATAATTATATATAGATATCCAATTTGAAAGAAGAGTTAATACTGTCTTCAGAAAAAAACAGAAATCTATGAAAAGTTACCCAGACAGGTAGGTGACTGCCGTGACTATGTTGGCCAACATATTCAAAAGCACATCTGCAGTGTGGAAATAGGGCAACATGGAAAAAAACAGGAACATAAATGTACATCAGAGAAAGCCACATCCATGTACAGAGACAATTCACCATACCACTGGACAGTGTGAATTGTGGCTGAAACCACAAGTATTAACATCACAACATCTCACCTCAATTTGTTTCTACTCCTACACTTAATGGTCTAGACAAAAACCAAATTCCAGAAAAGCAAATCACAACAGAAAACCAACACCTGGCAAATCAACCAAGAATACAGAGAGTCATGTATGAAGATCATAGATTCCCCCAAAATAAAACCTCCAAATGACAGAACAAATAAGAAGAATACAATAAAAATTATGTCAAGGTAGTATAATTCACATAGTAAATAACCAGGCATTGGAACAGACAAGGACCTTGAAGTTAGTGATCAAAATACATTACAAATCCTGCTGAAAAATGTGATTAATGGAAAGAAAGAACACCTCTACAAGGAAATGTGTGAACAAGATGAGACCAACCAAAGATTAGCAAAATAATTCATGGAGACTACAAACAGAAATATAAAAAATTCTGAGAAGGCAAGAGAATACAAGAAAAAATAGATGCCTAGTTAAAAGATATGAGAGAAGACACAGAAAACAAGCCTTGATTCTCCCCCACCCAAAGAAAATACGTACAGAAAGTCCATACAGGACCTAAAACAAAGCTTTAATAAACAGATAGACCTCCTAAAAATGACCAATTAGAAGATGGGGAAATCAAAAACAAAGTAGAAATTCTCCATAGCAAATAGATGACATAGAAGGTAATCTCAGGGTCAAAGACAGAAATAGGTCTAATAGGAAAGAGGACATAATCATTTAGAACAAATCCAAGAAATAAGAAATGATCTTGCAGAACTTCAAGATTCAGAAGATCAAATTTCGGGGAGATAGGTATCAAGAAAGAGAAGAGCAGGAAGCTAAATTGATGAGAAACAAATTACAGAATTCTAGCAGAGAACATGCCAAACATCCAAAGAGATAGGCTCATTCAGAGAAGAGAAGCCTTTAGAACACCAAACAGAGAATTCTAGAACTGAAAAATCCACCACCACATCATAACCCATTAGAGGATAATGAATGATCAAGGAAAGGATTCTTACAGCTGCCAGAGTGAAAAGAATGATTATTTATAAAGAATATATAGTCACAATAAATACAGATTTCTTAGTTGATATGATAAAAAGGAGAGCCTGACATGATATATGACAAACATTAAGGGTAAACATCTACCAATTCATCCTAAGCCAAACACCCCTTTACATTTAAAGGATATATAAACATATTTCATGACAAAGAAAACTTGAAACAACGTATATCCAGCAAATCAGCTGGATAGAAGTTAATCAAATATATCCTATATAGAGAAGATCAAGAAGAACAGGAAATGGTTATATAAAATGCTCCCTACTAGAGAACAAGGTAAATATGTTAACAGTAGATGAGGAACAGCTCCTAACAGAAGGGGTATAACATAGCAGGGCTTATCAGATATTTCTCAGTCTTAACTCTCAATATGAATGGATTTAAATTCCCAAATAGAAGATATAGATTAGATAGTATTATCAAAAAAAAAAGAGACACATTTTATTGACAAAAACAAACACATACTCAAACTAAAAGGCTGGAAGGAAAATTTTCAAGCAAATGGACACCATAAACAGACCACAGTAGGATTACTAACATAAGATAAAATAGAATTCAAATTAAAATTAGTAGGAAGAGACATTACATATTGAGAAAGGCAACTCTCAATTAGGAGATATAGCCAGTGTAAATATCAATGACCTGAATCCTGGAGCATTCCACTTCATCAACCAAATTCTACTTAACCCCAAAAGACATCTCAACACATCATTCCCATCTATGGATTTGTTATCCAGGAAAAACTCAACCAAGAAACTGCAGACCTAAATATCTTCATTGACCACCTATCCCTAACAGACATCTACAGAATATATATTCAGCGTCAGAATATACATTCTTCACATCAGCTCATGGAAGATTCTCCGAAACAGAACATATCCTATCTCACACATAAATTCTGTCCAAATTGAAAGAAAAATTAATTGAATTCCCATATCTTGTCAGACCATAACAGAATAAACTTAGAATTAAGCAGCTAAAGCAAAAAAATTGTCAAACCCATGAAGAGTGAAAAAAAGTTGCTGAATGACCAGTGCAACACTGAAGGGATTAGAATGGAAATCTGAACTTACCGAGAATTTAACAAAAATGAACACACAAAATACCAGCTCCTCGGGTATTTTTAGTAATTACTGGAGGATTTATAGCTCAGAGTGCCTACATCAATAATTGAGGAAATTTCAAGTTATTTTAATTATGTATCTCAAGCTCCTTGAAAACAGGAAGAAGCCCAAAACCCAAAGCAGTAGACAGAAACAAAAAAAAATAAATAAATCAGAAATAACTAAATATAGTCAAAATAAAACATAGAATCAACAAATCATAGTTGGTTTTTTAAATAAATGAACAGACTTGACAGATCCATACCAAATCTGACTAAGAAGAGAATTTATTGGGAGAAGAACTTTAGTTGCTCTGCAACTCACAATTGTCTCATATCTCAAAAATATTTAGAGCCCCAAAAGTTAACCCACCAAAAAAAAATTCTCAAAGAAACAACAACCCTCTTAATAAGTGGGCTAAAGAGAGACCTCTCTGAAGAAGAAATATGCATGGCCAAGAGACACATGATGCAATATGAAAAATTTCTGATCATAAAAGAAATGCAAATCAATGCATCATTGACATTCCACCTCACCCCAGTTAGAATAACCATTATGAAGAAAATTAATAATAACAGATGCTGGGCTGGTGGAGATGTGGCCTAAAAGGAACATTACTACACTATTGGTGGAAATGTAAACTTGTTCAAATACTCTGTAATGAAGTATAGAGGTTCCTCAATAGAGGTCCCCTATCACCCAGCAATGATGGATCAAGAAAATGTCATATATATTCACAACCAAATTCTATGCTTCTGTCAGAATGAATGACATTGACCCATTAGTAAGGAAATAGAATCACTTGGAAAACATAATAAATCAAACAAATCCAGACCCAAAGAATCATAGGCTAGAGGTTTGCAATCATTTGGAAAAACTAGAATATGTCTAGGATATTCACAATAGCTCAATAGCAATGTGCATATCACCATATAAAATGAAGCTTATTGAAATGAGCTCCAAGAAATGGATACAAGATGATTGAATAGTGAACTGTGTTTAGTTATTTCTATTTAGTTTTTACCCTTTGGCTTATTCCTTGTAGTCATTTGTTTTTATTTCTGTACCCTTTGTCTTATATATAAATTAATGTGATTTGGGGAAGGGAAGGGAAATCACAGAAATGGTCTGATAAAGATTAACCAAAGCACTAGACACTATGTCAGAAATGAACTTCATAACTTTAGGGTGTAGGATGTCAGGGTTGGGGGAAGGAGGAAAAAATGAGGAAGGGGTAACATTGTTAAAAAATGTACTCATTACTTATGTAACTCTAACCCACCCCTCAGTATGTCACAGTCATGATATAAAATCAAAAAAAATATAGGAGAACTCACCCAAATAGAGAAAATTAGAGACAAAAATGAGACAATACAACAGATACAAACAAAATTAAGAATGCTATAACAGAGTACTTTGAAAACCTATGCCAATCACCTGGAGAATCCTGGAGAAATTGATGATTTCTTATACTTGATCTGAACCAAGAAGTAACACATAAGAAGTAATGAAAATGACATGTCAATAAACAGCTTTCCGTTTCAGAAAAATCTAGGACTCAATGAATTTATCATGAAATTAAGGACTGTAAAGAACTTACAATACTCAGATCTAACTCTTCAATGGAACAGAAGAGGAAATGGAATTTTCAAAACACATTCTTTGAGGCTAGAATTAGACTCTTCCCCAAATCACATAGGAACTCCAAAGAAAGAGGACTATGAACCCAAATCTTTGATAAGCATTGATGCAGAACTTATTAAAATTCTCGCCAACCAATTTCAGGAACTAACAAAAAATCATATGGCATGATCAAATAGGATTCATCATTCATAAAAATGGATTCAATATTGTTGTCAATAAATATAATACAAACCATCAGCAGAAGCAGGGACAAGAAACACATGATCCTCTATAGGGGCATAGAAATAGCTTTTAACAAGCTCGAATACCACTTTATGATTAAAAGGTCTGAGAAGCTAGGAATGCATGGAACATTCCTCAATATAATACTGAGTATGTATATGACAGAGATAATTAGCCTTTACCTAACAGTAAAGCAGGAAAACCTTTACATCAGGAATGAGACAAGGATTTCCATTCTCTCTAGCATGAGCAATACAAGAGAAAAACAGAAAGCAGATACAAACAGGGAAGAAGTAAAACTATCCCTTTTTACAGATGAAATGACCTTGTATTTAAAGGACCCTATAGCTTCCTCCCTCAAGTTAGTAAAGGTGATGCTACCCTTCAGCAATGTAGCAGGGTATAAAACACACAAGAATCAGTAGTTTTCTGACCAAGAATGGGAAAATCCAGGCTGAAATCCAAAAAACCTCATATGTATTAGCCTCAAAATCAAATCAAATCTAAACAAAACCAAACAACAACAACCAAACTAGGAATTAATTAATTTAACTAAAAATGTGAAGGACCTATACTCTGAAAACTTTAAAAATCTAAAAAGGAAAATTGAAGGAGATTCAAGGAAATGGAAAGTTTTTCAATGCTCCTTGTTGGAAGAATTAACATTGTGAAAACTGCAATACTGCCCCTAAACAATTGGCAATGCAATACTCATCAAAATCCCAACAATATTCTTCAATGAATTTGAGAAAGCAATTCAAATTTAATAGGGAATTACAACATTACAGATGAAAGAGAAGGCTTAGAAATGAACACATACACACACATAATGGAATTCTATTCACCCATCAAAAAGGATGACTTTTCACCAGTCTTAAGGAAAATGAAAGGCTTGGGAAAATTATAATAAGAGAAAAGAGAAACGAATGCTGACGCAGAGCAATATAGGTTTCATGGATTCATTCATTTATGGTAGCTAGAAGGTACCCACAAATCTACAAGTAAACAAGACATATTCTACCTCATCCCAGTTAGAATGGCCATTATCAAGAAAACTAACAATAGCAATTGCTGGCATGGATGTAGCTAATTGGGAACTCTATTATACAGTTGGTGGGAAATTAAACTTGTTCAACCACTGTGGAATGCGGTATGGAGTTTCCTAAAATGATTAAATATAGATCTCCCTTAAGACCCAGTAATTCCCCTCATGGGTAGTAATCCAATAAATAACAATCTCACATGCAAGCTACCAGTATAACCACGTTCAGTGCTCCTGCCCAGAGTTCAAGGACTGGAAAAAGTTACCACTGCTGGTATTTGTTCCCGCAAATATGAACTGTTTGACATAAGATACCAAATCATTCTATTTTCAGTAGCTAGGATAGGACTTAAAGGTAGTGGGTGATAAAATGGCTTCTTTGTTGAATATTAAGAAAAGATGTAGGCAGTCCAAGAAAAGAGAGATTTTTTGTTGTTGTTGTTGTTGCTCGAGGGGCTTGAAGTCCTGGCTTGGGCACTGGCCCTGAGCTCTTCAACTCAAGGTGAGTGCTCTATCTCTTGAGCCACAGTTCCTCTTCTGGTTTTCTGGTGGTTAAATGGAGATAAGTGTCTCAGGGACTTTCCTGCCCAGGACGTGTTTGAACCGCAGTCTTCAGATCTCAGATTCCTGAGTAGCTAGGATTATAGCTGTGAGCCACTGGCACTAGGCTAATAATGGGGAATTTTAGAAAAGAAAATACACCTCTTCACTTGTGTCTAGACCTCAGATATCACTATTAGAACACTTCACCTTCAACTCATTTCATCAGACATTTGTAAATTTTCTCTTTTTGTTCATGTAGGAATACTGCAGTCAATATCAACTCAGCTGTGGGATTGGATCAATTGTTGGGCAATTGCTAGCACCTCAATCAAGGACTGTTACATCAAAACAAATGAGACCCTCTTTTGGAATAATTGTTTTCTCTTTTTATTACAAATCTTTGCTTGATTACTTCCTAATGTGATATTGGACCTCCTAACAGAGTGATGACATTTTTGTTCTCTTCAGCTTTCTCCCACATGCGGTCAAGTATTTAAGAATTCAAAGACGTCCATTGATAATTTATTAAGCTGACCTCTAAAGAAATGTGCATTTCTAGAATTTGGTCAGCTGTCATGTTCTTACATGCATAGGCTTTCTTTGATTTATTTGTTCTACAAGGAATTATTCTTTCTAATTTTTGTGTGATCAATTTTAGTCTCTCTGATCAGTCTTTCTGACCTTCTCTCTGGAGTCTCATTTCAGTCTGCCTCATAAAAAATATATTATTTATCAACAAAATGACTCTCAGCTTCTGTTTTTTGCCTGACCTCGTGTAGGCTGTGATAGCAGCCCTGATAGCAGCCAGTGCTTACTGGAGTTTTTGTTTGTTTGTTTTATGTGTTTTTTTTTTTTTTTTTTTTTTTTTTGTATTAGAGGTCTAGGACTACTATTCAAGGTAGTAGCTTCTCTGAGTCCCAGTGATGCCCTGACCTAGATTCAACGGATTTTTCTCCTAAAGATACAAAAACAGCTGACTAAATTCCTGTTTTAATTTTCTCATAATGAGGCAATCTGGCATCCTTGCAAAGCCATCAATAATCCTCTGTACCCACTTACAGAAATATTCTATGAAGATGGCTTTTCAAGGTTGACTGTAAAAATATTTCATTTCCAAGTCACCACCATAAAGCAGATCACATTCCTCAGAGCAGACTTTTGGAAGGAAGGTAACCCTTCCTTCCTTCTCTTATGATACATCAAACCATAATATTCTGCAGTTGTGGCCAGCCTGGAGCACATTTTCTCAAGAATATTTTGTAGTGTAAAAGAGGACCAACTATCAAAATAAAGGTGAAAATACTTGTCTACTACAGACTAATTTATCTTGCTTATATCTGTTGTTATTTTCATTACTTCAAACACAGGGATAAATTATATTGGGATTAGACAAGTGGCAAAGGATTAATGGAATAAACATTCAGTTTACTTCCATATATCCAATATAATACACTTAACCCCTTAAGGAAAATTAAATCCAATTGTAGAAACAATGTCAGAAATATAAAATAAGCCTCAATATGAATAATCTGGCACACATACACCACCATCTACTCACAAATTCAGTCTCTCTATAAATATTTATTTGGTACAAGATAATAAAAATTTAATTAATGAATATGACTTCTAAGTATCATCTGAAATACTCCTCGTATATATAATTGTATGTAATTTTTAGATGTCACGTAGACAGGAATTTAACATGCATGTACAAATCAAATTTCCACAACTTAAGTGAGATTAGAGGAGTCATACCCTCCTCTATTGTGTGGTGTGAATCTTACCACAGTGCTGAACCTTTCCACGTAATACCAAGAGTCATGCGCAGTAATTCATTATTTGATGTTAAGATGAGTGTTGAGTGTAGGATACACTTTGTATTAATACATTAATTCACACAAATGAAATGATGATGATATTTGTTTAAATATTAATGCTTCTCAATTTTACAATTCATGAAATATTTTATTAAAATTAGTTTCACTTTTTCATTTCTATAAATGCAGAAATTAAAATTATCTATTAAACATTCAATATTAAGATTTCAATAATAAATATACTATTATTAAAATGATATACTATTAAAATGTGATTTGAATTATAGTTCTAACAAATTGTAATGTAAACAACATTTAACAGAATTATGGGTAATACATTTTAAACTTACCAGCTTGTTATTGTTTCCTAATTGTGTCATTTGTTATTCTTGGTCCAAGTCATCTATTCACCTTATTTGTTTAGTTTTCTATTTTATCTCTATTGCTTTGCTGATTATGCATTTTGTTTTTTTTCTTTTTAGTGACTGACATGAGGATGAAAATCTATATCCTAGTTTATTACTTCTGATGTTAAAGTCAAATTGCTGCTCTTCACAGCTGTTCTACACTTCCTTGTATAGTATAGAATTTCCCCTAGTCCCATCGACTGTATTGTTGCTCTCATATATTTTATTTTATTTAAATTTAAATTTTATTGTCAAGGTAATGTACAGAGGGATTATAGTTACATAAGTAAGGTAATGAATTCATTTCTTTTCTAACTTGTTACCCCTTCACCCATTTCTCTCCCTCTTCCCTCCCAATGAACTCCCAAGATCATTTCCAACATATTGTTTTGTGAGTATCACTGTTGCATAGGTTCTCTCTTTGTCCTTTGTCTCACCATTTTGTTTTGTTCATTTCTTTTCCCCAGTTCAGATACCCAGGGTATCAAAATCAAATACAGTGACTAAAGAGGATACACCATAGGTGGGTAAAGCACAAAATGATAAAAATAAATCAACTAGTACATTAAGATAAACAACAACAAAGAACATATCTTGGAGTTCATTTCACTTAAAATCACCTTATACGGTCATAGGTACATAGCTTTGAACTATTCTGCTCATCTACTAAGATTGTCCTTGATGTACACAATAATGCTCCCCTATTACCCAGTAATCCCACTTCTGGGCATTTAATCAGGTGACCACAAACAAGGCCACACTAAAGCTACCAGCACAATTATGTTTATCACAGTAATATTTACCATAGCTAAGATATGGCATCTAATTTGAATTACCCTTTCTTTATCAGAGGGTAATCAACTTGAATGTTACCCACCTATACAATATTTTCACAATATACTTGTCATTATTTTGAAAAAACCATATTTTAGTATTTTCTCATAGTAAAACAGAAAATAGTTTAATTCAATTGAAAGTTCTAACTTTCAAAACTGAATAATTGTTAACAGGACAGAATATATGTGTTCTTCAAAATTCCTGTAACTACTAATTATTCATTTTCAAATTCTGAACATTTCTTTCAAGAGACATTCAAAACAGTACTTTTTGCATGTTATTTAATTCTGCAATAGATGCAGATTCCAATGGCTTTTTACATATTGATAAGTCAACAGAAAATATAGCCACATTTTAGTAGAGGATAAAACTATGAAGTATTTATAAAAATTAATTCCTCAAAAGTAAACATTTGTTCATCAGATTAAGCTATTTCTATGACCATCAATCCTAAACATTTTTTTTTTTTTTGGGTCCGGTCGTGGGGCCTGAACTCTGGGCCTGTGCGCTGTCCCTAAGCTCTTCAGGTCAAGGCTAGTGCTCTACCACTTGAGCCACAGCACCACTTCCGGCTTTTTTCTTTTTGCTTATGTGGTGCTGAGGAATCGAACCCAGGGCCTCGAGCATGCAAGGCAAGCGCTCTACCACTGAGCCACCTTCCCAGCCCCCAATCCTAAACTTTTATGCCATAAAGTCATCTCACCGCAACAGTTTCCAACTTGTAAGGTGCACCTTAAAATTCCCTTAATTCACATCATGAATAGCTTATGACTATTGTGAAAAAATTCTACACTTCTGCTAATATAATGCCCTTCCTATTGTGGAAAGAACACTACACTAAACTTTCCTGCAACATTCCCCTATCCCCCTCCAGTGGTATTCTTGAAATCAAAACACTTGCAAATATTATTTATATTTATACTATTTTTAACTATCATAGATATTCAGGAGGCTAAGATCTGAAGATTATGCTTCAAAGCCCACTCAGGCAGGAAGGTTCCTTAGATTCTTATCTCTAGTAATCTTCTCAGGAATGAAAGAGACAAGTGGCTCTGAGGTTGAGGTGGTATAGCACGAGCCTTGAGCACAAACAGGCTCAGAGAGAGTGGCCTGACACAGAGTTCCAGTTCTAGGACAAACCAAAATAAAAAAAAATAAAATAAAATAAAAACAAGCCTCAACTCTAGCATTTTTCTCATTGTATGCACACGCACATAATTTAAGAAATTGCTTTATAAGTTAGGAATAGATAGAAGAACCAAGATGTTACACATTTACTCTCTTCATACCATGTTACACCAAAGCCTCAAAAAATTGCTTTTTCTAAATTTATAAATTAATATCATCCATTGGTTGGCAACTGTGTCTAGGTTATTCACATTATTTTATACATGAATTCTTGGAATTATCTATTAACTAAGTTCTAGTTATACCTTGCTTGAAAGAATATTTTAGGAAAATAGAATGTCAGAATCATTCGTGAATTTGTCAATTAAACCCTCTACTTAAAAAGAATTTTGTAGTATCCAATAGAATATATAGAATATGAAATTACAAACAAAAACAAAATATTTATTTTAAATCTAAATTCTAATTTAGCAAGCTCTACAAAAGCCTACATTAGATGAACTTTGCAATTTTTCCAGGCTTAAACTTTTGTAATCTGTCATCATTTCTTTGAAATCCAACAGAACGATGCTTACTTTTTCAAATTTTTGGTTAAAATCATAAGCCATTTTCCATCTAGGAATGATATATAATGAAGAGAGCATTAAAAATACAAATAAGTATTATTTTTAAAATTTTTTATTTTTTTTGTTTTTCATGTCTCCTTTCTATCCCTCCCCTTCTCTCATCCTATTCTTTTCTTCTCTCAATATCATCTTTAAACTTACATAATTTTTATGGGTTTTACTTGTTAAATTTAAATTTTTGTTTTTCCATTTTCTTTGTTTTTTTTTAAATCTCTCTCTTATCATTCTGTCCAATCCATTTCCCTCTCTGAGATTAGGACTTGGTTAAATTCACTCTTCCTTTACCTCCCCAAATCCCTCTATTCCTATTTTTCCCATTTTCCCCTAAACCTAATAATTTCTGGTTTGCCAAATTCTTCTTTGCTCTTCTTATCCAATTAATCCATACATGTTTGATATTGAACAGATTGTATCTGTTGAATTAATTGTATCTGCAGCCACTATAGGACTTTGGTTGATCCTTGCCTTAAAATAGTGTTCTAACACTAGACTGGTGACTTGCATTTCAATAGGAAACTTGACTTCTCAAAACATAATGACAAAATTAACCCAAACATCCAACTTTGTATACCTTTCTTGTTGTTTGGTATGTTTCATTGAGACAAAATTATACTACCTGGTCCAGGGAAGGTATCACTATGTAATTCCACTTTCTAACCTCCTGTCTTAGTGTGAATGCTAGACTTCCAGGCTTTTATCACATTGTCCTGCCATAATTTGTTGGTTTATTTAATCTAGAAACAGACTAGCAATTCTGAAATTCTCCAATGATCTTATCCACTAGGCTGATTGCTCAGACTGTATATGTACAATTTTTAATGATGTTCTAACATTTGACACAGGATAGGAACATTTTCAGATGCACCTGCAGGGGTCTCTGATTCATTCCTCCATGGATCTGATCCATTTAATCATGTTTACTTAACTCTCTTACTATCTCTGTTCCCTACCTATGTAATAGTCTCAAACATTTTTGAAGAATGTTCACTTGAGGACTTTTTAATATTAGAAAATGTCATTTAAGTTAGTCTTATTCAGGAAATATTTTCTATTGTTTTCTAACTTTTCTACATATTCTGAGAGTTCTTTCATTTGTGTATTTGTGTGTGTACATATAAGTGCCTCTGTGTGTATGTGTATGTTTGTATGTATGTATGCAAAAGCCTCAAGCTCTTATTCAGCAATCTTGATCATGACTGATATTCCATCTCTTGAACCATTCTTCCAAAGCAATTTTGGCTGGTTAATTATAGATAGTGTCTCAAACACTGTTCTGCCCAGGCTGGATGCAAACTGAACTTTCCAGAATCCTTTATTTCCTTAGGTTTTATTTTTTCCAGCAGTATGAACTTTAATACCAGAAATATTTTCGTGAGTGTGAAGTCGAAGCTCTAGCCTAGATTTTTAACTCAAGAATTCATATAAAGATAGGTGAACATACACACTACATATTCTGAGTATATACTGCTAGAAACGTGAGCTTAAGCTATGTGCCGTTGTCTCATGCCTATAATCCTAGCTACTCAGGAGGCTGTGATCTGAGGATTGCAGTTCAAATCCAGCACGAGTAGGAAAGATTATGAGGCATTTATCTCCAATTAACCACCAGAAAACTGGAAGTGGTGCTGTGGCTCAAGTGGTAGAGCACTAGCCTTGAGCTGAAGAGTGGAAAGACATCGCCAGGGCCCAAAATTCAAGACCCCCCATGAACATAAAAATAAAACAGAAAGAAAAAACAAAGACAAAGAAATGGCCTATTTTTCAGTTAAGTCCATGATCTCTAACTTGCTTTGGAACCAGAATTATTCTTCCATTCTACATTTTACAAATTTGATTGATTAGCTAACATGATTTAGAGCTAAAAGATGAAAGAGAATGGCCTCATCCTTCATGTTCCACCTAGTAGTAGTGCTTTCTCTATATCACTCCCATAGTTATACATACTGGCCTTGGCTTTATTGTTTCAAAGTTGTCTTCTATAGTATATTGTACCATTATATTTAAACACAGAACTATTCTTTTTCCTATTATTCTTATTGTTTCTTCTACTGTTAACTTATGTACACTTGGGAAATAATGCACAACACACACTCACAAAAAACAAAACCAAAAAAACGAACAAACAACAACAACAAAAATAAACGTTTATGAGAAACATATTCCAAATAAAAATTGGCCTTAATTTATGGAGTACTTATGAAATTTAAACTTAAAATGCTCCTGGATAATGGTTTTTTCATATTTTTATTATAAAAATAGTGTAAAGAACTTGTGGAGGACATGGGGAAAAACCAGTTGTTTAAGGATACAGGTGGACCTGTTGCAACAATGAGAAGTACAAGTTGTCATGTCCAAAACAAGCTTTACAATGTCGGTGCGGAGAGGGGGAAGGGGGGGAGAAGGAGAAGGATTTGGATTGGCGGGGAGAGGGGAGGCTGGGAAGGGAGGTGAAGGGAAAACAAAGGAGGAGGCTGCAATGCTTGGTAAGAAATGTACGCATTATCCTTCCCATGTAAGTGTAACCCCTCTGTACAGTATGTTCACAAATAAAATAAAATTAAATTAAAAAAAATAGTGTAAAAAGGGGTTAGAGTTACATAAGTAAAGAAATGAGAACATTTCCTATCTTGCATTGTTACCTCCTCTTTTGTTTTTCCTCTGCTATCCCATCCTTCCCCATCTCCCCAACTCCCCCCACCACTCCGCAACTTGTAAAGTTGGTTTTCTACATAGTATCTTGTTTATCTCATTGTTACAAAGGGTCATACTGTATCCTTGTTTCAGCATTTTGTTTTTTCCCTTCCCCTCCCCACATTAGATAAATGTATATACAAGATGCAGGGCACTGACATCAAATCCAGTGAAAATAGGGATTATATCGTGGGGGAAGAGCATAGAAGAGAAAAACATCACGTAGTACATTTTAGATACATTAAAACAATAGCAAGAAAGAAAAAAATGCATGTTGTGTAACTATCTTGGGCTTCATGTCACTTAACATCATCTTATATGCCATATGCATATGCACAATGCTTTTGTATACCATTTAAATTCCATATTTTGTCTTTTCTAATTTGTCTCTGAAACTCGTGTTACCTCATGACCAAAGATGTCTTTGTGCTATTTCAATGAAGCCAGAAAATATTCATTTTACCTCGAGCATCACCATAGATTGTTACTGGAAGTTAAGTGGAAGGAACTGTTATTGCAAGTGGAAACTGATCCCAAGAGAGGAAGTGAACATAGAGAAATGACAAAGTTCTAGTTAATTTGTGCTGTACTTTTTACTGTACAAGAAAATATTCCAAGGCTTGAAGGAAATTCTGTCCCTGAATTGTTCGAGTGGTTTATTTACTCATATAAAACTGTACCATGAAGCCACATTCCTAGAGCCCTAAGTGAGTTTCTTAAGATGGAATTACTTTTTCATACTGTTACTACGTATTATAATTCAGGCCAGGTGGTAGAAAGAAGTGGAACACAATACTAAATCTAGGAAGGCTGACATTCCTATTACATTAAAACCTGCAGGACTCATAGGGCTGTTACATGTGAAATGTTATATAAAACATCATTAACCCATAATATTCTGCTTCCACTTACAAGCTAAAGAGCCAAATATCTAAGCCTTTTTATTGATTGGGTATGTTTCTTAGGAAGGAGGAGGATGTGGAAGGTGATGCTGGAATAATATGTATATTGGCTCCCTGTCCACATTTTCTGCATTTTTAAAAAGTGCTACTGAGGAACTCTCATTTACATCCAATTGACTATGCTATCTGCAGAAGATGCAGATATATGAAGTCATTTATTCTGGTGGATAGTCACATACATTAGCAAATTCCATTTCTGGAAAAAAAAGATACTAGGTAAAAACGTATAAAGTATTGTCGATAAAATGGTTTCTTCTCCTAGCAGAACAAAATGTAGTATTGAAATAATAACTAAAGGTTTCTTTGAGATTTTATGTTGTCTTAGTATCAAAATGTTCTCTAATTCCTTGGCCTTGGCTATTTTTTTTAGATAGTTTTTTTAAAAATAAATAGAAATTTTTAAATTTATTAGAAATAATTTTAAATAATTAGTAATTTGTTGTTTGCTTTTGGCAGGCATGAAATAAGACTGCATTAACATTGTGTGAGTTGAGAGGCTAAATTTTTATCAGAATCTAAACATAATGAAAAATAGATGATTTTAAGGCAAATAGCTTATATGTTGTTCAAATTTAATGACAGGATAAGTTTACAGTAGAAAGAATGCTAAGCAACAAAGTACCTTCCCAATATATCTATCATCCCCATATATCTAATGCCTCAAATGTAGATTTACTGTTTATATATATATATATATATATATACACACACACATATATATGTGTATATATATGTAAAATATTTACTTTTCATCACTCAAGGAATGCATATTTGAATAATAATCAGATGGGAGAAGTATAAAAAAATAGGTACTTAAAAGTCCCACTTGTATTTCGAAAGGGACATGATAATGTAAGAACCAGCACAAAGATGTAAAGAAGCTACATTAGAAGATAAAGGAAAAGACAACAACCCAGATTCTGAATTTTCTGGAAAGCAGAAGCGGAGGTAAATGCCTTTTCCACTAAAATCATCTGAAAAGTATTTCAGCTCTGTCGGTGGCTCGATTTTAATTTAGTGAGACATCTTTTAGATTTCTGTCCTTTAGAACTGTAAAATGATAAATACAGATGGTAAAATCCACTTAACTTGTAGAACTTTGTTACAGCACATTTAGTTTATTAAACTAACTCAACTACAGCCTTTTCCTGATGCAAATACAGGGACAACATATGTCCTTTTTTCTGAGAATAAAAAAAAGTTGCCACTGGTGTTGTACACATGTGTGATGTACATACTACTAAGGGCCTTGCATTAATAAAGTCTGGAAATTCTAAATAATATCTAAATAAGAAGTTCCCTATCTTTACTTTCACATATGGGGATCACTAAGTACCAAAGTTATGTAGAAAATGGAAATGAATGCATTAGAAACAAATGCATGAAATAAAAAAGCATTAAAATACATATCTAAGGGTTCATTTTCATAACATCACATTATCTGACCTTTTCCCTTTGACGCATACATATACTAAATATTGCAAATAAGGGAAACCATGGGACCTATGTTTCTTTGGGCCTGGCTTACTTCACTTAATATAATTTTTTCCAAGTTTTTCCATTTCCTAAAAATGGGGCAGTGTCATTCTTCCTGATGGAGGCATAGAATTCCATTATGTATATATACCACATTTTCTTGATCCATTCATCTACTGAGGGGCATCTAGGTTGGTTCCATATCTTAGTTATGGTAAATAATGCTGCAATAAACTGTGTGGTCTTGTTTGTAATCATTTGGGTAAATGCCCAAAAGTGGGATTTCTGGGTCATAGGGGAACTCTATGTGAAGTCTTTTGAGGAACCTCCATACTGCTTTCCAAAGTGATTGAACAAGTTTACATTCCCACCAACAATGAAGTAAGGTTCCCTTCTGTCCACATCCCCTCCAGCATCTGGTGGAGGTGAGAGGGAGGGGGGAAGCTTGGGGGGGAGGGGGGAGGTAGGGAAGGGATGTGAAGGGTAAACAAAGTAGGAGGCTGCAATGCTTGATATGAAATGTACGCATTATCCTGCCCATGTAATTGTAACCCCTCTGTACAGTATGTTCACAAAAAAATTAAATTTTAAAAAAAAGAAAATGGAAATGAAATCTGTCTCCTAATATTATAAAAATATTTTATGTCATTTTGAGGTACACTTTCTAAAGTAATAAAAAAAATAAAACAAAATCAGAAACTCAATTTTTCATCCTTCCTACCATTCCAACAGAAATTAGAGAATCCAATAAACATATAGCTATCCCAGGATGGTATAGGATGTTATAGGATCACTAGATGGTGAAAAAGAAGATAACAAAAATGGATCTCCTGATACAATGGGAAACAAAATCTACACCTTCAGATTGAGATATAGCGAGACAATAGTTTCCACTATGGTAAGTCTTTGATATTTTTGTTTGTTTACACAGCAACATTCCTCTCAGGAAATGATTTTATTAATACTCAAGGGTTTGCAGCTTATAACCCAGCATCAAATAATGTTTCTAAATTTAAACAAGCATGATTCCAAGAGTAACCAAGGCTACTCCCATTGCTATAGCTGATAAATAAAAATGTTCTTGGGGAATAGTCAGTCTTGAACTTTTTCAATCCTTTCCTCTTCTCCAACATGAGAAGTCCAAGGCAAGATATGTAAAACATTAACAGAGGATTCTTATCTGTTTTATTGTTCACACTAAAGCAAATACAGTTTCACACTTTGTGAGCCTGACTTTGAGAAAGTCAGACCCTCGCAATCATTTTATAGACAAAAGTTTACTGCTTTGGCTTAGATGTTTTCTAGCCTTTCGGTGTTGCTCTCTATTATTTTGGCAACTACATTGAAAAACAAGATAAATACATCATGGGTATGTTGGATTGCTCAAAGTCAAGGTGTCTCCAAACAAAGTTTTCTTTCTTTTTTTTTTTATTGTGAAAATACTGTACAGAGGGATTAAAATTCTATGGGCAAGGTAATGAGTACATTTATAATCAAGCATTGTAGCCTCCTCCTTTGTTTCCCCTTCCCATCACTTCCCATCTTCCCCCCCCCCCCCCCCCCCCCCCCCCCCCCGCACCAAAGTTGTAAAGTTCGCTTTTGACATAACGACCTGTACATCTCATTGTTCAATGGGTCCAACTGTATCCCTATTTAATTGATTTGTTTTTTCCCTTCCCCTTTACAAATTATACCAACATCAAATACAGTGAAAGCACGGGTTATACTGTGGAGAAGGGACATACAAAGCTAGAAAAAATAATCTTATAAATATGTTAAAAACAATTGCATGAAAGAAAAAAAAACATTTGAATACATATCTTAGGGTTAATTTCACTAACATCAACTTATCTGACCTTTTGTGCTTGACTCAGACATATAATAGATATTGCAAATAAGGGAAACAATGGGAACCATATTTCTGTAGGCCTGGCTTACTTCAATTAATAAAATTTTTTCCAAGCCTTTCCATTTCCAACAAATGGGGAAATGTCAATCTTTCTGATGGAGGCATAGAATTCCATTGTGTATATATACCACATTTTCTAGATCCATTCATTTACTGAGGGGCATCTGGGGTGGTTCCATATCTTAGCTATAGTAAATAATGCTGCAATAAACGTAGTCGTGCTGGTAGCTTTAGTGTGGTCTTGTTTGTGATCATTTGGGTAAATGCCCAAAAGTGGGATTGCTGGGTATAGGCAGCTCTATGTGGAGTCTTTTGAGGAACCTCCATACTGCTTTCGAAAGTAGTTGAACAAGTTTACACTCCCACCAACAATGCAGTAAGGTTTCCTTCTGTCCACATCCCCTCAAGCATCTCTTTTTAATAGAGTTCTTGATTTTAGCCATTCTAAATTGGATGAGGTGGTATCTCAATGTTGTTTTTATTTGCATTTCTTTTATGGCTGGGGAGGTTGAGCATTTCATCATGTGTCTATTGGCCATCATTCTTTCCTCTTCAGAGAAGTTACTCTAAGTCTTTAGCTCACTTATTTATTGGGCAGTTGTTTCTTTGAAGATTTGTTGTTGAGGGAAATAATTTTTTGAGTTCCAGGTATATTTTAGATATGAGACCCTTGTCCGTTTATGGCTAGTGAAGGTTTTCTCCCAATCCGTGGGCTTTCTATTGATCTTGCTAGCTATGTACTTTGCCATGCAAAAGCTCTGCAATTTCATGCAATCCCATTTGTCTAGCATTTTTGATTTGTTGTGTTTCTGGGTCTCTATTAAGAAAATTTCAGCCTGTGCCAAGGAGATCTAGATTTTCTCCTATCCCATCCTGTAATGTTTTCAGAGGGTCGGCTTTGACTCCGAGGTCTTAAATCCATTTGGAGTTGATTTGGGTGCAGTGTGATATATAAGGATCTAGCTTTAGTTTTCTGCAAGTAGTTAACCAATTTTGTCAGCAACACGTACTGAAGAGGCTGTCTTTCTTCCATTCTAATTTTTTAATTCCCTTATGGAAGATTAGATGGCAATAGGTCTATAGGTTTATTTCTGGGTTTTGAATTCTACTCCATTGGTCCTGATATCTGTTGTTGTGCCAGTACCAAGCTTTTTTTGTAACTATGGTGTTGTAGTAGATTTTGAAATTTAGTATTGATATTCCTCCAGCAATGTTCGTTCTGTTGAGTGTCGTTTTTGCTATTCAGGGTCTTTTATTGTTCCATATGAATTTTTGGATTGCCTCTTCTATTTTCTTGAAGAATAAGTTTGGAATTTTCATAGGTATCGCATTGAATTTGTAGATAGCCTTGGGAAGTATTGCCATTTTCACGATGTTTATCTTTCCAATCCAGGAGCATGGGAGTTTTTTCCTACTTTCTAAGTTCTGTTTTGATTTCCTTTTTCAAGTTTTTAAAGTTTTCATCATAGAGGTCCTTCACTTCTCTGTTTAAGTTAATTCCTAGGTATTTTATTTTTTGTGGGGCTATTAGTAATGGAGTTGCTTTCCTAATTTCAGCTACACTTTTCTCATTGTTGGTATACAGAAAAGCCATTGATTTTTGAGGTTAAATTTTATACCTTGCTACTTTGCCAAAGTTTTGAATCAGCTTGAGTAAATGGGAGTGGTGTCTGTGAGATTCTTTAAATACATAATAATGTCATCTGTAAATAGGGAGAGTTTTACTTCTTCTTTCCCTCTTTGGATCCCCTTTATGTTTGCATCTTATTGCTGTAGCTAGGCATTCTAATACTAGATTTAAGAGAAGTGGAGAGAGTAGATATCCTTGTCTTGTTCCTAAGTTAAGAGGAAATGGTTTTAGTTTTTCACCATTAAGTATAATACTGGCTGTAGGTTTGTCATATACAGTCTTTATTGTATTGGGGAAAGTTCCATGGATCCCTAATTTTTCCAGAACCTTCATCATAAAGGGGTGTTGGATCTTGTAAAATGCTTTCTCTGCACCAATTGAGATAACCATGTGGTTCTTATCTTTGCTCCTGTTGATGTGATGAATTTTATGAATTGATTTGCCAGGTTTGCCTCCACGATATGAATCCTGTTTGATCGTGGGGTATGATTTTTTGGATGAATTGTTGAAATCGTTTGGCCAAAATTTTGTTGAGAAATTTTTCATCAATGTTCATCAAAGAAATGGGTCTATAGTTCTCTTTCTTTGAAGAGTCCCTGCCTGGTTTGGGATGTGTGTTCAGATGGCTTCTTAGAATGTCTGCGGTAGTGAAATTTCTCTTTCATTGAAGAGTTGGAGTAGCATTGATTTGAGCTCTGCTTTGAAGGATTTGAGGAATTCCACTGTAAAACCATCTGGTTCTGGACATTTTTTAGATGGGACGTCTCTTATTGCTGTTTCTATTTCAATGCTCGATATGGGCCTTTTAAGATGGTTTAACCCATTTTTTTTAGTTTTGACATGTCAATATTTGCTAGGAAAACGTGCATTTCTGCCAAGTTCTCAAACCTATTAAAATAAAGTTTTTAGAAGTATTCCCTTATAATGTTCTGAATCTTGGTTTTTTCTGTGATGATGTTTCCATTCTCATCTCTCAGTTTATTTATTTGGGTGTGTTCTCTTCTTTTTCTGATAAGATTTGTTAAGGGTCTGTCAATTTTGTTAATTTTTTCAAAGAACCTACTCTTTGCTTTGTTGATTCTTTCTATAGTTTTTTTGGATTATACTTCACTTAATTCTGATTTAATTTTAATATTTTCTTTCCATCTACTGGATTGGGGTTTATTTTGCTGCTCTTTTTCAAGGAGGTGCAGATGTCTCATTAAATTTTGGTTTCATATGTCTCCAATTTGTTGATGTAGTAACTCAGAGCTATAAACTTGCCCCTGAGTACTGCCTTTGCTGTGTCCCAGAGGAGCTGGTAATTTGTGTGCTCATTTTTCTTGAATATCATGAATATTTGAATTTCCTTTTTAATCTCTTCTAATCTCTTCAATGACTGATGACTCAGCAGTTTGTTGTTCAGCCTCCATGTGTTACCGGAGTTTCTTTGTTGGCTTTTGGTGTTGAGTTCTAATTTTATTCCCTTGTTGTCTGAGAGAATGCAAGGTATAACTTCAATATTTCTGAATTTTGACCAGTTTGCTTTGTGTTTTATAATATGGTCTATTTTAGAAATTGTGGCACATGCTGCTGAGAAAAACATGTATTCTGATGCTGCTGGGTGAAATATTTGGTAGATTTCTGTTACATCTAGTTGACTATGCAGTTGTTTAGATTTGCGGTTTCTCTGTTGAGTTTTTGCCGTGTTGATCTACCTAGTGGGAAAGTGGTGTGTTAAAATCCCCAACATTTAATGGCTTTGGATCTATGTGGGATTTGAGGGAAAGCAGTGTTTCTTGCAAAAATTTGTGTACTACGTTTTTTGGCGAATAGATATTTAGAATTGTAATATCCTCCTGAAGGAGAGATCCCTTAATTAGTATGTAGACACCTTCTTTATCTCTTCTCACGAATTTTAATTTGAAGTCTATTTCATCTGCTATTAGGATTGCAACTCCTGCATGTTTTTGCTGACGTTTTGCTTGATAGATTTTGTTCCATCTTTTCACAATGTGTTTGTTTTTATGGGCAAGATGTGACGCCTGAAGGCAGCAGATAGAAGGATCTTGTTTTTAATCCAACTAGACAGTCTATGTCGCTTAATTGTAGAGTTAAGTCCGATAATGTTGAGAGAGAGGACTGAGACGTATTTGGGAGTTCCTGCCATTTTATCCACCTTCTTGGGGGCTGCAGCTACTGGGTTCTCCCTATGGTTCTTGGATTCTCAGTTTGGGTGCGGTTTCTTGGCCTTTATTGCGGTCTTGTTGGTTTTCTATGTGTTGGACATCTTTAAGAATGTTTTGTAGGGCTGGTTTTGTGGAGATATATTGTTTCAATTTTTCTTTGCTATGGAAGGTTTTTATTTTACCTTCAGTTATGAAGGAGAATTTAGCTGGGTACATTATTGTTGGTTGATAGTTGTTTGTCTTTAGGGCATGGCATACATCATTCCAGGCTCTTCTTGCTTTGGTTGTCTCTGGTGAGAAATATGAGGTGATTCTAATTGGTTTCCCTTTATAGGTGTTTGATCTTTTCTCTTTGACAGCTTTAAGGATCTTTTCCTTGGTCTGAGTTGATACTGTGTGGATTAAATTGTTACGGTGGGATGTCCTATTCTGGTCTGGTCTATTTGGAGTTCTAAAAGCTTCTTGTATTTGAATAGGCCTATCTTTTTGCATGTTTGGGAAGTTTTCTGCTAGGATCCTGTTAAACAAATTTACTAGACCATTATCTTCTGTTTCTAGGTGCTCCTCTACACCCATTATCCTCAGATTAGGCTTTTTGATGTTGTCTTCCAAGTGCTGAATAGATCTATCATATTTCTCGAATTTGTATTGGATGGTTGTATGTTCTTTCTCTATAATATCTAGGCTGTCTTCAATCCCCGAGATTCGATCTTCTGCAAGGTCTAACCTGCTTTCAAGTCTTTCTATTTTGTTTTTTATTTCTTTTCCTTTTAATTGGTTAGTGAGCTCAAATCCCATCAATGGCAGAAATACTGGCTCTAGTTCCAAGACAGTGACTTAATATTTTTAATGGAAGCAGTTGTCTGCCAAGAGTTTATTTTCATTAACAATGATCTATTTGTTCCGTTATATAAATTTAACATATTGTTTGTTTCACAGTAGATTAATATTTATAGAATTTCTTTCCTTTGGAGACCAGGTTCTGCAGTGTAGAACAGCTTTCCTCGCCTCCTTGTTTTCCTGTGTCAGGTTCCTGAGTATTGGCTGGCATTACCATGTGGTAGCATAGTACCATGTTCAGCTATATTATTTATATTTTGCACAGTAGAATATTAATGTGAACAGCTTTAAGCCACATATCTTCATGAGTATGAATGAATTTCTTGCGAAAATGTTATAAATAGAGTTATTGAGTGAAGCAAATTATAGTAGGCATGCCTTTAATCCCAACATCCAGGAGGATTGTTAGTTTAAGAACAGCCTGAGTTACACAGCAAGTCCCTTTTAAAACAACAAAACAACAACTGGTGAGCTTGGTAGAAGGAAATTATTGTTAAGTAAGGTGATAGTAATATACAAAATTGTGTGTGTGGTGTGTGTGGTGTGTGTGTGCTTGTGCAGGTCCTAGGGCTTGAACTCAGGGCCTGGGCACTGTTCCTGAGGCTTATGCTCCAGTCTATCACTCTACAACTTGAACCAAACTCCACCTCAAGCTTCTTTAGAGGTCATTGGATATGAGTCTGATCCAGCTTCCTGTCAGGCTTAGAAACTTGATCCTCTTTTTTCAGCCTCTTTTGTAAGTAGGATTACAGGCATGTTGTATCACTGTTAAGTAATATAGTAAACATCATGCCAGTTTATACACCTTCCCAGCAGTTTTTGAGTGTTGCACACACACCTAAGATAAGACCAGCTCCATGTTTGATGACATCCAGATCTCATATCCTGTGAGGTAAGTATTGTTATGCTCACTCTACCTGAGAAGCAATTGAGATCCAGAGAGTTTAGTTAATTTTGAGTCCCCCAGTTACTATACAGTGGAGCCTGTATTCAAGCTCGACTAGTTCTGATAATTTCAGAAAACATGGAGTCATCATGCAGTCTAGTCAACATGTGTTCTAGCAAGTACTGCCCTTTGCAAGTACAGTTCTGTGCCTGACAGATTACCTTTCTCTCTTTTTAACTGTTTGTACCCCCCTTTCATAAGCTAGGGACAGCACAAATGATGAGAAGAGCCATTTTTGAACGAGAAATTGATAATGGGGATTGACCTTGGTATCACATACTTATTAACCTGATCTTCCATTTCAGTTATGCCTCCAGCTATATTTGTTTTTTCTTTTGTATTATTATTATAAAGCCCAGTTACACAGATGTTACAGTCATATATCAGGTATGGATATATGTCTTTTTGACAAGTCACTCCTTCCCTTGCTCCTCAATTTTTCTCTCTCACCGGTTAGGTTTTATTAACTTTTCTTCTTCTTCTTCTTCTTCTTCTTCTTCTTCTTCTTCTTCTTCTTCTTCTTCTCTTCTTCTTCTCTTCTTCTTCTTCTTCTTCTCTTCTTCTTCTTCTTCTTCTTCTTCTTCTTCTTCTTCTTCTCTTCTTCTTCTCTTCTCTTCTCTTCTTCTTCTTCTTCTTCTTCTCTTCTTCTTCTTCTTCTTCTTCTCTTCTTCTCTTCTTCTTCTTCTTCTCCTTCTTCCTCTCTTCTTCTCCTTCTTCTTCTCCTTCTTCTTCTCCTTCTTTCTCTCCTTCTTCTTCTCCTTCTTCTTCTCTCTCTCTTCTCCTTCTCCTTCTCCTCTTCTTCTCCTTCTTCCTTCTCTTCTTCTTCTCTTCTTCTTCTTCTTCTTCTCTTCTTCTTCTCCTTCTTCTTCTCCTTCTTCTTCTCCTTCTTCTTCTCCTTCTTCTTCTCCTTCTTCTTCTCCTTCTTCTTCTCCTTCTTCTTCTCCTTCTTCTTCTCCTTCTTCTTCTCCTTCTTCTTCTCCTTCTTCTTCCTCCTTCTTCTTCTCCTTCTTCTTCTCCTTCTTCTTCTCCTTCTTCTTCTTCTCTTTCTCCTTCTTCTCTTCTTCTCCTTCTTCTTCTTCTTCCCTTCTTCTCCTTCTTCTCCTTCTTCTCCTTCTCCTTCTTCTCCTTCCTTCTTCTCCTTCTTCTCCTTCTCCTTCCCTTCTCCTTCTCCTTCTCCTTCTCCTTCTCCTTCTCCTTCTTCTTCTTCTTCTTCCTCCTTCTTCTCTCTTCTTCTTCCTTCTTCTTCTTCTTCTTCTTCTTCTTCTTCTTCTTCTTCTTCTTCCTTCTTCTTCTTCTTCTTCTTCTTCTTCTTCTTCTTCTTCTCCTTCTTCTTCTTCTTCTTCTCTTCTTCTTCTTCTTCTTCTTCTTCTTCTTCTTCTTCTTCTTCTTCTTCTTCTTCTTCTTCTTCTTCTTCTTCTTCTTCTTCTTCTTCTTCTTCTTCTTCTTCTTCTCCTTCTCCTTCTCCTTCTCCTTCTCCTTCTCCTTCTCCTTCTCCTTCTCCTTCTCCTTCTCCTTCTCCTTCTCCTTCTCCTTCTCCTTCTCCTTCTCTTCTTCTTCTTCTTCTTCTTCTTCTTCTTCTTCTTCTTCTTCTTCTTCTTCTTCTTCTCTTCTTCTTCTTCTTCTTCTTCTTCTTCTTCTTCTTCTTCTTCTTCTTCTTCTTCTTCTTCTTCTTCTTCTCCTTCTTCTTCTTCTTCTTCTTCTTCTCCTTCTTCTTTCTCCTTCTCCTTCTTCTTCTTCTTCTCCTTCTTCTTCTCCTTCTTCTTCTCCTTCTTCTTCTTCTTCTTCTTCTTCTTCTTCTTCTTCTTCTTCTTCTTCTTCTTCTTCTTCTTCTTCTTCTTCTTCTTCTTCTTCTTCTTCTTCTTCTTCTTCTTCTTCTTCTTCTTCTTCTTCTTCTTCTTCTTCTTCTTCTTCTTCTTTCTTCCCCTTCTCCTTCTTCTTCTTCCCCTTCTTTTCTTCTTCCTCCCCTGCTCCTTCTATTATTATTATTATTGTGCTGTAGAGGGTTTAGTTCGATTCGTTTGGTAATAGTTACATGTCTTTTGTCTTTGTTTTTTTTTAGTCAATAATGAGGCTGGAACCCAGGACCTGGACACTGTCTCTGAGCTCTTTTGCTGAAGAATGGCACTCATATTGAGCCACAGCTTTAATTCCCTGAGTGCATTTCTTTTTGGACAATGTTACCCTTTCCCTTCATCTCTTACAGTTTTCCCGTCCTTCCCCACAAACAAGTTGCATAGGTCATTTTCAGCATAGTACCAATTGAATACCACTGTTGCACATGTTCATCCTTTGTCCCTCCTTTTCTATGATGCCTTTAACTTCTCAAAGAGAGGTAAATTTAAAAAAATGTCAAAAATGAAAGAAAATAAAGAAAAATACCATCTTGTTTCTGTTTCCTGGTCACTGGTTATTTTTGAGATAGGGTTTGTGTGCGTGTGTGTGCGTGTGTGTGTGTGTGTGTGTGTGGTGTGTGTGTGTGTGTGTGTGTGTGTGAGTCGTGTGTATGTGAATACTGGGGCTTGAACTCATGGAGCTGACCTTCAGCTTCTTTACTCAAGGGTTAGTCTATAACTTGAACCAAATTGCCACTTCTTCATTTTGAATAGTAAATTGGAGATCAAGTTTTCACAGGTTTTTTCCTACTTGGTCTAGCTCCAATTCAATTTCCTCAGATCTCAGATTCTAAATAGCGAGAGTTACAGGTGTGATCCACTGGTGGTGTTATGCCTACCATCTTTTTATTAAGTAGTTGAAATGTAAAATACAGTTGAACCCATAGTAAAAATGAAATCAATTTAACTTTGCCAATTTCATTAAATTTTAATATTTTGTCACATTAGATATGTACAGGAAAATATTTTTGTAAATGCTTCTGCAATTTAGTTTTCATTTGTGATTTTTCCTCATGATGAACTTGATTTTATAGCTTTCTATCTACTAAATATTGATGAGAATATGTCCAGAGGGCATTATTGACCTTTTGTTGGCTTTCATAAGGAAATGGTGCAAGCTAACACTTGTGATAAATTCGCGTGCAGGATCCCGATGATATTTCCACATTCTTAACCAGAAGACAGTAGTGCCTGTTACAAATCATCTAGATCTGACAAAACCCTGACTCAGTCTTTGTTACCACCTTCCTGTAGGTCCTCTTAGAGTGCAATCCTGACACTTCAGTGACCATGACAGAGCCCTGCTGGACATTCTCAGGCCACAGCCAAGGTCTCCAGTCAGATGTGGCACCTACAGTATGATGAGAGATTGTTGACTGCTTCCTATGATGGAACGACACAGGAAAGGTTACATCGTAAGCTGTCATCAGTCCTGAGGGCTCCTCATTGAGCATTTGATCCTAAGATTTAAGGAGAAATCAAACTCTTTCTTCCTTGTACCAGTTGTGGATCTGTTTTTCTTCTTCTGCTGTCATATTCTGTGGAAAGAGCTCTATAAGCCATTTTGCTTTTTCTAGGCCCTTAGGGTAAGTCTGGCTCTTATACTTAGACAAAAAGAAATGTAGTGATAAAAAATAGGAAACAACTTTTTTCTAGTCTAGTTATTACCCAACTATGTTTTCAATTCTACAAATAATTCTTATTAGTAAGAGGCACTTAATTAGCAGTCACTTTCTCAAACTCCTAGGTTCCTCAGTGAGCTGTGTGAGAGAAACCACAGCAAGTGTTAGGCGTCCTCCAGACTAACTTCTTGGCCAGGGAGAAGTGTCTCTATGATAGGCCTCCAAATTGAACAAAGAATACTTCTTATACCTCAGATTACATGTCCAAGCTATACATACCAAAGAAAGCTAAGGACAAGACATTAATCTGACTTGGGAACAATGAAGATCACAAACATGAATTCTAAGTAAATAGAAATGAAAAGATATTTTCCTTTATTCATATAATACAATTAAAAGAGCTACTTTTCTCATTATCACTTAATAGTGGCTATAGTTACTTAGTACTAGCTTCTTGAAAGTCCTAAAAAACTCTTTGACATGAACTCAGACGTAATGTGGTTATCATATCAGCTTGAGATTTTATGGAAAAAACTTTTTTAATTTTTATGTTTCTAAAAATCAATTTTATTATAAAGCTGCTGTACAGAGGGATTACATTTACATAAGTAAGTTACATTTCTCACTGAACACTGTTACCCACTACAGAGTTTTTCTCCCTCTGTCCCTTCCCTCCACCCCCCCCCCACCATTACATTGTAAATTTAATTTCTCCCATAGTGTCCAGTGAATTCCATTGTTGCAATGGGTCAGCTTTTGTACTTCTTTCAGCATTTTGTTATTTCCCTTCCCTTCCCCCAATCACATAAATGCATATACAGGATGCAGAGTACCAAAATCAAAGGAAGGAATTGCCATGGATAAAATCTAGAGGAAAAGAAAAATGACATAAAATAAGAAGAAAGAACTACCTGCAGTACATTGGCTACATCAAGCTTGACAACTAAACAAAGATGACTTGCTGTTTCTATGCCTTGCCGTTCATTTCAATTAGCATCATTTTGTATGGTCATATATATGCTCATAACTCGAACTATTATGATCCACTTTCAGGAGTAACAGGCTAATGCTAACCATTGCAAATGAAGGAAATCATAGAGTTCATGTTTCTTTGGGCCTGGCTTGCTTCACTTAATATGATTTTTTCCAAGTCTTTCCATTTTCTTACAAAAGGGACGCTGTCATGCTTTCTTATAGAAGCATAAAATTCCATTGTGTAAATATACCACATTCTTTTGATCCATTCATCTATTGAGAGGCAATTGGGTTGGATCTGTAGCTTATCTATGGTAAACTATGCTGTAATGAACATAGTTGTTCTGGTAGCTTATTGTGCCCTAGTTTGAGATTGCTTGGATAAATGCAGAGGACTGGGTCTTCCTACTAAGGCAGGCAAGCCCACCTAGTCGTCCAGAGTGACAGAGCCCACCACAACAAAGTTGTTAACCAGGAAGCAATTTTATTGAGAAGGTTCCTACAGTGACCTGTCAGGGCCCCAGCACAGGCTCGGGAGCTGATAATACGACCCCTAGCAGCCCATGTACTTTGGTTTTTAATGGCAAAATTCACGAAGTCAAGCCTGGTCACGCAGGGTGACCAATGAGATTGTCACACACACACAAGATTTCACAGTCATACTAGACCACACACAGGTTGTCAATGAGGTTACAGTTTGTGACATAATGGTTGTTTAAAATAGCCTATCACTTTTGGTTTAAATGACTCACAAAATCAATGGGTAAGGCGAAGCACACAAAAAAGGCAGAGTTTACGGTAATCATACACAAAGGAGGAGTTTAGTGGAGTTTACCATAAGCACGTGAAATATGTGGAGATATTTCCAGTAGGTGCCAAATTACAACCTATCTGTTTTATTGGTCAGTCTGTAACAGAACAATCAAGTTGGGTTAGATTCTTAAGGGGGGGGGGCATAGGGGCATTCTTTACATTCCAAGAACTGGGCTGGTTGGAGCCAAGGTCTACTAAACTTAGTTTTAAAGTTGTTTTTTTTTTTCTCTAAAATCCCTAAAGCAAAAGCAAAGCCTGGAAAGAAACTATACCAGCTCAAATTTCCTTTCAGGGCCTACTTCAGATCTTAGGGGAGCTCTATGTTTAGTATTTTGAGGAACCTCCATACTGCCTTCCAGAGTGGTTGAACCAGCTTGCATTCCTACCATCAGTGTAGTAATGTTCCCATTTAGCCACATCAACTACCGCATCTGTTATTATTTGTTCTCTTGATAATGGCCATTCTAACTGGGGTGAGTGGAATCTAAATGTGGTTTTGGTTTTGATTTGCATTTCTTTCATGACCAGTGATGCTGAGCATCCCCCTTCTCTTTCTGAGAGATCACACTATATCAGGTTTGTAGTGTCTCAACAGAGGCATAGAAACTTGTAATATTGTATGCTTTTTGTTGTACATTCACTTCACTTGGAGCTTCCAATGACTCCTATAACACATAGTAAAGGTTTATATTACTTCCCTTACGGAAAAAAACACCTATTTTCAAAAAGCATAGAAAAAAATCCCTGTGTCATGGGTCTCAGTGAATTCTAAGGACGATTATTTACTGGGAAATTTTATTTGGTTGCTTGTTCGTTACATAGCTTAAACACATGTTGAATTTGGGGTTTCCCCACCAAATCTTCACCAAACCAGAAACTATGTTGCCTCATTGGATTTTGCCTCAAAAGTTACAAAATATTTTGACATATTTTTGATTTGGTGTTTTGGAGGTTTTTGGCTTTTGGGCTAGACTCAGGCTAGAACTGAGGGTCTGTTGCTCTCGCTTAGATTATTTTACTCAATGCTGTCACTGTGCCACTCAAACCACATCTCCACTTCTGGCTTTTTGCTACTTAATTGAAGATGAGAATATTGAGAATTTATTAGCTTGGGTTGGCATCAAACTGTGATTCTCAGATCCCACCCTCCTGAGCAGCTAAAATTACAAGAATGGGCCAGAACCTGGATATATTGAGCTCTCTATGAAACTTAAACAAGGGCACACAATTCTGAAGCATGTATGAATGGCTATGTATTTCAAAAGTAGTTAGAAAAATATATCCTTAAAAAAAGAAAAATATAGCCCTTTATGTGTGTGTGTGAATGTTCTAAGGAAAATGAGGATGTATCTACTGATTTTGAGGAAAGAGTTCACCTACGGATTTTCACAGACTGAGCTATGCTGTACAAAATGCTTGAGACTAAAGGTGAGGTTAATCATGCCATCATCCCATTCATCTACATCCCTTGCTAACATAAGCATATACTGTGGTGTTGTCATGAGTATTTTGTATATGAGAGCCAGTACTGGGGCTTGAATTCCGGGCCTGGATTCTGTCCCTTAGCATTTGCACTCTACCATTTGAAGCATAGCTCAGCTTTCTTCATTACTGTTTAATTGGTAGTAAGAGTCTTTTTTGCTCAGTTGGCTTTGAACTGAGTTTCTCATAACTCAGGGTTGTGAGTAGCTAGTTTTCCAAGCCTGAGCTTCCAGTGCCTAGCTTTTGATTATTACTTTCACAAGATACATGTTCACACACATTCCTTGCATTTAAAAACCTCACTGTTCAGGCTGACTGACAATTTGAGTGGAAAGATGGTTGAATGGATAAGTTACCAATTGGGCCTCTAGCCCCATTAACATCATTCTGGTCAGTAACTTACCTTTCAGTGAGTAAGTACATATTTCCATTTTCACACTGCCTTTTTAAATAGGAACTCATGAAATGTTTTGAAATACCTTTTAAATATTATCTCCCAAACAGGAGATATTATTTGAATGTATTTGATAATATTTCAGATTGGGGTGGTCTTGTGTTTGGATGTCTATGGGCAGAAGCCTTCCAACTGGGCTTCAGGCCCAGAGCTGATGCTTCTGTCTGCTGGTTGCAGAGAGGAAGGTTTTCTTCCTGGCCAGGCTTTGAATTGACATCCTTTCATCCTAGACTTCGAAGTAGCTAGGATAACAAGCATAAACCACCACCAACTAGCTTGTTTTAGAAGCATTAATTGTTTTTCATTCATTGCTTTTTTTCCTGGAAGGTTGATCTAGACAGGCTGCTTGTACATCATGACGAGGTGATTTAAATAATACCCTTTGCCTCTGGCATTTCTGAAACTCATTTCCTCAGTTCTAGGCAAATGAATTTGTTCTAAAGCCAATAGCATTTTCCTTCTGAGATGTTAGGTCACTTATTTAAATCTCTTATACTTTCCTTTGGCAAAACAATCAGGATGTTTTTTAAAACCCTACTTGTTGAGAGTATTATATTTAGAAGTTATCATGTGCACACTTTCATATAGTCTCTCCTTCTATAAACATATGTTACATGATTGGGTGGAAGAATGATGATTATTGAATTAATTTGATAACCACTCTAGAATTGTTAAGCCTTAATGCTTATTAAATCAAAGGATGATTAAAATATTCAGGATAGTGGAATGTGGCTACTACTCATTTGATGTATGTGGAAAATGATCAGAGTTCTTATGATTAATAAAATATATCTTCAAATTTCCAGTGGTAGACTGCTATGCTAACTGGGAGGAGACAGTGGTGATGCCAGGGCTTTGAAAGCTGGTAATGAAGAAAAATATCCGGGGAGAGCATTTGCTAACAATAAAATTTCCAAGGCTCACACCAAATATATTGAATTAGAATGCTAAGTGATGAATGACAGCACCAAATTTTGTTTGTTGGCTTCTTTGTTTTATGAAGTCCTGGGATTTGGACCTAGGGCCCAGGTCCTGTCCCTTAGTTTTCTCCTCAAGGCTAGTGCTCTACCAGTTGAACCACAGCTTCATGTCCATATTTTTAGTGGTTAATTGGAGATCAGTCTTACCAAAATCCCTCTTTGGGCTTGCTTTAAACCTGATCCTCAGATATCAGCCTCCTGATTAACTAGGATTCCAGTTGTGAGTCACCTGAGCCCAGCTGGAATCACATTTTAAAAGTATTCTTTACTGAATCTGATGTGTCTGACTACTATTTTAGCACTTTGTTTCCAATGGGTCAGATTTAAACTAAAATCAGAACTTTTCTTCTTCTAACCGGCAGCATCCAATATCTATCTGATTTATTCCTATCTTCATTTCTGATCTTTTTCTTCTTTGAACTTTTCCATTCTTATTTCACAAGCAAGCATGTCAGTGCTGTTTTCCTTTTCTGAGGCAAGTCAGTTCCATTCCCATCAATGGGGGATGTACTTACTGTTCTTCCTGCCTTGAGTACCTGCTCCTAGATAATTGCTTGGATGATGGCTCTCATATCAACATCCCTCATCAATATGAAGTTGTTGCCACAAAATCACCAATTTCATGTCTCTGATTTATAAAAATTATCATTAATATTTCTGGTTTTCTTTCGAAATTAGTGAGGAGAGTGCCACATTCACTTCTGTTTCTCCAACACCTGTAATAGTGCCTAGTCCTTAGTACTCAGAAGCCTTACATGGAGATCAGCCTTCTCCAACTCAATTGATCCTAGGTTCTGGTCAGGAGAGCTCTTCAGGCTGAAGTTTGGTGGCCAATAGTCATTCCCTCTCATTCTTTGTGCCTTTTGGTGTTGTTGAGTCCACTTCAGGGCCAAATCAGTGCCTGACACCTATGTCCTGCTATGGCAAAGGTGGCTCTGCCATCATCGAAGTTATGGCCATTGTATTGTTAAGCTGTGAGGACACCCACCCCCACACAATTTCCCAGGAGTCCATTCAACAATTCAGCAACCAAACTATCACCAGTTCCTGATCAACTCAAAGTATGTGTCCATTTCCTTTAAAAATAATTCAAGACATGCCTTTGATGATTTGTCATTGAATTACTGAAACAGAGTATATAATTTTATGTATTTGTATGTCTTTGACCATCTCTCTTGAGCCATTGCCATACTTCTACGTGTTTGCAGCTTGGGAAAGGAAATAAATTTTAATTCAATGTAGTCAGAGACTATAGTTCAGAAGGCTCTTTTTTGGAACCTTTTGGAGGGAATACCAACATTCCATTTGATGTTCTACAGGTGGCCATCTTGGTACAGGTACTGAGTAGACTGTCATAAGATCAGAGGCTTGTACTGATTTCTACTGACTTTCCTCTTTGGTCAGGTAGTGTGATCCCACTGTATATGTGTCTCTTTGCTACACTGGAGGGCCCAGGCCTCCTCTGAAAATCTATGGCTTGGGTTAAGAAATAATAGAACTCAGAACCGAGCTGCTCACATCACTAAGTTTACAGGCCTGAGTTTCATGGACTCAACTTTTGTATACATACTGCAGTCAATTTCATAATACTCACTTTCCTTATATTCATTTCATAGACAGATATATACAAATATATGTATATAATTATTCATCTATTTATAACAAGTGTTATATCTAGAAACACACGTATATATATTCATATAACTATAATCAAATTATATCACTTCTTTCCCCAATAATATTTACACTGTTTTATGCAAAAAATACTGAAGACTAAAAAGTTAAATGCCTTTGTAATTTGAAAAATCATATTCAAACTTATATATTATATAAAATAGTATGTATTATATTAAGAATATAACGTATTTACATAAAACTGATTTAATTGTGAAGTTTTTCTTCCTGATTTTGTGTTTGTTCACATCTGTAAGCCTTCTTTCTTCTATTGATGATGGTTTATATATTCCAGTGTGTATATATATATATATATATATATATATATATTGTCAAATATTTTCAGCACTAAGTAGACTTTTTATATTATTGGAGCCAAATTTTTCTTCCATATTTGCCCAAAGCACAATGAAGATGTATACAGATTGGAACTCACTGTTGGAAGCGTGTCCCACATAGCACTATAAGTATTGGGGCATTTACACCAATTGACAGATTAACTTTCTAGGTCATCTGATCTGCTATGTCCTAGACCTTTTGTAGCCACCTTATCACCCCATGCTGGCATGGCATGGCTTCATTGCCACTCCCAGTGAGTTTAACAGTTCCCATTTTATCCAGTCGGATCTCTTGTACAGCCTCCTGTCACTCTGTGTTTTCCCTCCCACAGAACACGTATACAAGATGCTTCAGATTGAAAGTTTAAAAGGAAATATATCAAGAATTCTAGAATATGTCAAAAAACATTGACATTTTAATAAAGTTCAAAAAATAAATAGAATGAACCTTTTACAACAATCAGGACAAAAAGAAAAAGAAGGATTTTCTCAGGAAGGGGAGAAGGAATCTCGAAATCTAGATTGGTCTCTAAGTTGCCTTCAGGCAGATATTCTGCCTCAGAGTCCTCAAAGTGACTTCCTCATGAAAAACAGTATTTTCTTCCTGAGTCCAGGTAGGGACAGATTCTAAATTCTCAATTGGAAATTGAATCCCCTGCAAAAACACAGATTGGTCTGGGAATTCTGTGAGGGAAGATTTTCTGACCTCATCTGAATCTAGATTTTGGACCTCACTTATTGGTTTTTCTCAGCATAGACTGGGGTCATTTTCCATTAGCATACATTTACCCTGAACATTATGACATGTTTTTTTTTTTGACTGGTTTGGAGCTGATCTAGCTGGATTGTGAACATCAATGTGAAACATTCTGGATCATCTTCTTCCTTGGTGGTATGTGCAGGTACACCTGCATAACATGTGGGGTCCAAAACCAGTGGATTGTCCACAGGATTCAAAATCTACTTGAGCCTTTCTACAAATTGAAGAAAAAAACCCTCTACCTTCACATGTTTTCTGGAGATCAGTGATGGATTCTGATCTCCATCAGTCACTATAGACGACATCACTGATGGGTTCTTTGTCTGGAGTTCTGCAGGAGCTGCTCTATGGTGATGCAAACTTGAGAATGGAAATAGGTACAGGAGTCTTAGAGTAGACTCTACAAGTTAAGGTGTGACTAAACTTCCATGAGGATCGAATGGGGGAAGCTGTAGAATTTGAGTTTGGACTGAACACTGATGAGAAGGTAGGGTGTTTTAAACGAGTGGCTACTTCTAAGTTTTTTCAAAAGGAGAACAGTTATTAAATGGCATAGAATATCCATAAAATGACATTTTTGCCAGACTGGGGAGTACTACGGGCTCTTGGCCAATCAGGCCCATCCCTAAAGATGCAGGTCCCATACCTACTCATGAGCTCTGAGGCATCTAAACAAGGACTTCTTCCACTTTTTCTTGGTCTCATGGGTCATGGCTTCCTCCAGCTAGTCCAAAAGAATGTGTAAGCAGAAGAGCAGGTCTGAAGAAGACACGTTGAGCTTGACATACTGTGTATGTTCTTTCAGGGTGTCATGGTCCTTGGGCTCATAGAAATCATCAGGGTAGAAGTCCCTCCACATAGGGAGGATGGAACAAACATTGCTATGGGAAGATTGGTGACAAGGAAAATGAGAGCCCACCTTCCCCATTCTGAGTCTTGTACTATAGCCTCTGTCTGGCAGGACTTGTTGTTGGGAAGTGGGAAGAAACTCCTGCAAGCAGGATGCTCCTCACAACCCACTTCTAGAAATTTCTCAAATATAATCCCCTAAATTTCTCCCTTTAATAGGAAGAAAATGTTGTTTCCCTACTGGATCGGACTTGCTATACACAGCCCTCCCTGTCATCCCTGAGAGTCCAAAACCGCAAGCACATCCACATCTATGTAATCTGCTATCCTCTGAAGTGCCAAGTCTAAATCCCCTAGTGAAAATCACAACTGGTGAGCAAAGAAAAAAGTTGACTTTGATTCAGAAACTTCAAACATACCAAGTTTTCAAGGACAAAACTTCTCTTTATGCCAACATACACTTACTTTTTTACTTGTTCATCTTCCTCCCAGTTACGGTAGAAGGATCAGTACCAATGGGAGGAGAGTAGGAAGTTAACTCTATGTTTCTCCTTTTCTGAATTAACATGACACACATGGGACTGGCTATGTCCCACATGGTAATATAAACATGAAAGACAAAAAGTAGAGTTTTGTCTATACAATTTCATGGAAAATCTGTGAGGATGCTTATATACATCTGTCCAAATACATACACAATGGATCATGCCTCTAATCCTACTAATCAGGAGAGTGAGATCTGAGGATCACAGTTTGAACCCACTCTAGTTTGTAAAATTCTAAAGACACTTATCTTCAATTAACCAGCCAAACGCCAGAACTGGACCTTGGGCTCAATTGGAAGAGTGCTACAAATCGGACAACACTCAGGCCCCTGATTCAAGGTCAAGTTGCATCCTTACTTATGTTTATATTCCTTCAAAGTCCTCCAAGGTAGTTATTTCCTAGGTGAGGGTGAATATTGGGTGCCACTTGCTCATTCCTTTAATCCTAGTCTCTCAGCATGCAAATTGCTAAACTTCCACTAGCTTATGAGGCAAATGAAATATTCTGGCAGCCCAGTAATTAGAAATTAAGCAGGAAGTGCACTTCTTTGTCTAAAGCCAAGTTCCTTTGATAAGAACCCAGTGAAACAGTCTCAGAGAGGTAGCAATTTTTCCAATACTCTGCCAGGGGGTCTCATCAGCCCTGGGTTTGTTGGTCATGGGGCTTGAACTCTGGGCTTCAGTGCTATCCCTCAGCCCTTCAGCTCAGGGGGAGTTCTCTTCCGCTTGAGCTACAGCACAACTTCCAGTTTTCTGGTGGTTTATTGGAGATAAGGGTCTCATGGACCTTCCTGCTCGGGCTGGCTTTGAACCGTGATCCTCAGATCTCAGCCATTGACTGTAGTGCTCTAACAATTGTCCAAAGTTCCACTGCAAGCTTTTTAGTAGTGAACTGGAGAGGAGAGACTCATAAAATTTCCTGCTCAGGCCATCTGAACTAAATCTCAGGTCTCAAACCCCTGATTATCTAGTTATAATTATGAGCCTACAGAACCTGGTGATAAAGCATTGTTACTGGAGACAGTGGGGTTGCAAGTTTTAGTCCACCTTCACAAAACTCTATATCATAAAACAGCAACAGTAAAACCCTGTATCAAAATACAATAATTAGAAGTATTTAGAATCTAATTTAGTGATATAGTCTGCTAGCAAAACTTTCAGGAAAACTTTGGTTTTAATGATTTAGCATCACAAAACCAAACAAATTGAGATAATTTCAGTAGATTCTACAAATTTTTAAATTAAATTTTAATAATTTCAACACATACAGGAAAACATTCATACTTATAAGGAAAATGTAAAAAAGATAAAAGATGGCAGATTATGAAATGGAAAATTCTACATTGTAGGAAAATTATTGTCATGGTGAATATATGATAATGTTCTTCAGAGTAGCAATAGATAAATATATATTTACTACACATAGTCTAACTTGTCTGTCTCTATCAACTTCCAATCTTCTATGAACACCAATGTATTTATGTTTATGGTATACTCCAAAAAATAACTGGCAGAGTCAGCAGGTTACCAAAATACATTAGCTTCAATGTTTTTGGAGATAAATGTGCTAATTATATTGACTATTCTATATCTTAAACATGTAGTGTGTTATCATTGTATCTCTAAGTATATGCAAACACTACTTCAAAGTGAAACAGAACACAACAATGTTTTGAAGGCATATGCCTGTAAAGCTACCTATGTGGGAAATCATTTCAAGACCAGTGTAGTTTTACCTGCAATGCTGCCCAACCTCTGGCTCTGTGTGATGGAATATGTCTATAATCCCAGGTCCATGGGGAGCTGATAGCAGGAGGATTTGAATTCTATGTCATTCTATGCAAGAACTTCCACATGGCTCCATCTCAACCAAAGAAGGTTCAATACTGGCTAGCATCTATCTCCCCCACCTAGGTGAATATAAAAATAAGAATTTTGTAGTATAAGAAAATAACAATATTAAAACAAGCCAACACATACCTAGTGTTTGTATCTCATACCTGCAATCCTAAATATAGCTAGAACTATATATCTGAGCCAGAAGCACAAAGCAGTTCATCATATTTAAAATGACTATTTGAGTGTCTGACTCCGAGGTCTGATCTATTTGGAGTTGATTGTGGTGCCATGTGATATATTAGGATCTACCTTTAGTTTTCTACAACTGATTAACCAATTTTGACAGCACTATTAACTAAAGAGGCGGTCATTCTTCCATTCTATTTTTTTAGCTCCCTTATCGAAGATTAGATGGCTGTATGCCTGTAGGTTCATTTCTGGGATTTCAATTCTATTCCATTGGTCCTGAGGGAGGTTCTTGTGCAACTACCAAGCTATTTTGATGACTATGGCTTTTTAGTAGATTTTGAAATTTGGTATTGATATTTCTCCAGCGCTGTTCTTTCTGTTAAGGATTTTTTTTGCTATTTGGGGTATTTAATTGTTCCATATGTATTTTTGGATTGCCTCATCTATTTCCTTGACGAGTGAGGTTATAATATTGATAGTTATCACATTGAATTTGTAGATAGCCTTGGGAAATATTGCCATTTTCACGATATTGATCCTTCCAATCTTGGAGCATAGGAGGTTTTTCCACTTTCTCAGTTCTGTTTTGATTTCCTTTTTCATGCTTTTTTTTAAAGTTTTCATCATAGAGGTCCTTCACGTCTTTGGTTAAGTTAATTCCTAGGTATGTTTTTTTTTGTGTGGGCCTATTATGAATGGAGTTGTTTTCCTGATTTTAGCGACGCTTTTCTCATTGTTGGCATACAGAAAAGCCATTGATTTTTGAGGGTTAAATTTATACCCTGCTACTTTGCCAAAGTTTTGAATCAGTTTGAATAATTTGGGAGTGGAGTCCGTAAATAAGAGAAACACTAGGTCAGCTTGGCACAGACCAATATTTTTGTAAAAGAGACCAAGAAGCACAACAAATAAAAAAATGTTTGGATAAATGGGATTGCATGAAATTGCAGAGCTTATGAAAGGCAAAGGAAAGAGTTAGCAAGATCAATAGAAAGCCCACATACTGGGAGAAGATCTTCACTAGCCATACAACGGACAAGTGTCTCATATCTAAAATATACCTGGAACCAAAAAAATCAAATCCCCCAAAAACAAATCCTCAAAGAAACAACTACCCAATAAATAAGGGGTCTAAGACTTAAAGAGAATCTTCTCCGAAGAGGAAAGAAGGATGGCCAATAGACACATGAAGATATGTTCAACCTCCCTACCCATAAAAGAAATACAAATCAAAACAACATCAAAACAAAAATCACCTCACCCCAGTTAGAATGGGTATAATCAAGAACTCTAATAACAATAGATGCTGTAGGGGATGTGGCAAAAAGGGAACCTTATTGCATTGTTTGTGGAAGTGTAAACTTGTTCAAAAACCTTGGAAAGCTGTATGCAGGTTCCTCAAAAGACTCCACACAAAGTTCTCCTATCACCCAGCAATCTCACTTTTGGGCATTTACCCAAATGATCACAAACAAGACAATACTAATGTTACTAGCAAAACTATGTTTATTGCAGCATTATTTACCATAGCTAAGATATTGAACCCACTCAGATACCCCTCAGTAGATGAATGGATCAAAAAAATATGGTCTATATACACAATGGAATTCTCTGCCTCCATCAGAAAGAATATCATTGCCCCATTTGTTAGGAAATGGAAAGCCTTGGAAAAAATTATATTAAATGAAGTAAGCCAGGCCCAAAGTAACAGGTCCCATGGTTTCCTTTATTTTCAATAACTAGCATATGTCTGAGACAAGCAGAAAAATTCAGATAAGTTGATGTTAGGTGAAATGAACGCCAAGATAAGGATTCAAATGTATTTTTTTTCTTTCATGCCATTGTTTCTAACATATTTACAAGATGATTTCTTTGTTGCTTTGTATGTCCCTCCCCCACGGTATAATCCCTGATTTCATTGTATTTGATATTGGTATAATTTGTGGAATGGAAGGGAAAAAACAAATTGTTTAAATAGGGATACAGTTGGACCCTTTGCAACAATGAAATATAAAAGATGATATGTTGGAAAAAGAACATTAAAACTTGCCCGGGGGAGGGGAGTGAGTGTGGGTTGGGGGGGTGGGGAAGTGTGTGTGGGTGAGATAAGAAGGGATGGGAAGGGGAATCAAAGGAGGGGGCAACAATGCTTGATAAGAAATGTGCTCATTACTTTGCCCATATAATTATAATCCCTCTCCATGGAGGGATTATACACACACACACACAAGACCATTTCAAGCCAGGTGCCAGTGGTTCATACCTGTAATCCCAGCTACTCATGAGGCTGAGATCTGAGGATTGAAGTTCAAAGCCAGCCCAGGAATAAAAGTCCCCATAAGACTCTTACCTCCAATTAACAACTCAAAAGCCAGAAGTGGCTCTGTGGCTCAATTGGTAGAGTGCTACGTAAGTTGAGCCCCAGAGTCTCAGGGACAGTGCCCAGGCCCTGAATTCAAGCCCCACAACTGACAAAAAATATAAATAAACATGTAAATGTCTGAATTTCTTGTGAAATGGTAACCTCACTGTACATACTTACATAACAATTACATTTAAAAAAGAATCAGAAATCCCGAAGGCATGGGTAATTAAGATGTGCATCTACTTTCCAGAATTTCAAAGTCCTATAGTCTGAGCTGGTAGCACACAGGTTGTAGCCCAGGGTGATGAGAAAATATGAAGTCAGAGATCCTTTCAGATTGTCCCACTAACTCTTTTATTACTTTAAGCAAAAAACAAACAAAACAAAGGAAAGCAAACAAAATAGACTTTATGGTTAATTAAAGTGCTATTAAAGATTCCAGGCAGAATTAAATTGTTAAATGATGAGTAAGTACATATGTTTTGTAGATACTGAACTCACATGTGTCACAAAAGTATCTATGGATTCATTACTAGAAATTCTTAAGTGTAAAGCATATTAATTAGGCGAGTTTCATTAAGTAGTCAATGAAGAGAACACCACACGGTATTCAGTCAGGTAAGTAGTTATTTACTGAACTGCTACTCATGCCATGCATGGTAGAAAGGCATGTACAAAAAATAGGGTGACCCAACCTCGGGCGAGGACGTATCTAGGGATGAGGTGTGGCCAGGTGGGGGAAAATTCTGGCCACACTGGATCTAGATATGACTTTAAGACCTGGGACTCACCTCTGGTTAGACGGAAAGTGTGACAAGAGGCTGACCTGGTTGTGACTTAGCAGGAGGGAGAGGTGGCTGCCCCCAGGTGTGCCAAATACCTAGATAACAAAGGGTGGAAACTTAGTCACGAAGTGGGAAGGTGTGTGCAAAGGGTCTGCATGGCCTGGGGCAAACCTAATACACAATACAGGTAGTACCTCTACCATGTGATTCCTGACTCCAAAAAATTCATTCTCAATAATTTTCTTCCTTTCTATCTTTCTCTTTCTTTCTATCTTTCTCTTTCTTTCTATCTTTCTCTTTCTTTCTTCCTTCCTTTCTTTCTTTCTTTCTTTCTTTCTTTTTCTTTCTTTCTTTCTTTCTTTCTTTCTTTCTTTCTTTCTTTCTTTCTTTCTTTCTTTCTTTCTTTCTTTCTTTTCCTTTCTTCCTTTTTTCTTTTTCTTACTTTCAAACTTACCATATATTTTAATATCAAATCACCTATATTAACCAATGATTAACTCAAATTACCTGTAATCATTTATTTCCATAATACCATCTAGAGGTAGGCAGAACTGGAGCTCACACCATTAACTAAAGTGATAGAATTTGAGAGGATCACTGTTCTGAATCCATCTAAGAAGGAAAGTATCACCCATATCAACCTACAAGGTAGGGATATTGGAATGCAATCATGATCCCTGCTTTTTGGGATGGGTGCAAAAATTGCTACTCTATGAGTACAGTAACTTAAACAAGAAAGCATTGCTAGAGTGACTCCAGTGGTGGAATACCTGTCTGGCAAACACAAAATCTAAACTCAAATCAACTTCCTAAAGATAAAATAAGAAAAGGAAACAAAGAATAACTCATACTGAGCATGTGTTTAATGTAAACATTTACACTAAATTATTGTAGCTATAAATGCCATCATTTATTTAAGGGGCAAACACATTTTGTGTCAAGCCTAAATGAAAAAATAACACACTATATATAAAGCTTTGGTAAAACACAGTTCTAGCTTACAATGAACACATAAGTTTGCATGTGCAGTGGTGTTGCAGGGTTGATATACATAAATATACATACATATATATACATGTATACATACATACATACATATACATGTATGTATTTATATATCAAGCAACATAATAATTAAAAATAAAAAATTACAATAAATAAATTTAGTTCACAGATACCTTTCCCAGAGTATTATTTTACCTGAACCAATTCATGTCTTAAAGTCTCCAATGCTATATCACTCTTACATGGTTGCTGATCCCTTTCAGCTTTTTTATGATATTGTTTTTTCTTTGTTTTTCAGATGAAAAAGCCTGGCAATAAACATACTTGTATGACATTCTTTCTTTAGAAAATAAAAAGCATGTTCTTTTAGCTGTCTCTTTATGTATCATCAAACTAATTTTTTATAATTTCAAGTACACATTATCTTAGACTGAGATCTCACTCATTCTCTTCCAATAGTACCCATGGGAAGGAGAACATGAAGGATCATTTTGTTACTTTGGGAGCTTCTGTCTTTAACCACTGAAATAAATATTATAAAATGAAACTCTGAAATTATTTAGAGAGATCACTTGAAAGTAACCTTTCTACACACTCATTATACTCCCTCAACTATATCATAGAACTTAAAATAAGTAACAATTTAGCTTTGTGCCAGTGGCTCATGCTTCTAATCCTAGCTACTCAGTAGTTGAGATCTGAGGGTGGTAGTTCAAAGCTAGCCCTTGCAGGAAATCCGTGACATTCTTACCTCCAATTAACCACCAGAAAACAGGAAGTGGCACTGTGGCTCAAGTGGTAAAAGTGATATCCTTGATCTGAAGAGCTCAGGGACAATGCCTAGATCCAGAATTCAAGCCCCATAACCAAGAAAAATAAAAAAAATAAAAATCGGTCAAAATGTAATATTTTAAAGCTAATGTGCACATATACACAAAAACTGTATATAAATAAAACTGTAACAGTCCCTGGACTGGCAAAGAAAAAGAGATGAAAATGAAATTGCCTTCAATAATTCATTTAGATGATATATACTGAGAGAGAAGCCTACTGGAACTCACATCACTAATTGAAGAGGTAAAATTTGAGAAGATCACATTTCAGGACCAATGTGCAAGGAAAGCACTAAGAGTCTCATATCATCCTAAAGCCTGGCATGTTGGAATGCATTTGTGATCCCAGCTATTTGGCAGACAGAAGTGAGGAACTTAGCCTCTGTTAAGCCCTCAGCAAAATTGAAAACCTATGAGCAAAGTAAATAAATTGAAAAAGGATGTTCTAATGGTAGAATACTTGTTTAACAAACAAAATATCTAAATTCATACTCATTTCCTAAAAGAGGAAATAAAAGGGAAGAAATAATGTAAGAAAGAAAGAAAGGAAGAAAGGAAGAAAGAAAGAAAACAGAAAGGAAAAGGGGCTGGGAAGGTGGCTTAGTGGTAGAATGCTTGCCTTGCATGCATGAAGTCCTGGGTTCGATTCCTCAGCACAACATAAGCAAAAAAAAAAAAAAAAAGCCTGAAGTGGCTCTGTGGCTCAATTGGGAGAGCACTAGCTTTGAGCTGTACAGCTGAGGGACAGCACCCAAGTCCAGAGTTCAGTCCCCACGACCGGACTCCCCCCCCCCAAAAAAAAAAATAGAAAGAAAGAAAGAAAAAGAAAAGAAAGAAGGGAGGAAAAAAGAAAGGGAAAAGGAGAGGTATAAATAAAAACATCAGCATGCATTAGATGTCAATAATGACCCTAAATCATTTTAGCTATAAATGCCATCATTTAATTCTGGGCAGAGACATTTTGTATCTCGCCTGAATAAACCATAGCATACAAAGCTTTGGTAAAATACATGTCTGGCTTATTCTGTTGGACCAATAGGAGTGTATGTCCAGTGTTGTTGCAGGTATGTTAAGGTGTGTGGGAGTTTACCATCCTGATGATCTTGCAATGATGAAATTGACTAACTACACAATTACCTGGGCAGATCCCTGCTGAGACCTATATTAAGTCACAGGTTAGCAATGTACAATATTTATAATATATATATATATATATATGTATATAATTTACAATGAAATATATATGTAATAAAAATAATTTTGGTCACAAAATTCTTTTTACCTGATTTTGTGTATGTTTTTCATTCTATGTACAAGTTGTTCATTCCCTTCTGTCTCATTATGTTGTCTTTCCTTGGTTTTGTTTTGTTTTCAGAACCATGGTATAATAGGACATTTCTTGTATTTTTGTCTTCTAGTCTTCACAAAGTCTGCAGTTAAATATTCTTAAGTTCCTTTTGTTAGAAAAATAATTTTGGTCACAAAATTCTTTTTACCTGATTCTGTGTATGTTTTTCATTCTATGTACAAGTTGTTCATTCCCTTCTGTCTCATTATGTTGTCTTTCCTTGGTTTTGTTTTGTTTTCAGAACCATGGTATAATAGGACATTTCTTGTATTTTTGTCTTCTAGTCTTCACAAAGTCTGCAGTTAAATATTCTTAAGTTCCTTTTGTTAGAAAATTTCAAGCACATTGAATGGGATCTTCATCATTATTTTGTTATGTTCTCAAATACGTTTTTATTTCTGACATTTCACCTGTGTAATCTTACTTCAATCTTTTCCAAAGGTCACTTTAGTGGAAGGAGGAAATTCAAAATGGATTCTGGTAGAGAATTTCTGTTACAAAAATCTCTGATACATACTAAGGCAAGCAACTCCAAAATTATTCATTAGAGAGATGAGTTGAAAGTCATCTTTTCAGAGGCTTGTGTTGGAGCAGGGCTGACTTTCCAGGCAGGCGATGGGCTGTGTGAGAAACTTCTAGCCAAGCAAGGTGTGGCTTCAAGGGCAGTTATAGGGAAGTGAAGGTTTTTTGGTATAGCATTATGGGCTTTGTGGGAAGAAGTTGGTTCAGGGTTGTGTTTGGGAGGTTACGCCATTTAGAAGTAGGCTAGTTGTGGGTGAAGTTTCTGATGATACGAGGAGGGGCTTGTGGGAGAAGGCTGGTTGTGGGTGGGGTATGAAAGGGAAGGGAGGAGCTTGGAGGTACTAGGATATGGGAGCAATGGGACTATGAAGGACTAGAGTAGTTATGGGCCCGGTATCTGATGGATGAATTGAGGATTCGAGGGAGGAGCCTGATGTAGGCGGGTTTCTTAGTGCAGCAAAGCAGGATATAGAAGGAGGAGATATGGATGTATCCTGGTTTCTGGTGGTGCAGAGCAGGGATTGCAGGACAGGGTGGAGTTGAAGAAGACTTTCCCTGTAGCAAAGGAAGGCTTTCAGAAGGAGTCTGGTTGCAGTCAGGCCTTTGAAAATTTATAGTGGGACTACCAGGTGGCATGTTAGTTAAGTTTTGACTTTTTAAGGAGGAGGCTGACTGGAAGTGGTTTTCCAGTGGATCTAATCATGTTTTATGGGAAGAGGGAATTGGAAAGGCGCAAAACTTAGTGAAGAGTGGGGCTACAAAAAATAAACAGTTACTGCTAAAAGGAACACCATTTTCTGTCACTATAGAATAATATTACTTTATGTATGCGAGAGATATTGGAGAAAGTAACCAAGTAATTTTTCCTCCTTAGTGAAATTTTTCTTTATTCTAGTTGAGTGAAAGTAAAACCACAGGTCACATCAGGCTCAGGCACGCGGTAGACTAAGACACATAAAGCACTGGACTTGATTCCCCAGCACAACCTTTTAGGACCACAAATAAAAAGTTTAAAATGTCTCACTTGAACATAATGGACCCTCTATGGTCTTAATATTGTGAATGAATAGAACTGTTACTCTGGCCAATTTAGAAATCCAAAAACTAAGTAAGTAGTAATGTTTTAACATTATATAATATTGTAAAGTATATTAAAATAATTAGGAAAATATAAAATTGAATATAGAATGTTCATTCTCTCCCATCAATTTTTAATCTAAAAGAATTTTAAACCAGAAAATTGCCATATAATGAGATTGCAGCATGGTTTCTTTTCAGTCATCAAAATGGTGACTTAAGCAATGTGTCTTTGTCATTGGATACATCGATGTTAAAACATATCTAAGAATGTGAAGAACTAAGATGGTGGAGAAGATGGAGGTGAAACAAGCTCTTGCATAGAAAGCAGTTTTAGTGTTCCAGTGAACAGTCCTAGGCTAGAGAATTACACCAAGTGTGCCATCATGGTACAGAGAGTGTGGCCAGAGAGAGAAAATCCAGGCAAAGAGACAGATCTGAGTACTTGCCAGCTGCCATCAACATGGCAGAGGCCATAGCTGCCACACCTGCAACACAGAGAGTCCCGGACAAAAGCGCCAGATGGAGCAGGTAAGCGGATTCTACTCAACACCAGCAAGAACTGACAAAGAGCATATATTTTCACCCTGCAGATCGCAGACCAGAAATGAACCTGGAACCAACACTCCGGCGGTGTTAGTAGAAGCCTGACGTCCTCACTCCTTCTCAGGGAGCAGAGGAGGGAAGGCCACTCATCCTCCACCCTACTACCGGAGATCTCCATCTTTGATACTGACAAAGGACCGGCTGAGCTGCTAGCGCCAACTAAGGCCTTGAGAGAAAAACAGAGAGTCATTTAGCAGGTCACAGGAACCTGCCCAGAGCTGCCAGGCTCAACTCCACACAGGAAACAGTCACCCACCCCAGCCACAGGAAAATCTGTCCCCAGGAGTTGCTCTCTTTACTGCATAAACAGAGCCAGAGGCTGCCCCTCACTACAGCAGTCTTGACAATCAATTGAAATTCATTAAACATAAACACTGAGACTGGCTCCAGGCTGGGCACTGTGAGTGTCTCAGAAGCTAGCCCCTCAGGAAAAAGCTACTGCTTGCTGAAAGGCCTCAACTCTACACAGAACCTAGCCTCATCACAGCATCTCCAAACAAGAGGTAACAGCCATCTCCCTCTTTTGTGATACTCAAAGCAGACCTATACCCATTGAACTAGCCTGGGAGGAGGATCACAAAATCCTGGGAAAAGCAGAGCATTTTTCTGCTTGCCCAAACAAATTGACTTAAGTAACAAATCAAGCCACAGGAAAACCAAACACCACAAACAGACCAGTCACTACACCAAGAGACTGGTTATGAACAAAAGGGACATACAGAATCTTCCCATCTCCCCCCACACACACACAAAAAAACAAAGAACTTTCTTTTCTTGTACCTTATTTTTAAATATTTTTTAAATTTTAAATTTCTAATTTTTAAAAAAAATTTTTGTATTATTGTTTCTTTTCTTCTTGGTATAATTTTAATTTTAGGTGTAAATGTGTGTATGCTTTTTTAAAATCTCTACTGACATTTTGATCATTTTTTTATCTTTTTCTTTTCTCATTATTTTCAAGTCTTCTCTTTCATTCTTTTCTGTGTGACTTAATTGCTGTTCTGCTCATCTTCAGATACACCTGTTGCTGATTATGAAATCTTATCCCCCAACGTGTACACACTTAATCCAGACATTTATTACTCAACTCAAAACTTTAGACTTAAACTCCTTAATAGCAATATTTCCTATTTATACCCATATAATATTTCATTTTTTATTTATTTTTTATTTTTTTTTGGGTCCGGTCGTGGGGCCTGAACACTGGGCCTGGGCGCTGTCCCTCAGCTCTTCAGCTCAAGGCTAGCACTCCACCACTTGAGCCACAGCGCGACTTCCGGCTTTTTTCTTTTTGCTTATGTGGTGTTGAGGAATTGAACCCAGGGCCTTGAGCATGCAAGGCAAGCGCTCTACCACTGAGCCACCTTCCCAGCCTCCTATATAATATTTTAAAAGGTTTTTATTTTTCTAGTTTTTCATGTCTCCTTTCGATCCCTCCCCTCCTCTCATCCCATCCCCATTCTTCTCTGAATACTAGTTCTTCAAACTTGCAGTTTTTAAAGGTTTCACATTTTAATTGTAAATTCTTGTTTTCCCATTTTTTGTCTCTTTTTTTGTTTTCTTCTTTTTTCTCTTATTCTTTTTTTCTTTTTTCTCTATCTATTTTCATTCTGTCCAATCCATTTTTCTATTTGAGATCAGGACTTGTTTAATTCCACTCTCCCTCATCTTCCCACATCCCACTAATCTTATTTTTCCCCACATTCTCCCTAAACCTAATAATTTCTGGTTGCCAAATTCTCCTTTACTGTTCTTTGGCCACTAAGACATATTTGTTTGATGTTGAATAGATTCTATCTCTTGAATTAGATTGAATCTGCAGACTTTTGACTGTGTAACTAGAGACTTTGGTTGATGCTTACCTTAAAATAGTGTTCGAGCACAAAACTGGTGCTATACTCATCCCAAATGGGAAGAACAAGCCAGAAAAACTCAATAAAAATAGCAAGTGCGGGGATCTCAGCTTCCACTCATGTCAATCAGGGGACAGAACAGATAATGAATAATCCAGAGGACATTCCCAAAAAGCTCTACAAACACTATAGATAAACAGGGTAAATGAAAAGAGAGAAAATTTGCAAAGGTATCAGTGTGAGCATGATAGGTAGAGAGAGGAGGTAAACCAAAGATCAATACAGGAGACTCATGAGCCTGAGGAAGCTACTCAAAAATTGATACAGAAATTTTGTGAGCAGATTGAGAACACTGAAAGAGAAATAAAGTAATTGCATAAGCAGGTTGAGATCAGTCAAAGACATAGATAGGAATTGCATGAGCTGGCTGAGAACAGACAAAGAGAAAGTCAGGAATGGCGTGAACAGGCTGAGAACACTCAAAAAGAACTACAGAAATTCCGTGAACATGAGGAAGCTAATCAAAGAGAAATACAGAAACTGGGAAAACCGGATGAGAATAGACAAAGATCAATGGAGGCATTCATGGAATCCATAAACAGAAAGCTGAAAGAAATCAGGGGGACTACAAATGAAATGCTGAATGGAACCCAACAGAAGGAATGGGCGTCCAAGTAAACCATAACCAACCAACTAAGTGATTTGAGAATAAACACTGAACACCAAATTAAGGAATTAAAGAAGTTCATGCAAGATCTAAAACAAAGCTCCTTCAAAGAACTTGAGGCCATCAATGCCGACCAACTAGAAGAAAAATAAATAAAAAAACAAAGTAGAAAGTCTTGGCAGTAGGTTAGACAATGCAGAAGACCGAATCTCGGGGATTGAATACAGCCTAGATATTATAGAGAAGAATATACAACCATCCAAGACAAAACCAAGAAATATGATAGATCTATTCAACATTTGGAAGACACCATCAGAAGGCCTAATTTGAGGATAATGGGTGTACAGGAACACCTAGAGACAGAAGTTAATGGTCTAGGAAATTTGTTTCACAGGATCCTAGCAGAAAAATTCCCAAACATGCAAAAAGATAGGCCTATTCAGATACAAGAAGCTTTTAGAACACAAAATAGACCAGACCAGAACAGGACATCCCACCATCACATTAAAATCTGCACAGGATCAATTCACACCAAGGAAAGTATCCTTAAAGCTGTCAAAGAGGAAAGATCAATCACCTATAAAGGGAAACCAATTAGAATCATCTCAGATTAATCAGCAGAGACAATTAAAGCAAGAAGAGCCTCGAATGATGTATGCCATGGTGTAAAGAGAAACAACTATCAGCCCAGAATACTGTACCCAGCAGAGCCTGGTCCTGATCCAGAGGCACAACTTCCCCAGTGGCCCTGGGCCTGGCTGCGCTAGAGCAGCGCCTACTAGACATGCTTCCTCCGCCCTGCTGTGCATACCCTCCTAGCACCTGCCTGGTCTTCAGCACCCACAACAGGCCAGCTCCATGGGGCAGGCTGAGGCTGTGCTGGAAATTCCTGGTGCCTGCTTCAAGGTGAGAGCAAGGCCTAACCCATAGCGTAGCTGGCCCTCGCTCACTTCCAATGGCATCCAGAGATGCATGACAATCACAGTCCCAGCTCTGCTACCCTCCTTGCCCCCAGAGTTTACCTATAAGTCCCTGCCTGTGTTATTGAAATTCTGTAGCCATTGGTTGTCTCATTTCTCATTGTTTGGGTGGGACTTGAGACTCCTTCCTCTCCTCACCAAGCAAACAGGCCTCAGCGGATCCACCCCAAATTCCGCACCTCACAGACATTACCCAGAACCCAGCTGCGTTTGGGGTTGCTGCTGCCTGAGCTGCTGGCCTACTATCTCCTTCCTCCCTTCACAGCCTCTGCCAGGGCCTCCCATCCTCTCCCCACCGCCCCCAGCCCCAGCTCAGCTTTCCCTGTGGCCTCCCTCTTGTTCACACAGCTCCCATCACCAAGCCCAGCAGGGCCACTGCTCTGAGGAAGACAATTGTGGGGCTGGTGCAGCAGAATCAACACACTGTGTAGCCAGCTGAGAATTGGAGGCAGCATAAGTTTCTGATCACTCTCTTTCACTTGACTTACACATATTAATGTATTAATTTGGTATTTAATATTGGATCTCGTAACTTCTTATTAATCCTTTGCAGAATAGCTGGTAGAAATATAGTCCCAAAATTCGGATTGTCTCTTGTTTTATAAATTTGAGATTCAGAGATGTTTTAAGTAGTTATAACCACCATGAACTCTCATTTCCATAGCAGAGTGCTATTCAGAATATGCTTGCTTATGCATCTGTTATCAATTATTTACAAGGCTTGAAATTTTTAATGTTTCAAATATTACAGGAAGATCTTTGATTCATGTTGAATGGATGTGAGTAGATTGAGCTGTTGCATACATTCAATTGTGTGTGTGTGTGTGTGTGTGTGTGTGTGTAGGGGGGGTTATGTGTATCATTGCAAACAAGGATAATGAATTTGTTTCCTTTTTCTGAGATATTCATTATGGTATTACTTTGTTGTGGCAGGCTCTGACTGCTTGCCTTTGCCTAATATGCACATTCCATCTCAGTTTTTCAATTAAAGATTCTTATTGATTATTGAGCATATAGTGCTCCGATATTGCTTTGTCTTTTGTCTGCCACCTAGTCTCTTATTTTCCTCTTTAAAAATTAACATTCAACATAAATTTTACCTACTGACTGATTTTCCCTTTTAATTTGCATTTAAAAATAAGTATTAAAAGACCTTTGATCTCTGTATTCATGAAGAGAAAACATTTTGAATTTTCTGTATAATGTAATAACATCTGTACAGATTTGTTAGGACCAAGATCTTAAAATTCCTTTTGTAGTTTTAATTTAAAATACCTCCTTCATATCTTTAGCATGGGGAGACAATGATAACAGTTTTATTCATTAAAATATCAGATAATTCATAATTTTGAATATGTCTAGTGGCAAGTGAATACATTTGCTCAATAGATTTGCTTGATAGACCGTGAACCAAAATATCACTCATGGGTCCTGAGAAGGTGGATAAGTGGTAGTCAGCTTACCTTGAATGCATGAGACCCTGGGTATGATTCCTCAGCACCACCTAAGCAGAAAAAGCTAGAAATGGTACTGTGGCTCAAGTGGTAGAGCACTATTCTTGTGCTGAAGATCTGAGGGATGGCAACCATGACCAGAGTTCACCACCACCAACAAGTAAATCAATAAATAAAACTCACACTCAAATACATTAATTTCAAAAGTTGATTACCATTTTAGTTAGGGGCAGGATGCCAAGATATAGCAGATCTCTGTCGCAAAGTTTTAAGAAGAATTTCAACACCCGAGAAGTACTAAAAAACAGAAGTAAAATATTAGCTCTGCCAACAACATATAGAATTGCCATTCAAAGAGAAACCAGTACTAAGAATGAAATACTTTTCATAACATTTCTTAAGTGATTCTGACTCTATACTAATTATTGTATAATGTGACCTTCAAAAACTCCATAGGTCTGCCTGAGCCTTAAGGCCCCCTACAAAAACTGGAGGAGAGAATCCGTAACCCTGATTATTAAAATTGCTATTGTTAAGGTAGTGTACATACAGATCACCATTTTGTAAGTCGGTAATGAGTTCGTTTCTTGTTTGACAATCACTTCCATTGCTCTATCTCTGATTTTCGCTCCTGTCCCTATCCACAAGAGATATAACTCATTGTGAATATAATAACTAAAAAGTACAACTGCTGCATTTGTTTCCCTGTTCTTAAATTTCTGTGGTTCCCTCAATGCCCATAAATTGATAAACAAGAACAGAAAAATCCAATTCCTTGAATTCATTTCAATATAAACATCAGTAGTTTTATGAGAATGTCAGACTCTGTCCACACATTCTGAACACTTATACTTTGTGCACCCAGTCATAACTTCCACCGGATTCTATGGCCACAAAGTAATTTTTTTCACTTTCCACACAGGAAGAAGCTGAGAATCAGAAAGGTTAAGTAACTTGCATAGTGGCTCACATCTGAAGATCATAGTTTGAAACCAACTCAGGTTGACATAGCTATTACATATTTATCTCCAGTTAACCAAAAGAAAGCAAGAATTGAGTGCATCATGTACTAGAGCTGGAATGCCACCAGAAGTGAATGGGAAACCTAAAGGATAGTGTCAATATGATGGTTTTTAAGAACCAAAGCTCGCCCATAGATAATTTCAGACATCACACACACACTCACTCACTCACACACACACACACACACACACACACACACACACACACACACAGCATCCTTAAAAAAGATATTAGTACTGAAATCCAAATAGTTTTTTATTTTTATAATTTTTATTTTTAGCTTTAGTGAGGTTTGACATGATAGTTTCTACAGATGAGCCCCAAATTAGAACTTTTTTATAATTATACCCATGTCCGTATTCAGAGTAACAGTCTCCTAGTTAATTCTTCCTCCTTTTCCAGCAATGATAAGTTTTCTCTTTCTGTCCCAGTTTCTTCTTTTGGGACTCAATATGTTAGACTTTTCTCTCTTGCATGGTCTGTAAGTTCATTGATCCATAGATCTCAGCCATCCTAATAACCAGGATTATTGGTGGCAACTATTGTACTGTACAGAACCTGCCTTGGGAAAAGTGTTCTAAGTTCACCATTCAGTGAAAGTTATTAGTACTCAACAATAATCACTTTGTCTTCAGAATTGGGAACTTGTTAGGTCCAGGAATTCAAGGCAAGACTTACTGTGTGCTATTTCATACTTTTTTAGATGTAATGGCAACTTCCACCTATTGTCTACTTTAAGCACTGTGTGAAGAGAAAGATTACCCCTAAGAGACAGAAGCACTGTACTAACTGTTGCTCTCAAAACACACTAGGAGGGAAAGAAGCTCTGAAGGAGCCATATAGTATATACACTGTGTTTTTAGAAACTCAAGCTGCCTTTAATATTATCTTCAATAAAGAAAATCAGAAGGGGATTTCCAGGAAGATGGTGGAAGGAAAGCTGGAGGCTAAACAAGCTCTCCCATAGAAAGCAGTTTTAGAGTTCCAGTGAACAGTCCTAAGCCAGAGAATCACACCAAGTGGGCCTTCACAGGACAGAGAGTTAGCCCAGAGAGGGAAAATCCAGGCAAGGAGACAGATCTGAGCTCTTGCCAGCAGCCGCTGCTGCCGGGGCGGCAGCGATTGTGGCCATGGCTGAACCCGCCATACCTGAATCACAGAGAGTCCGGGACGAAGGAGAGAGACGCGGTGGGCGAGCAGATTCTACTCAACACCAGCAAGAACTGACAAGGAGAGGATATCTTCATCCTGCAGTTGGCAGACCCGAGATGACCCAGGAACCAAGACTCGGTGTGAGTAGAAGCCTGACGTCCTCAATCCTTCTCAGGGAGCAGAGGAAGGAAGGAAACCCCTCCCCCCCAGTGCCAGAAATCTCCATCGTGGATACTGACAAAGCTTGGTGGAGCTGCTAGCTCCAACTCAGGCCTTGGAAGAAAACTGGAGTCATTTAGCAGGTCACAAGAACTTAATGGCGTGACCTGCCAGACTCACCTCCACCCAGGGAAAAGTCACCCAGCTCAGGTGCCAGCCCCAGGAGTGGCTTTCTTCACTGGGTAATCAGAGCCAGAGTCTGCCCCTCTCTTTAGCAGCCTTGACAATCAATTGAAATTCAGTAAACATAAACCCAGAGAGTGGCTCCAGGCTGGACTCTGTGAGTTTCTCACAAACTAGCCTTCGGGAAAAGCTACTGTTTGCTGAAAGGCCTCAACTCTACCCAGAACCTAGCCTCATCACAGCATCTCCAAACTTGAGGAAAAAGCCATCTCCCTATTTTGTGATACTCAAAGCAGATCTCCCTCCCATTGAACTAACCTGTGAGAAGGATCGCAAAATCCTGGGAAAAGCAGAGCATTTTTCTCCCTATTCAAACAAACTGACAAGAAACCAACCAAGTCATCAGACCACAAGCAGACCAGAGACTCCAACAAGAGGCTGGTTATGCAAACAAGGGAGATACAGGATTTTCTACCCTTCCCAAAAGAAATCAAAAAACTTTTTTTTTCTTCTTTTTTTCTTTCTACCTTTTATAAAAAAATTTTTCTTTTCTAAAACTCTTATTAATTTTTAATTTTTATCTTTTTTGAAAAAAATTGTTTCCTAGTAACTTTTTTTCCTCTTATAATTTTTATTTTAGGGGTACATGTGTGTGCGTTTTTCTTTCGTTTTTCATTCTTTTTTTAAAAAAATTCTTTTTGTTTTTTGTTTAGCTCTACTGAACTTCTGATATTTTTTATTTCTTTCTTATCCTTTTCACCTTTTCTTCTCTTTTGTTCTTCTTTATGTGACTTAATGGTTGCTCTGCACATCCTTAGATAAACCCGTAGTTGACTATTAGACCCTATCCCCCATTGTGTACACACTTAATCCACAAATTTATTACTCAGTTCAAAACCTGTGAGACTTCAATTCCTTAATAGCAGTACTACCTCTTTATACCTATATAGTATTTTCAGTATTATTATTTTTAAGTTTTTCACATCTCTATATCCCTCCTTTTCTCTCATTATATTCACGTTCTTCTCTCTATAGATTGTTTTCTATTCTGTATAATATATGAATTTTTACTTTTCTATTTTTTCTGGCCTTTTTTTCTCTTTCTCTTTCTTCTTTTTTTCTCTCTCTCTACTTTTATCCTATCCAACCTATTTCTTGCTTTGAGATTAGGACTAAGCAAAGTTAACTCTCCCACATCACTCTATTCCTATTTTTTACCCACATCTTTACCTAACCCTAATTATTTCTGGTTTTCCAAATTCTTCTTTGTGGTTCGTAGCTCATTAATATATAGTTGTTTGATGTTGAATAGATGTATCTGTTGAACTAGATTGTATCTGCAGATGATTGTCTGTGCAAATACAGACTTTGGTCGATGCTTTCCTTAAGTTAGTGTTCTAGCACAAAACTGGTGTTATTTTCATCCCAAATGGGGATGAGTAATCTGGAAAAACACAAGAAAAATGGCAAGTAATGATATCTCAACTCCCACTCATGATAATCAGGGGAAAGAACAGATAATGAATAATCCAGAGGAGAGTTCCCAATTGCTCTACAAACACTGCTGGCAAACATGATAAATGACGAGATTGAAAATATACAAAGGACTCTGAATGAGCATGATAGGGAGAGAGAGGAGGCAAACACAAAGGTCAATGCAGGAAAAGACTGAAAACCTACAAAGGACTCTCAATGAGCGTGATAGGCAGAGAGAGGAGGCAACTAAAAGGTTTATACAGGAATATCATGAGCGTGAGGAAGCTACTCAAGAACTGATACAGGATTTGCGTGAGAAGCTTGAAATACTCAAAGAGAAAGGCAGGAATAGCCTGAACATGCTGAAAACACTCAAAGAGAACTATGGGAATGGCATGAATGGGAGGAAGCCAAGCAAAGAGTAATAGAGGAATTGAGATAGCAGAATGAGAATACACAAAGATCACTAAAGGCATTCATGGGATCCATTAACAAAAAGCTGAGGAAAGTCAGGGAGACCACAAAGGGAATGCTGAATGGAACCCAACAGAAGGAATGGGCTTCCAAGGAAACCATAACCAATCAACTATGTGATTTGAGAATAAACATTGAACACCAAATTAAGGAAGTAAAGAAGTACATACAAGATCTAAAACAAAGCTTCAACAAAGAATTTGAAGCAATCAAAGCTGACGAATTAGAAGGAAAAGAAATAAAAAACAAAGTAGAAAATCTTGATAGCAGGTTAGACCTTGCAGAAGATCGAATCTCAGGGATTGAACACAGCCTAGATATGATAGAGAAAGAACATACAGCCATTGAAAACAAGACCAAGAAATATGATAGATCTATCCAACACTTGGAAGACACCATCAGAAGGCCTAATCTAAGGATAATGGGTGTAGAGGAGCACCTAGAAACAGAAGTTAATGGACTAGGAAATTTGTTGAATAGGATCCTAGCAGAGAACTTCCCAAATATGCAAAAAGATAGGCCTATTCAGAAACAAGAAGCTTTTAGAATGCTAAATAGAACACACCAGAATAGGACATTCCGCAGTCACATTATAAACCACACAGGATCAATTCAGACCCAGGAAAAGATCCTTAAACCTGCCAAGGAGAAAAGATTAATCAATTATAAAGGGAAACCGATTAGAATCACCTCAGATTTCTCAGCAGAGACAATCAAAGCAAGAAGAGCCTGGAATGACATATGCCATGCCCTAAAAACAAACAACTATCAACCAAGAATACTGTACCCAGCTAAACTCTCCTTCATAACTGAAGGCCAAATAAAAACCTTACATAGCAAAGAAAAATTGAAACAATACATCTCCACCAAACCAGCCCTACAAAAGATTGTTAAAGATTTCCTAAACATAGAAAACCATCAAGACCACAACAAAGGCAAATTAACTGTACCCAAACTGAGAATCCAAGATCCATAGGAAGAACCCAGTTTTCACAGCCCAAAAAAGGTGGATAATATGGCTGTAATTCCCAAATACCTCTCAGTCCTATCTCTCAACATTAACGGACTTAACTCTCCCATTAAGCGAGGTAGAGTGTCTAGTTGGATTAAAAAACAAGATCCTTCTACCTGCTGCCTTCAGGAGTCACATTTTGCCCATAAAAAAAAAACACATTTTCAATATTAAAGGCTTGAACAAAATCTACCAAGCAAACTGCCCCCATAAACAGGCAGGAGTTGTAATCCTAACATCAGATAAAATAGATTCAAATTAAAATTCGTGAGAAGAGATAAAGAAGGTCGCTGTATACTAATTAATGGATATCACCTTCAGGAGGATATTACAATTCTAAATATCTATTCGCCAAAATATGGAGCACCCAAATTTATCCAAGAAACACTACTTTCCCTCAAATCCCACAGGATCCAAAGACCTTAATTGTACGGGATTTTAACACACCACTCTCCCCACTAGATAGATCAACTCTGCAAAAACTCAACAGAGAAAACCGCAGAACTAAACAGCTGCATATGTCAACTATATTTAATAGACATCTATCGAATATTTCATCCAGCAGCATCTGAATACCCGTTTTTCTCAGCAGCACATGGAACATTTTCTCAAATAGACCACATTTTAGGCCACAAAGCAAACTTGTCCAAATTCAGAAACATTGAAGTTATACAAAATTCACAAACCCTTAGCAAATCTTTTCAGAAAAACAAGAGAACACAAACAATAAATAAACTCAGAGATGAGAATGTAAACATAACCACGGAAAAATCCAAGACTCAGAACATTTTAAGGGAATGCTTCTCAAAACTTTATGCTAATAAGTTTGAGAACTTAGCAGTAAGAAACTTTTTCCTAGCAAATATTGACCTGACAAAACTAAACCAAGATGAATTAAACCATTCTTAACAGGCCCATATCAAGCATTGAAATACAAACAGCAATAAGAAACCTCCCAGCTAAGACAAGTCCAGGACCAGATGGTTTTACCGTGGAATTCTACAAGGCTTTTAAAGCAGAGTTCACACCAATACTCCTCTAACTCTTCAATGAAATTGAAAGAGAAAGTTCAGTACTGAACACATTCTATGAAGCCATCATAACCCTCATCCCAAAACCAGGCAAGGACTCATCAAAGAAAGAGAACTATAGACCCACTTCGATGAATATTGATGCAAAACTTCTCAACAAAATTTTGGCCAATCGACTTCAACAATTCATCCAAAAAAATCATACACCACGATCAAACAGGATTCATTTCAGGGATGCAAAGCTGGTTCAATATACGCAAATCAATTAATATTATTCATCACATCAACAGGAGCAAGGATACGAACCACATGGTTATCTCAATAGATGCAGAAAAAGCATTTGACAAGATCCAACACCCCTTTATGATGAAGGTTCTGGAAAAATTAGGAATCCATGGAACATTCCTCAATACAATAAAGGCTGTATATGACAAACCTACAGCCAGCATTATACTTAATGGTGAAAAACTAAAGCCATTTCCTCTTAACTCAGGAACAAGACAAGGATGTCCACTCTCTCAAATTCTCTTAATTCTAGTATTAGAATGCCCATCTACAACAATAAGACAAAATGCATTCACAAAGTCGATCCAAAGAGGGAAAGAAGAAATAAAACTCTCCCTCTTTGCAGATGATATGATCTTGTAGTTAGAGAATCCCACAGACTCTACTCCCAAATTACTCAGGCTGATTCAAAACTTTGGCAAAGTAGCTGGGTATAAAATTAACCTCCCAAAATCAGTGGCTTTTCTGTATGCCAACAATGAGAAAAGTGTGGCTGAAATTAGGAAAGCAACTCCATTTGTAATAGCCCCACAAAAAATAAAATACTTAGGAATTAACTTAACCAAAGAAGTGAAGGACCTCTATGATAAAAACTTAAAAAACTTGAAAAAGGAAATCAAAAGAGAATTTAGAAAATGTCAAAACTTCCCATGCTCCTGGATTGGAAAGATTAACATCGTGAAAATGGCAATACTTCCCAATGCTATCTACAAATTCAATGCGATACCTATCAAAATTCCCACCTCATTTTTCAAGGAAATAGAAGAGGCAACCCAAAAATTCATATGGAACAATTAAAGACCCCGAATAGCAAAAACACTACTCAACAGAAAGAACACTGCTGATGGAATATCAATACCAAATTTCAAACTCTATTATAAAGACATAGTAATCAAAAAAGCATGGTATTGACATAAGAACAGACCTCAGGACCAATGGAATAGAATTGAAAACCCAGAAATGAAACTACAGAACTATAGCCATCTAATCTTTGATAAGAGAGCTAAAAAAATAGAAGGAAAGAAAGACAGTCTCTTCAGTAAATGGTGCTGGAAAAATTGGTTAACTTCTGGTAGAAAACTAAAGCTAGACCCTAATATATCATCCTGCAACAGAATCAACTCCAAATGGATCAAAGACCTCGAAGTCAAAGCAGACACTCTAAAAACCTTATAGGATGGAATAGGAGAAACCCTAGGTCTCCTTGGCTCAGGCCAAAATTTTCTGAATAGAGACCCGCAATCACAACAAATCAAAGAAAGGTTGGACAAATGGGATTGCATGAAGTTGCAGAGCTTCTGCATGGCAAAGGACATAGCTAGCAAGATCAATAGAAAGCCCACGGATTGGGAGAAGATCTTCACTAGCCATACAACAGACAAGGGTCTCATATCTAAAATATACTTGGAATTCAAAAATTAAATTCCCCAACAACAAATCCTCAAAGAAACAACTGCCCAATAAATAAGGGGGCTAAAGACTTAAAGAGAAAGTTCTCTGAAGAAGAAAGAAGGATGGCCAAAAGACACATGAAGAAATGCTCTACTTCCCTAGCCATAAAAGAAATGCAAATCAAAACAACATTGAGATACCACCTCACTCCACTTAGAATGGCAAAAATCAAGAACTCTAACAACAACAGATGCTGGAGGGGATGTGGACAGAAGGGAACCTTACTTCATTGTTGGGGGGAATGTAAACTTGTTCAACCACTTTGGAATGCAGTATGGAGGTTCCTCAAAAGAATTCACATAGAGCTCCCCTATGACCCAGCAATCCCACTTTTGGGCATTTACCCAAATGTTTACAAACAAGACCACACTAAAGCTACCAGCACAACTATGTATATTGCAGCACTATTTACCATAGCTAAGATATGGAACCAGCCCAGATGCCCCTCATTAGATGAATGGATCAAGAAAATGTGGTATATATACACCATGGAATTCAATGCCTCCATCAGAAAGAATGGCATTTCCCCATTTGTTAGGAAATGGAAAAACTTGGAAAAAATTTTATTACGTGAAGTAATCCAGGCTCAAAGAAACATAGGTACCATGGTTTCCCTTATTTGCAATATCCAGTACATCTATGAGTCAAGCAGAAAAGGCCAGATAACGTGATATTAGGAAAATGAACCCTTAGATATGTATTTTAATGTTTGTTCTTTCAAGCGTTTGTTTCTAACTCATTTATAAGATTATCTCTTTATTGCTTTGTATGTCCCTTCCACAGTATAACCCCTGCTTTCACTATATTTGATGTCAGTATAACTTGTGGAGGAGGGGAAAAACAAGTCGTTTGAGAATACAGGTGGACATGTTGCAACAATGAGAAGTACAAGTTGTCATGTCGAAAACGAGCTTCACAACGTTGGTGAGTGGGGGGAGGGGGGGAGGATTGGGGGTGGTGATCGGGAGGCTGGGAAAGGATGTGAAGTGTAAACACAGGAGGAAGCTGCAATGCTTAATAAGAAATATACGCATTATCCTGCCCATATATTTGTAACCCCTCTGTACAGTATTTTCACAAAAAATAAAAAATAAAAAAAACTTGAAAAAGGAAATAAAACAGAACTTTCAAAATGGCAAATACTCCCATTCTCCAGGATTGGAAAAATTAACATTGTGAAAATGGCCATAATTCCAAAGTCTATCTACAAATTCAATGCTATACCTATCAAAATTCCACCCTCATTCTTCAAGGAAATAGAAGAAGCAATTCAAAAATTCATATGGAACAATAAAAGACCCCGAGTAGCAAAAACGATCCTCAACGTAACGAACACTGCTAGAGGAATATCAATACCAAATTTCAAACTCAACTATAAAGCCATAGTAATCAAAAGAGATTGGTACTGACACAGGAACAGACCTCAGGACCAATGAAATAGAATTGAAAATCCAGAAATGAGCCTAAAGAACTATAGCCATCTAATCTTTGATAAGAGAGCTAAAAAAATAGAAAGGAAGAAAGACAGCCTCTTCAGTAAATGGTGCTGGAAAAATTGGTTAACTGCTTGTAGAAAACTAAAGCTAGATCCTTATATATCACACTGCACCAGAATCACCTCCAAATCGATCAAAGACCTCGAAGTCAAAGCAGACACTCTGAAAACCTTATAGGATGGAATAGGAGAAACCCTAGGTCTCCTTGGCTCAGGCCAAAATTTTCTTAATGGAGACCCAGAAGCACAATAAATCAAAGAAAGGTAGGACAAATGGGATTGCATGAAGTTGCAGAGCTTCTGCATGGCAAAGGACATAGCTAGGAAGATACATAGAAAGCCAACAGATTGGGAGAAGATCTTCACTAGCCATACAACAGTCAAGGATCTCATATCTAAAATATACTTGGAACTCAAAAAATTAAATTCCCCAACAACAAATCCTTAAAGAAACAACTGCCCAATAAATAAGTGGGCTAAAGACTTAAAGAGAAAGTTCTCTGAAGAAGAAAGAAGGATGGCCAATAGACACATGAAGAAATGCTCTACTTCCCTAGCCATAAAAGAAATGCAAATCAAAACAACATTGAGATACCACCTCACACCACTTAGAATGGCAAAAATCAAGAACTCTAACAACAACAGATGCTGGAGGGGATGTGGACAGAAGGAAACCTTACTTCATTGTTGGTGGGAGTGTAAACTTGTTCAACCACTTTGGAAAGCAGTATGGAGGTTCCTCAAAAGACTCCACATAGAGCTCCCCTAAGCCCCAGTAATTCCACTTTTGGGCATTTACCCAAATGTTTACAAACAAGACCACACTAAAGCTACCAGCACAGCTATGTTTATTGCAGCATTATTTACCATAGCTAAGATATGGAACCAACCCAGATGTCCCTCAGTAGATGAATGGATCAAGAAATGTGGTATATATACACAATGGAATTCTATGCCTCCATCAGAAAGAATGACATTGCCCCATTTGTTACGAAATGGAAAGGCTTGGAAAAAATTATATTAAGTGAAGTAAGCCAAGCCCAAAGACACATAGGTCCCATGGTTTCCCTAATTTGCAATATCTAGTATATTTCTGAGTCCAGCAGAAAAGGTCAGATAAGGTGATGTGAGGAAAATGAACCCTAAGATATGTATTTAAATGTTTTTTTTCTTTCTTGCATTTGTTTCTAACCCAATTATAAGATTATTTCTTTGTTGCTTTATATGTCCCTCCCCCACAGTATAGGCCCTGCTTTTGCTCTATTTGATGTTGGTATAATTTGTGACGGGAAGGGGAAAAACAAGTCGTTTAAGTTAGGATACAGGTCGACCTGTTGCAGCAATGAGAATTACAAGTTGTCATGTCGAAAACGAACTTTACAACTTTGGGCAGGAGAGTGGATGGGGGGACAAAGGGAGACTGGGAAGGAATGGGAAGGGTAAACAAAGGAGGACGCTACAATGCTTGATAAGAAATGTACTCACTATCTTGCCCATGTAATTTTAACCCCTCTGTACACTATTTTCACTATAAAAAAAGAAAGAAAATCAGAGACTCCAGTGGCTTGTTAGCTCCATTTATATTCCTGAGCATGGGGCGCCCTTCCCCTTTGCCTTTCTGACCCTTTACATCAGGGGAAATTTGGAAGATCTAACAAGAACACCTAGAGATTGGCCCTGGGAATAAAAACTCCATTTTGTGATCATAAACCCTTCATCACTTCTCGAATTGGATCTGAGGGGCAGAAGAAAATTAGGTAAGATTATTCAGAAACTTATAATTACTTCTTAGTTTGCTATCTAAAATCATCCCTTCCCACCCCTTAGAATCCTATTTCCCAACTGTGTACACAGCCTTACACTCTGTTCTACTGGAGCTTTTGAGTGTGGGGTATCATGTGCTTCTTATGTGTACTGCTTTACAAATGGAGATTTTCTCCTACACTCAAAATGATTTCATTGATGGGGGCACTGTTCAATAGGCTAAATAGGGTTTGTTCATGTGTTCATACCCTAGGTAGGACTCGTACGGTCTAAGTAGTAGTCAGGACTCACTTGCTGTCAGTGGTATTGCTCTGAGGAATTACTGTCAGTGTTGACCACTGTACCTAGTCCAAGGCCTCTCAGAAAGGCTCCACACCCAAACTGCTTGAGTCTCTGTGTGAGCTAATCATCATTGAGCAACTATGTTCCGTGGTTTGTGAGATATTCACTTCTGTGAGCATATGCATATGAGGGCCCAAGAAGAGAGTTACCTGGAAGGGAGGTCCTAGGATGCAAAATGTCTACTAGGACAATAGAAACTGATGGTTTGGCATGCTTAATGTTTTAACCTGTGCACTGAACTAGCAGGAAAAAACAACACACTAAGAAATCTTCCAGTTATGCCAAATAAAGAGATGTTGTGAAGGTTAGAGAAAGGACATTGATTTCATGGTAGTCATGACAAGACAACACCTTAACACACCTGCAGAATACTAATCCATACTCACTTTTCTATTCACCCATGTTACTAGGTCTGAGTTGTATGTAAAAGTCCTAAGGGACTTCAGAACAGGAAGATCTAGGGGGAGAGTCTAAGATTGGTCTACCATTTTGGAAATTAACTAATTTGATGAAAGCCCTTAGTAGTGTCCAACAAATATGTGCATTTACCCTACTACATTTGGTAAGTATCCCCTCATTAAATTATCTTTGGTTGGTTCACTTGGTGACACAGCAGCTGCCTGGTAGACCCATTGTGACCTCACTTTACACTGTTGAACCAGAAATGGAAAAGGAGAGACTGACCACAACACATTTACATCTTTCTCAATGAGCAATGAATGGCAGGGGCGTATTTAAGATGCTCCCCATGTTCTCAGTTTGCTAGTACCACCTGGGATTCCAGCTCAAATCTTGATAAACAGATACAGAAGTTACATGTAGATGCTTTGCCAGATTCACAGCTAGAGAGGAAGATGAGAAAGTGGAAGGGCTTGGTGTGAAAGCCACAGGTTGATATGAAGCAGAATTCAAAGGACGTGGAGATGAAGCAAACTACTTGGAGGGAAAAGGAAAGGCAGCTGAAGCTAATGAACACCTAGAGAGAGAAGATGGAGCAAGTTTGAGGCCACCTGGACATCAAAGTAACCCATCTGAGGTACAATAGTCTGGGTATTCAGAGCCACAGAGAGAAGTTGGAAGAGCACCAGCAAGTGCTCTTGACCAATTCTAGGGAGCTCCCAGAATGCCAGGGTAAGAATTGATAGCTTCCCAGAGCATTGCTGTTGAGCACAACTCAGATCCCTCCCTACCATGATAATTGACACTGGAGAGGAGCAGCAAGAGTTGTATGACGTGATAGCAGCTCACTTTGTGGAGCTTGTTCTGCAGCATTGTGAAGTGTGGTCTCTCAGGATGCTTAGGGCAAAAATCCTAGAGCTGGTGCCAAAGAATGCAATCTACTTGGAGTAAACATTTATAGATGGTATGTGCCTGAACACAACAACTGATAATGAGCTGATAGAGGGAGTTCCCTAAAGATCTAACAGCCAAATGTGGAGAGGCAAATCCGGAGCTCTGCACCACATCAGTCCACCATACCCATTGCTTCTACCCTATTACTGGGTACCCAGTTTGCACAACCATGACCTTGTTACCCTGTTGTTCCCCACAATCCCTCACAACTTTTATCTTTTATTTTGTCTATGATTCTTTGTCCCTGATAATCTGTTCTGGATGCCTGTATTAGCTATGCCAACCCCTGCAATGCTGTTGCTGCTACCCAATTTCTGCCATTGCAACTCAGCAATTATAGTCACAATTACCCTTTCCCTAGTATCCTACTCTCTGCCACTCTTTTCTGCTACCCACAATACTTAACACCATGGATCCAGCCCCCTGATACCTGCCACCCCTGTCTTTGCCACTCCATTCCCAAAGTAAAGCAAGAGTGGGCACAGACAGTCGACTTGGGTACACCTCTTGCAGGCACAATATGACAAGTTATTCCTCAGGTATTTTACAGGAGGGAATAACTGGTGGTGGAAGGAAAGTTACTAAGAGGTGACTAAAATCCAAGGACATCAACTTATATCTTGTTGCTAGGAAAAGCAGGCCCTAAGGTGATAGTTAATGAGAAAAGAAAATTTTACAAATAATATTGGGGATGATAAAAAATGTTTAGCTTAGTCTCTTCTATTAGTGAGCTGAATTATTTTATGATATAGATATGTAACTCCTTTCCATTTTAAAAAGCATATGAAGATGCACATTTATGTGGTACTTATATTGATTTATGGAATAGTTGCAAATGATCAAATTAATGATATTCAATATTTTATGCTCTATGATATGCTCATAAATCTGCCTTTGGCAATATGAATTGAACTCTCACAACAAATGGAATTTCATTGTCAAATACTATAAGGAGATTACTGAGGCTAGTAACAAAATGAAGGCTGGAACCAGAAAACTGAATAAAGCTACAAGTTTGAAAGGAAGGGGTCAGTGGTAAGGACTATGATAAAAGAGAAATTCTTCACCATGGAATCATGGAAGAATAGAATGTGTTTTGTTGAATTACTAGCTTTTTAAACTTTAGAAAGGAGAACATGATTCTTGATTCTTGCTTTCTGGAACTTCTTTAATGAGTGGTGTAAAAAAAATTATCAAAATGACATTGAAAATTCACTGGCATGAATTATCAGATTAACATTTTACTCAAAGTAGCCTTGAGATGCAGGCATCCTGAATTCTTTTTCTATTAAATTAATGGAATGAGCTTCCTTTTGAATGGTGGGACAGTCCATGACTCTTGTTCCAAAACAAGAAAAGATACTGGAGAGAAAAAAAAAAAGAGGAAGAAGATTCAAGGCTGCTGAAATTAGCATATTTCCCATTTGGATTTTAATGGGTTGTTTCTACAAAGAATAAGAATTTCATCTTAACATAATAATTTCAAAATGGATGTGCTACAGGATAGCTTCTAAATGTAATATTTAATGCTGTTGGATTACTTGAAGACAAAGGTTTACAGCAAACTTTAAATTTTAGAAAAACTGTAATGCACCAATAAACAACTTGAAGAAATATAATTTAAAAATTCACCGTTCAAAGCAAATCCTGGCAGGAAAGTCTGTGAGATATTTATCTCCAAACAGGAAGTGGCACTGTGGCTCAATTGGTAGAGGGCTCCCCTTGAGCTCAAGAACTAAGGGATATGTTAATACCCAGGCCCTGAGTACAAGCCCTATGTCTGACTAAAAGAAATTTTAAAGAATTAAAGCATTAGGGCTGGGAAGGGGACTCAGTATTAGAGTGATTGTCTTGTATGCATGAGGTCTTGGGTTCAATTCCTCAGCACCACATAAGCTGAAAAATGTGGAAGTGGCGCTGTGGCTCAAGTGGTAGTGCTCTAGCCTTGAGCTGAACAGCTCAAGGACAGAACCCAGACCCAGAGTTCAGGCCCCCCTTCCAACAATAACAACAATAATAAAAAATTAAAGCATCAAACAACCTGAGGATGTTGTCCAGAATAATGATTGTGGCATTATCCCATTACATGACTTAGTGACTTGTAACCTAGTTTACCAGGGGAGGTTGTGGGCAATTTGTGTGTTTGCCAAAACCTGCAAAATTATTTTCTACTTTCCCAAGGAGGGAGAAAGGAAGGAATGGGGGGAAGAGAGCGGTGTTTGGTGGCTTTGCCTTTTGATTCAGTGATTGTTTTCTGGAGTCAAATTCAGAGAAATTCTGCTTGCAATCCTAATTGCATGAGGAATGAAGAAGCCATGCTATGGAAGTGGTTTTGTCTTGTCCTTGGTCTGGTTCCAAACACCACTGGACAATACAAGTCCACTTCAGGATCAAGATTCCTTGAAGACTACTGATCCACTGGGCTTGTGGACCTAAACACAGCCAGAAAAGGCAAAATACAATGCCGAGGGCAGCACTGGAAATCTACACCAGGCAGAGATTTTTAAATATATTTTTATTGTAAAAATACTGTACAGAGGGCTTACAGTTACATGACTAGGTAATGAGTACATTTCCTATCAAACATTATTACCTCCTCCTTTGTTTTTCCCCTACCATCTTTTCCCTCCCCACATGTCCAACTCTTCCCTCCTCCACCCTATCCTGAAATTGTAAATTCATGTTCCACATAGTGTCCTGTACATCTCATCGTCACATTGGGTCACCCTGCATCCCCATTTAAGCATTCTGCTATATCCCTTCTACTCTCCAATTACAAAAAATGTATATAAGATGCAGAACACTGGAAACAAATACAGTGAAAACAGGGATTATATGTGGGGGGATGAACCTACAAAAGAATCACATAGTTCATTATTAGTATATTAAAAACAAAAGCAAGAAAGTAAAAGCCACTTGTGTCTTTGACTTGAGGTACATTTCGCCTAACACCTCGTATATGGTCATATGTATCTAGCCTTTGATCTTCTCTGCTTGTTCTAGACATGTATTAGTCCTTGCAAACAAGGGAAAAACAAGGTAAACCGTGGGACCTATGTTTCTTTGGGTCTGGCTTACTTCACTTAATATAATTTTTACCAAGTCTTACCATTTCCTAACAAATGGGACAATGTCATTCTTTCAGATGGAGGCATAGAATTCCATTACGGGTGTGTGTTTGTGTGTGTGTGTGTGTGTGTGTGTGTGTGTGTGTACCACATTTCCTTGATCCATTCATCTACTTAAGGGCATCGGAGTTGGTTCCATATCATAGCTATGGTGAATAGTACAGCAATAAATATGGTTGTGCTGGTAGCTTTGGTATGACCTTGTTTGTGATCATTTGGGTAAATGCCCAGAAGTGGAATTGCTGTGTCATGGGTGAGCTCTACGTGGAGTCTTTTGAAGAACTTCCACACTGCTTTCCAAAGTGGTTAAACAAGTTTACACTCCCACCAACAATGGAGTAGGGTTGCCTATTAGCCACATCCCCTCCAGCATCTGTCATTATGACATTTCTTGATTATAGCTATTCTAACTGGAGTGAGGTGCAATCTCAGTTTTGATTTGCATTTCTTTTGTGACTAGAAAAGTTGAGAATTTCTTCCTGTGTCTAATGGACATTTTTATTTCCTCTTCAAAGAAGTTTCTTTTTAAGTCTTTAGCACGTGTATTTATTGGGCAGTTTTTCCTTTGATGATTTGTTGTTGGGGATTTAAGTTTTTGAGTCCTAAGTATATTTTAGATATAAGACTTGTCTGTTTTATGACTCATGAGGCTCTTCTCCCTGTAAGTGGGCTTTCTATTGATCTTGTGAGCTATGACCTTTGCCTTGCAGAAGCTCTGCTGTTTCATGCAATCCCATTTGTCCAACCTTTCTTTGATTTCTTTTGTTTCTGGTTCTCTATTAACAATATTTTGGCCTGTGCAAAAGAGCCCTAGAGTTTCTCCTATTCCTTCATGTAATGTTTTCGCGGTGTCTGCTTTTATTTTGAGGTCTCTGATCCATTTGGAGTTGATTCTTTTGTTGGATGATATATACGGATCTAGCTTTAGTTTTCTACAGGTGTTTAACCAATTTTACCAACACCATTTACTCAAAAGGCTGTCTTTCTTCCATTCTAGGTTTTTAGCTCCCTTTTCAAAAATTAGCTGGCTATAAGTCAGTGGGTTCATTTCTGAGTCTTCAATCTTTTTCCATTGGTCCTCAGGTCTGTTCTTGTGCCAGTATCAAGCTGTTCTTATTACTATGGCTTTTTTAGTAGAGTTTTAAATTTGGAACTGATATTGCTCCAGTGCTGTTCTTTCTGCTGAGGATTGACAAACCTGCAGCCAGCATTATACTTACTGGTGAAAAGTTAAAGCCATTTCTTATAAATTCAGGAATGAGATAAAAATGTCTGCTCTCTCTACTCCTCTTCAACTTCTCTTGAATCTCAACTCCTAAAACACAAATTTCACAACGCATTTACAGGAAAAAATACAAAAACCAAACATGGCAAATGGTTAGATGCAGGACATTTTACAAAAACCCAGAATATAACTCTATATATTAATAACTCTATATTAATTAACAAACAAACCCAAAAGAGCAGCCAGGTGTACTAGACGTGAGTGTCCCTGACATCTACTCCAAGGACAAGGAGCATGGAAGGGCTTCCCTGAACCTGCTGGAGAGTACATGGAGGAAAGTTTCCTTGTCAGCCTGAGTACAAAAGTTAGCTTCAGCCTGCCTGGGCCTGTCTTTCTTGTTTTCTCCCCACAGCGGAGCAGAATTGTCTCCTGCTCTATGGAGAATAAATACTGTACAAGCCGATCTGCAATGTGGCTTCTGTTTGGTCTTCACTCTTTCCTAGGTGGGCAGTCACCGCCCCACGGTGTGTGTGTGCTCCCAGGGGCTGATTCTCAGGGCCCAGGCCCAAGGGGCAGGTGGGTGCTACATGTGAGTCAGTGGCACTGTGTCATTCATGCAGCCGCTGTCGGGTAGCTGCCCTAGCCCAACAGCAGTTACACCCTGATCTTCTCCCACAGTGCCAGGAGAGGTGCCCACAAGGGCCCGAGTTGGGAAAGCTGACACTAGGGTCCTACTTCACCAGAGGGACCAGCATGCAAGATGAAGTAGCTTCCACCTAAATTACTAATTATATTATGGAGCAGTTTTAAACAAAGTGATACACATTAATGTATGATATATAATGCTATATTCTTGAGTTTGTAGTCTCCAAAATCATTGGACTTGATAATAGCAAGAATGTATTTTATTGTTTGTATTTACAAGGCCATTATGGCAATCTGAAATAAAAGTACAACAAAACTCTTATCCAAAAAATACATGATTAAATCTCAGAATTAAAAAAGTATGTAAGCAGTGCAAATGAAGTTATACTAGAATAGTAAATTACACACAAAATATATTATATTAGTTACACTCAAAAGTAAAATAAGTAATTACAAAAGAATTCCTACTGGATAAAAAATATTACAGTGGTTTAACAGGTTGAAGTGATATAAGTTATATATATTTTTTAATTAAACTTATTTATATCTCCCAGTTCTGTTTATCTCAGAGAAGGAAAATGTTAGGAAGTAGAAATTATATGTGGAACCTCTTGTTTCCAGTACCATGAAGGGGACTGGCACTTCATAATGGGAGTCCTGGGGTGACACCCACACCCAGTCCATGTAGGACAATCAGAGGTCCGTGTGGTGACCCTGAGGGGGTCGAGGACAGGACATTACTGCTGCAAAAGGGGCAGCACTTGTTGTGGTGGGCTGCAGACAACAAAGCTCCATCAGTGACCAAACCAATCTCCCCAGCCTCAGGTGCCAAAGCCAGGAGGGAAGGCAGGGCAGACCCCAAGCCCTACCTTCAATCTGTGCAGCCTACACTGCCAAGGCCAGACCCGTTGCCCTGATTTGGAGCCTAACATGGGTAGGAAGTGTGCCCATTGCCTCCAAACGGAGCATCCCCAGAATGGCACCCAGAGCTGGGCCCATGTCAACCTGAAGGATGAGAGAGGAGGCTACAAAGCAAAGCCAAAGGGGCTTCGGGCTCCTGGTGCAGAAGCTGGTGCAGTGCAAGTCCAGGCTCCTCTGGCACTGATGGGCATATGCAGGGATGGCCCTGTACCTGAGTCCACAGAGATAAGAAAATGGAGGTCCACGGGGATGCTGAAGGGGCTCCAGGTTGCTGAGCTTCTGCAGCTGTCACAAGCCCTCTGGCAGAGGGGACAGCACATGGCTCCAGTCCCCAGACCACCTTAAAGACTGATGAGGTGAACCAAGGCTGGGCTGCCTGGCCCCAAAGGGGCGGACTACATGCTTAGCCTTCCTTCTCCCATGGGCTGTGCTCTGTAGAAACATGGTGTCCCCCGAACCCAACACCCATGGGGGCAGGCAGTGACCCTAGAATGGCGTCTCTCTGGGATTGCACTTGCACCCAGCAACACTGCAGACCAGTACCAGCAGAGCTGGAGGAGGAGAGGGAAGCAGTGAACTCAATTCTAGCTCCAAGGATGCCAGCTCCTGGGTGAAATGGACCAATTGAGACTGGGATGAGAGATCAGTAGGGTGAGCAATGCTCATCTGGCAATGCTGGGGAGCATGCACACACATCTCCTCACTGCACATCCGCCACAAGGGAGGGGGCCCCACTTCTCAATGGGTGACCTGAGGAGGCACTCACACCCACAGGGACTACAGAAATGGTGGTTACCATGGTGATTGGGAAAGGGCTCTAGGGCACAGCTTTGCTTCAGCACTGAACAACTGGCAAAAAAACTTTTCATCAATGATAACCTATTATACTTTAAAAACAGTTTTACTTTCCTCTTGTCCTATATTTTTGCATGGGGGACTCTGTGTTAACCAGAAATCTCCAGGATTTCTTCATGCACAGTAATACAAATAAAATTAGCTTCTATTCTTTTTTTAATTAAGGGAAGTTGCATTTAGTTCTTTCCCATGTTAGATTCATGAAAAAGAAATCCTGAAGTATATCCATAAAACACCAAATTCAGGACTTCTTCTGAACTCCTCTCTGAAGAAAGAGAATGCAATGACCAAGCAATAGGTATCACCCATATTGTCACTCTGCTAGCTCTCTGCTAGCTCTCTCTCTGATTAGAAAATAATCCTACCAAGCACATGCAGATCACTTATGCAAAATGTTTTCCAACAATTCTTGTTGTTATATTGCATTTATCTTCCTCCTCCTGTCTCCCCTCTTGCGGCTCTTCCCCAGGGTCCTGTTTTTTTCTTCCTTCTCTCCTCCCCTCTACTTTTTCCCTGTCCCCTCCTCTTCTCTCTCCTGCTACGCACTTCCTCCGCTATTATCCCTTCCTCCTCCTTTCCTTTCCTCTTTCTCCTACACTTTGACTTTCTTCTACTTCTTCTTTATGATTCTGTGGGTTGGACTCACACTAAGCAGATGCTCTGCTGCTCGCTACGTTCCTCCAGTCTGGACTTCACTTCAATGACACTCTATTTCTGATTTGCTTTTAAAAAGCAAACCCAGCAAAGACTTTTGATTCAGGATTTAATTCATTGTACATATTTTACACCATAAATATGTGCTACTTCATACAGTGAGGCTAATAGGTTTGATTATGCTTTGGGCTTCAGATAAACTCATCAGAAATAATATGTTTGAAGGCAATCTAATGTGATCCTCTATTGCTACCAAATTAATGAACTGGTTACTTTGTATCTTGCACAAGTACTTCTATATTGCTCCCAGTTTAGTGAACTGTCACTTTGTGGTAGCACCACAGTAACACTAACGCAAGGACTGATGGGGATCAGAAGATTAAGTCCATACAGGAAAATCCATAAGATAGGTATCTCAAATTAACTACTAAAAAGAAATAAGAAGACCTGTGGCTACGTGGTTTAGTGCCTTCCTTGCACAGAATAAGCTGATGACAGGACCCAGGCCTGAGTTGAAGACCTGTGGTAGGTGCATACACACACACACACACACACACACACACACACACACACACACACACACACACACACACACAGAATTTCCCTGCTAGAGGAAGTAAAAACAGCTCTTTTCCCAATAACATGTCTGAGTTTTTAGCCTATGTGTTTGGATATTTTTGAAAGTTGTATTATTAACTTACCTAATTTTAACAAATGACATCCTGTTCACTATTATTTAATCCTGGTTGAAAAACATTTTAAGACATATTTTCATGTAGAAAATTGAGTTTTTTCCCCAAAATCGTGACTGTCTTTGTTTATAAGAAATAATTGTGCCTTTACTTCATTAGTTCATAAATTAGAAAAGTAACCCTAACTCTAGAACCAATTGCCTTTGGATTCTTAAAGCCACACAAATACGTAAGTTTTTATTCATCCTATCTTTGATTCAGCTTATCTTTCTTAAAGTAATTCACAGTTTTACTCAATATCTTGCCATTTTTCTAACCTGAACCCTAACTGGAACATTCAGGATAACCTCACACTAATCATACCCTAATCCTAACGTTATTAGCAGTTTCCTATTTCACATTCACCCAAATTCTAACTTGATGTGCTATTCGAAGATTTACTTTCAGTTGGACCCTAAATTTTCCATTTCCCTAATACTAACACTAACCCCAGCTGGAACTACAACCTAACATTCACCCTAATGATAGTCCAATTCTAATGTTTAAGAAAAAGACTCTAGTTTTTATTCATTCTAATGAATACTCCAGTTTGCCCTCTGGAAATGAGTTTCAGTTTGCCCTTATTCCCCAAAATTTCCTGACTCTACTGCTGAAGTGATCTTGTTCCATAACATGATCCATTATATTACTTTTCCTCACATTTTCTAATCAGGAAAGACACTGTAGTTTCCATTGATTCTACCTTTTCCTAAACCTCTGTTCCCTAAAACAGTTTCAGATTTACTTACCATCTTGTCCATCACTTAATGCTAATTCTCAAACTAAACTTGGCTGGAAAACTCTCATTAATCATTACAAGAATGATCACTGAGAAATAAGTATAATGATAATGCTCTAGTTACTATTCAGTCTCACATTTTTGCTTCTGCTTGTTAGTGAAAACTGAATTTTCTTTTTTTTGGTCGGTCATGGGGCTTGAACTCTGGGCTTTGGCGCTATCCCTCAGCTCTTCAGCTCAAGGCAAGCACTCTACCACTTGAGTCACAGCGTCACTTCCGGTTTTCTAGTGATTTATTGAAGATAAGAATCTCACGGACTTTCCTTGCCAGGGCTGGCTTTGAACTGTGATCCTCAGATCTCAGCCTCTTGAGTAGATAGTATTACAGGCGAGAGCCACCGGTGCCCGGCTTGGAAACTGAATTTTATAGTAAAATCTTTCTTATTCATAACACTAATCATAATCAGGACAAAATACTGACCCTAATGTTAGTAAAATTATATGTCAATACTAACATTAACACATGAAAACTAGTTTTCACTCATCCTAACTTCATTCAAATAAGACTTCCAAGCATAAGCTTCAATTTTTTCCCAATATCTTAGTCATTTTCTAACCCTAAACTTAATCTTTCTTAACTGGAACATTGAGAATAACCATACACCTAATTGTAAGTAGATTCTAATATTAATAGCAATACTCTAGTTCACATTCATTCTAATTCTTACCATGCTTATTCTAAAATTTACCTAGAATTTGAGCATCATTTTTTTCTCCTACACTCTAACCCTAACCATGTCTAGAATCTTAATGATAACCTTGAGACTAATAGTATCCCAATTCTAAAATTTATGTAAAATGCTCGCTGTGTCATCCTAGCTGAAATTCCACTTGTAATTCTTCAAATAAATTGCAGGTTTTCCTAAACCCTACAGATTTTCTCACTGTTAACTCTGAATCTATCTTGTTCCATAACAGGAATCATTATACCGATTGATCTCAAATATTGATATTATGAAATACACTGTACTTCCATTATCCCTGATTTTCCTGAATTCCTAGAACTTAAAATAAGTTCAGATTTACTTAACATTTAAACCATTCCTTTTTTTCTTTTTGATGGTCTTGGGATTTCGTCTCTGGGCCTGGGCAGGATCCCTGAGAACTAGGTGTGGGCATGATCCTTGAGTTCTTTAGCTCGAGTTGTGCACTTTGCCACTTGAGCCTCAGCACCACTTTCATTTTTTCTGGTGGTTAATTGGAGATAAAATTCTCACAGACTTTCCTGCCTGGGCTGGCTTTGAACTGCAATCCTCAGAAATCAGCTTCCTGAGTAGCTAGGATAATAGACACAAGCCACCAGTTTAACCAATTTCTTTACTCTTTCGTCAACCCCCTTTAACCAGAAGCCTAATCCTAATCACAATCTGAATTAACACCAAATGGTTAATGTAAGGAAAATTGTCTGGATTCTATTCAATTAGTCATTTTTTTGCTTTTACTTCTTAGTGGAAAACTAAATTTTACCTTAAAGTTTATCCTTCCCTAATCCTAAGAAGAACTAAAACAACAGCTCACAATTAAAACCAAATCATATCTGAATGTTTAAAGAAACATAGACATTGGTTTTCATTCATTCTAACCTTGATGCCATTCATTCTTCTTAAAATATGTTGCAATTTTACATAATATCTTACATATTTTTCTCATCCTACTCCCAGCTCTAACTGGAACACCTTGCCTAATCCTAAACCTACAGATAATTGAATCATAATGTTAATAGCAAGCCTCTATTTCACATTTAACCTAACTCTTGCTAAGCATGTAGGCCTAAATTTTACTTGTACTTTGAAACTAAAAATTTTAAAGAGTTTCTCTATTTCTTGTCAGGTGTTGTTTTACATTATTTTTTAAAATTTTATTTTATTGTAAAGAGGCTTACAGAGAGATTACAGTTACATGTGTAAGGTAATGAGTACATTTCTTGTTGAACATTGTTGCCCTGTTCTTTGTTGTTCTCCCACTATCCCTTCCTTCACCCACCTCTCTAACTCCATCCTCCCCATGGTGTAAATTTCATTTTCAATATAGTGTGCTGTGAGTATCATTGTTGCAATAGGTCATCTTGTGTTGAACCTAAATTTTCTTTTCTTTAACCCTAATTCTAATTCTGTCTGGGATCCTAAACCTAACCATAATAGTAATTATATATATATATATATATATATATATATGTACATATATATATATACATATATATATGTACATATATATATACATATATATATTAATTCAGAAATTAACAAAAATATTGAAGTTTTTATTCATCGTTAATCCACTGTACATCTTGAATTAAGTTGCAGGTCACCTTAAATCTTCCAAATTAGCTTATATGTGCATATAAAAAGATGTAATTTGATGTGAAAAACAGAAGATTTTTGGAGGAAGGAGTAATGAAATGGAAATACAGGGAGGACAATCAAATGCTTTAAATATATTTTGAAAAGAGCATAACGAAACTGCCACTTCTAACAATTAATAACCATTAACAAAATAACTAAAAATTAATAAGTAAATAATATACTGCCTTCTAGTATTCTTTAAGAGAGCCATGATATGTCGTGTGAATAAAATGCTTATGTTAGATAGACTATGCTCATGCATAATTTATTTTATTATTGGCCAATTATTTAATTTAATCAATAAAAATATATCAAATAAGATTCCATGATAAAAATGTAAATAAGTTACTTAGCAATTTTTTGTGAAAAAATAGTCATGACTTTTAAGAAACTAAATGTCTATTTCCCTACAAAGCACTGTTTTCGGTTTACAAATCTAATATTTCTACTAAGTTTAAAGATAATAATTGACATGAAAAACAAGTAACTGTACATCTTATTTCTTGAATGACTGATGTTTTAAACATTATCTTTTATTCAAATGAATACTTAGGTCTACTTTTTCAAAATAAATGTAATTTTATCTCCTTTCAGAACAAGTACTTTCTCTGCAATTAGTTGTATTAGTATATTCAGGTATTTATACGCTAAATTTTCTATGTTTGTTATGTAGATACATGGTTTTTCTATTCACAAATGTCTAACCTGTGGGATTTTGCTTCATTAATATAAATTATCTCTGGTTGTTGTGAAGGCTCCAGTAAGCAGTATGGTCAAAAACATTTCCTGAATTCTAAATAATAAATCTAATCATTTTTAGCCTTTGATAATATCATTCATTTTCTCTTCAGAGCAATTAAACTAAAATAAATACTACTTTTTAAACATTTCACTCAAATTGTAAATAATATTAACATAGTTCACACAGAGACTAATTATTTCAAACTCACCATATTTAATGATCATCGTGTGAAGAATATAGAGAGTAGAGGGTCCTTATACTCAATAATACTTGTGGTTAAATTAAATCAAATCATATACCTGGATTTCTAATTTGGAGTTTAATCATATGGAAACAGGAACATACTAAGAAAAATGATTACTTTGGGACCATTTTCGTGTTAAAATTATGCAGCAAAAATATCTCTAAGAAATATATTTTTTAATAAAATGTTTCAACCCTTAGTTAAAGTGCATTATGCTTTCATATAAAGTTTATCTCAAAATAGAAATTCTGCAACTAATCTAATGTATGTTTTCATGAACAAAATGCTATGACTTCTAATCTTGTTACATGATTTTAATTATATTTTTGTTGTGACATGATTCCTATTTACACTTAATACTAACTTGATACAAATCATGCCCATGCACACTAACTTACATAAGATAATATTCAAACAAAATTATCTTTCTCCCTATCTCCCACAGGGAAGGGTGAGGTGTTGAAGTATATTAAATGAAAGCACTCTAAAAGAGAGTCTTTATGAAATGGAAATTTGTAACGAGAGGATGGGATCATGAGCAATTTCTACTTGGCTGAACAAGAATTCTCTTTTTACAGCACTTTCTAAACTTTTAATCACACAGGGAAATCCACAAAATTTGAGGTTCATATGAAGGAATTACATTCCTAAAATATGTGGCAACCCTGCTCAAAAGTTCGGTCTCATCACTAGTTCTTTGTGTTTGCTGGCTGACCTATTTCTCTATCATATGTTTCATATTATTAAGCATATTAGTAATTCAGCTGTGAGTACACAGCAGGAGACTCCTGAAATCACTGCTATTGCTGGGTAATATTCAGGAGAGAGTTAAAAGATTATATTACCCTCCAATTCCTCCCTTTGGCCTTCAATAAACCAATTAATTGTCAAAACAATCATGTAAGATGTTAGTTTACTTTTCTCTTTTTAAGTAGGATTAAGCAAGTGTTTTTCGCAGTAAAAAATGATGACAGTAGTATCAGAATTCTGATATGAGTAACTTCTCCCTAACAAGCAATGCTCTATGGGCTGTAAATATGGAAGTCACACTTAAATTCTCTCTCTCTACAAACACTCACACAGACACAGACACAAACATACAGACACACAGACACAGACACAGACACAGACACACACACACACACACACACACACACACACACACACACACACACAGCTGCCACCCAGACACATAAGAGATCAGTTCAATTCCTTGGTAATGATAGTTGATTGATGTTTGCTCCGTTGGTTTTTCTTTTTTTCAGGACCTTACCTGGACCTACATCTTTCTCTGAAATCAAGTCCCCTGCTCTTAGTATACTGTGTCTATATATTGATAGTATGTACCTGGCTCCTTCAGGCCAATTAATAATACCCTGAATAGAGTATCCTCAAACTTGACATTCAAGTCAAACTCCATGAATTCATACCATTATTCCGACAGACTAAAATTTATTGGATCTAGAAACCAAAAAAAACCCCACTTTGTTATATTAATAGGAATTGACCTCGTGAAAGTAGAATACTATTGATCAGGAACTGAGGTAAGAGGACAGGAATAAGTGGGAAAATGTAGAATACTGGATGTTTGTTAGAGATATAAAATCATCGTCTGTTGGATCATTTATTGTAAACTTATCCTATATTGAAAGCTCAATTTACATATACAGTTTTCCAGCTATTTGTTTACCCATCATTTCTGATCACAAATCCTCTTATGAATTTTTATAGTATCTTTGAATAAATCACATAGTTTGCATGTGCTTATCATCTTAAGGAAAAACAGTCTGCTTCTATATCTTTCGTCTATGTGACGTACCCTTATTTTTGGTTTCTCTGTTTGCTGAATAAATGTATTCCTGAAAACAGGATATTGACAACAAATCTGGGTTCAATTTTCATTTTTTAAATTTGAAATATAATATAAACTTTGTTGTGACTAGTCATTTTCTAAAACTGATATTCATGAACACTAATATTTTGGTGCATTTAAGTAAATTGAGACTTGATGTGGTATGGTAGTTCTTGTGTCTAATTGACTTAACCATTAGATTATTAATGTATAAACAGGTGCATTGCACTTTTTTATTTTTATATATAAAACAGTCCCCAAGGATTTACTTTAAAGTGATAAGGGGGAGGCGGTTGTCTTCATGTTCCATAGTTTATATTTATTTCATTAAAAGTACTAATAATACATGATGTATGCTGGAGCAATATAAAAGTTGAGAACATATTTTTAAAGAGAATGGGTTTATTGATTAAAACAGAAAACTTTGAAATAGTCATGTTTCTTGGTTGAAACTGAATAAATTTCATATGAATGTAGCTCCAGATGAGAATCAGGGATAAATTCACATATTACTGAGATTTACATCACAATATAAGCAATATAAGTATTTTAAGGAATTGGTCATTCAAAGCACTAGATACTTAATGGATGACGAATGGAATTGAAAATAGCAGAGGAAAACAATTCAACATGCAGATATTATGATTTTATAATATTAATATGAAAGAAATGGAGCTTTTGCCTTTCTGAAGAAGAAAGTTTAGCCAGTAATTTCAATGTAAGACTTCAGTTGTAATGAGTCTAAAGTCTTTTTCTCCAAGATATTCAAGAGTACTATGCTCATCTTCTGAAGAGTAATTATTTTAATTAACTTTGCTTAATATTAATTTACTTGTAGCAAATAGGTTAAAATGTCTCCTCTCTTTCTTTCAATGTAATAACATACATTTCATATTATTAATGTCTCTTCATACAAGCCTGAAATCACTATTTCAAACTAACACAAACAAAAAATTAAAATAACCTGATACAACCACCACAAATCCTAAATTATGTTGAAAAAAATCAACAATATATAAAATATATCTGAGGAATTGGAAAAACAATGGCAAAATAACAACAGAAAATTCCCCTAGCTCTCTCTAATGAAACAGAGAATTAGAGTCCTAGCAGGTACTCCACTTCTAAAAAGTCACACCCAGTCAGTTATAACTATATATAGATATACAATTCAAAAGAAGATTTTATACTGTCTTCACAAGAAAACAGAAATATATGAAAAGGTGCCCAGCCAGGCAGGTGACTGCTGTGACTTTGTTGGCCAACATATTTAAAAGCAAAGCTGCAGTGTGGAAATAAAAGGTCCACATGGGAAAAAAAAGCAGGAACAGAAATGTACATCGGAGACAGCCACATCCATACTCAGAGACAATTCAAGATACCATTGGGCAGCCCGAACTGTCATTGGAACCACAAGTATTAACATCACAACATCTCACCACAATTGATTTCTACTCCTACACTTAATGGTCTAGACAAAAACCTAATTCCACAAAGACAAATCACAACAGAAGATCCAACCAACATATGGCAAATCAACCAAGAACATAAAGAGTCACCTATTAAGATTGTAGATCACCCAAAAGAAATCCTCCAAGTGAACAGAGCAAATCAGAAAAATACAAGAAAAGTGATGTCAAGGTAGTAAAATTCACACAGTAAATAACCAGGCATTAGAACATACAATGAGGGACCTAGAAGGTAGTTTTCAAAATACATTATAATTACTGCTGAAAATGTGATTAATGAAAAGATACAAACCTCTACAAGGAAATTTATTGAACAAGATGCGAACAACCAAAGATTAGCAAAATAATTCATGGAGACTACAAACAGAAAAATAAATTCTGAAAAGGCAAATGGATGCCTAGTTAAAAGATATGAGAGAAGATACAGCTAAATAAACAACCCTACCAACCCCCTCACCCAAAGAAAATATGTAAAGAAAGTCCATACAAGCCTAAAACAAAGCTTTATAAAGAGATAGAAACCCTAAAAAATGACCAATTATAAAACAGGGAAATCAAAAACAAATTATAAAGTCTTCACAGCAAAAAGATGACAAAGAAGATAATCTCAGGGGTAAAAGACCAAGTAGGTCTAAGAGGAAAGAGGAAATAATCATTTAGAACAAATCCAAGAAATAAGAAATGATCTTGCCAGAACTTCATGACTCAGTTAGAAGATCAAATTTGGGGGAGATTGGTCTCAAGAAGGAGAAGAGCAGGAAACTAAATGGATGAGAAACATATTACAGAATTCTAGCAGAGAACATTCCAAACATCAAAGAGATAGGCACATTTAGAAAAGAGAAGGCTTTAGAACACCAAACAGAATTCTAGAAGAGAACAACCCACCACCACATCATAATCCATTAGAGGATCATTAATGATCAAGGAAATGATTCTTAAAGCTGTCATAGAGAAAAGATTGATTATTTATAAAATATATACAGTCAGAATAAACACAGATTTCTTAGTTGATATGATAAAAATGAAGAGCCTGGCTTGATATATAACAAACATTAAAGGCAAACAACTATCAACAGTGAATATGGTCCCAAGCCAAACTCTCCACCACATCAGCGGGATAGAAGTTAATCAAATATATCCTACAGAGAGAAGATCAAGAAGAACAGGAACTGGTTATATAAGATGATAACTAGGTAAATATATTAAGAGTAGATGAGGCACAGCTCCTAAGAGCTCCTAAGAGTATTCACCCAAATAGATAAAATTAGAGAAAAACTGAGACATCATAACATAAATTAGCAAAACTGTGAATGTTATGAGAGTACTTTGAAAACCATACACCAATCACCTGGAGAATCCTGGAGTAATTGATGCTTTCCTATACTCGAACTGAACCAAGAAGTGATACATAAGAAGTAATGAAAATGAAATGTCAATAAACAATTTCCCATAACAGAAAAATCTAGGACTCAATAGATTTACCGTGAAATCAAGGCCTGCAAAGAACTTACAATACTCAACTCTAACACTTCAATGGAATAGAAAGAGAAATGGAATTATCAAACACAATCTATGAAGCTAGAATTAGACTCTTCCACAAATCAGCTAGGGACTCATCAAAGAAAGAGAACTATGAAATCAGCTCTTTGATAAGCATTGATGCATAACTTCTCAATACAATTCTCACCAACCAACTTCAACAATTACCAAAAAAAACATGCTATGATCAAACAGTATTCATCCTAGGATACGGCTGGATTCAATATAATTGTCAATAAACATAACACACACCATCAGCAGAAGCAGGGACAAGAACCATATGATTGTTTATATGGATGTAAAAATAGCTTTTAACAAACTCCAATACCCCTTTATTATTGAAAGGAACGTATGGAACTTTCCTCAATATAATACAGAGTATGTATAAGACAAAGAGAAAATAAGCATGTACCTAACGATGGAGGCATGAAGACATTAAAATCAGGAATGAGAAAAGGATGTCCACTCTCTCAACTACTCTTCAATATAGTAGTGGACTTTCTAGCAAGGACAATAGGCAAGAGAAAAATATAAAAAGGATCCAAATATGAAGGAAGTAAAACTATCCCCTTTCACAGATGAAATGATACTTTATATAAAGGACCCTATAGCTCCCCCCCCCCAAATTTAGTAAAAGTGATGCTAATCTTCAGCAATGTAGCAGGGTATAAAACCTACAAGAATCAGTAGTTTTCCTGTGTTACCAACAATGGGAAGATCCAGGCTGAAATCCAAAAAACAACCTCATATGTATTAGCCTCAAAATCAAATCAAATCTAAGCAAAACAAAACAACAATAAAACTAGGAATTAATTAATTTAACAAAAATGTGAAAGACCTCAATTGTGAAAACTTTAAAAGCCTAAAAGCAAAATTGAAGGAGATTCAAGGAAATGAAAAGTCTTTCAATGCTCCTGGTTGGAAGAATTAACATTGTGAAAGCTGCAATACTGCCCCCAAACAATTGGCAATGCAATACACATAAACATCCCTACAATATTCTTCAATGCAATAGAGAAAGCAATCCAAATTTATAATTGAATTACAAAATTACAGTTCAAAGAGAAGGCTTAGAAATGAGCTCATAGGCCTATAGTCATCTTACACACACACACACACACACACACACACACACACACACACACACACACACACACACACACACACACACACACACTGGAATTCTATTCACCAATCAGAAAGGATGACTGTTCACCAGTCTTAAGGAACATCAAAGCCTTGGGAAAATATACTAAGAGAAAAGAATGCTGACTCAAGCAATATAGGTTTCATATATTCATTCATTCATGGTAGCTAGAAGGTACCTACAAATCTACAAGAGAGATTCTTCTATGGCTAGGGAGGTTGAGCATTTCTTCATGTGTCTATTGGCCATCCTTTTTTCTTCTTCAGAGAAGTTTCTCTTTAAGTCATTAGCCCACTTATTTATTGGGCAGTTGTTTCTTTGAGGATTTGTTGTTGGAGGATTTAATTTTTTGAGTTCCAAGTATATTTTAGATATGAGACCCTTGTCCGTTGCCCTAGCCATAAAAGAAATGCAAATCAAAACAACATTGAGATACCACCTCACCCTTGTTAGAATGACAAAAATCTAGAACTCTAATAACAACAGATGCTGGAGGGGATGTGGACAGAAGGGAACCTTACTTCATTTTTGGTGGGAGTGTAAACTTGTTCAACCACTTTGGAAAGCAGTATGGAGGTTCCTCAAAAGACTCCACATAGAGCTCCCCTATCACCCAGCAGTCCCACTTTTGGGCATTTACCCAAATGTTTACAAACAAGACCACACTAAAGTTACCAGCACAGCTATGTTTATTGCAGCATTATTTACCATAGCTAAGATATGGAACCAACCCAGATGCCCCTCAGTAGATGAATGGAACAAGAAAATGTGGTATATATACACAATGGAATTCTATGCCTCCATCAGAAAAAATGACATTGCCCCATTTGTTAGGAAATGGAAAGGCTTGGAAAAAATTATATTAAGTGAAGTAAGCCAAGCCCAAAGAAACATAGGACCCATGATTTCTCTTACTTGCAATATCTAGTATATGTATGAGTCAAGCAGAAAAGGTCAGATAAGGTGATGTTAGGAAAATGAACCCTAAGATATGTATTTAAATGTTTTTTTTCTTTCTTGCATTTGTTTCTAACGCAATTATAAGATTATTTCTTTGTTGCTTCGTATGTCCCTCCCCCACAGTATAACCCCTTCTTTCACTGTATTTGATCTCGGTATAATCTGTGGAGGTGAAGGGGAAAAACAAGTCGTTTAAATAAGGATACAGGTCGACCTGTTGCAACAATGAGAAGTACAAGTTGTCATGTCAAAAACGAACTTTACAATTTGGGGGGGGGGAGGATTGGGTAAGGGGGGAGGGAGGATGGGAAGGGATGGGAAGGGTAAACAAAGGAAGAGGCTACAATGCTTGATAAGATATATACTCACTATCTTGCCCATGTAATTGTAACCCCTCTGTACAGTATTTTCACAATAAAAAAATAAAAATTAAAAAAAGAGAGAGATTCTTCCTCCAGTTTGAATTGCCATTATCAAGAAAACTGACAATAGCAAATGCTAACGTGGATATAGCCAAATGGGAACTTTATTACACTGTTGGTGGGAAATTAAATTTGTTCAACCATTCTGAAGTGCAGTATGGACTTTCTGCAAAAGACTAAACAGATCTCCCTATGACAAATAATTCCTCTCATGGGCAGTAATCCAGTAAATAACAAACAAGCTCACATTAAAGCTACCAGTATAAGCATGTTCAGGGGCCAGGCCCAGAGTTCAAGGACTGGAAAAAAAGTTACCACTGTTGGTATTTGTTTCCCCAGATATGAACTTTTGCCATAAGATACAAAATCTTTCTATTTGCAACAGTTAGAATAGGACTTACCTGTAGTGGGTGATGAAATGTCTTCTTTGTTGAATGTTAGGAAAAGCTGTAGGCAGTCCAAGAAAAGAGAGACTTTTTGTTGTTGTTGTTGTTGTTGTTGTTGTTCGAGGTGCTTGAAGCCTGGGCTTGGGCACTGTCCCTGAGCTCTTCAATTCAAGGTGAATGCTTTACCTTTTGAACCACATCGCCACTTCTAGTTTTTTGGTGGTTAAATGGAGATGAGTCTCAGGGACTTTCCTGCTCAAATTGGCTTTGAACAGCAGTCCTCAGATCTTAGCTTCCTGAGTAGCTAGAATTACAGCTGTGAGCCGCTGTCACCAGGCAAAAATGGGAGATTTTTATAAAAGAAAATCCACCTCTTCACCTGTGTCTAAACCTCAGATATTACTATTAGAACACTTCATCCTCAACTCATTTGATCTGACATTTGTAAATTTTCTCTTTTCCTTCTTGTGGAAATACTGCAGTCAATGTCAACTCAACTGTGGGACTGGATCAGTTGTATGGTAATCGCTAGCACCTAAACCAAAAACATTTACATCAAAACAAATGAAACCCTCATTTCGAATAATTGCTTTCTCTTTTTATTACAAATCTGTGCTTGATTACTTCTTAATGTGATATTGGACCTCCTAACAGTGTGATGACTTTTTCTTTCTCTTGAGCAATTGTCCTTCTTCCACATGTGTCAAATATTTAAGATTTCAAAAATTTCCATTGTTAATTCATTAAGTTGACCTCGAAGAAATTGTGCATTTCTGGAATTGGTCTTCTGTGTTGTTCTTACATGCACAGGCTTTCTATGATTTATTTGTCTTATAAGGAATTCTATATTCCAATCTTTGTGTGACCAATTTTAGTCCCTCTGATCAGTCTTTCCTACCCTCTCTCAGGAGTCTTTAATTTCAGCCTGCTTCATAAAAAATATATTAGTTATCAGCTAAATGACTCGCAGCTTCAGTTTTTTGCCTGACTTCATGTAGGCTGTGATAGGAGCCTTGACTTGCCTTGCTTACTGGAGTTTTTTATTGTTTGTTTTGTTTTGTTTTTAGAGGTCTAGGATTATTAGTCAATATATTAGCTTCTCTGGGCCGCAGTGATCACCTGGACTAGAGTCAATGGGTTTTTGTCCTAATGATACAAAAACAGCTGACTAAATTCCTGTTTTAATTGTCTCAAAATGAGGCAATCTGGCATCCTTGCAAAGCCATCAATAATATTCTGCTACCACTTACAGAAATTGTCTATCAAGATGGCTTTTCAAGTTTGACTGTAAAAAATGTTTATTTCTGTGTGGGAGGACCATATAAAAATCAAAAAAAAAATCACATCGTACATTATAAATACTTTAGAAACAACAGCAAGAAAAAAAACCACTTGTGTCCCTATCTTGGGGTTCAGTTAGCTTAACATCACCTTATCTATTCCTATGCACATAGCTTTTGACCTTTTCTGCTTATCCACGACATATATTAATTATTGCCAATAAGGGATACCACGTGACCGATGTTTCTTTGGACTTGGATTATTTTAGTTAATATAATTTTTCCAAGTCTTTCCATTCTGTAACAAATTGGGCGATGTCATTCTTTCTGATGGACGATAGAATTCCCGTACACACACACACACACACACACACACACACACACAAACTCACAATGTTTTCTTGATCCATTCATCTACTGAGGGACATAGGGGTTGGTTCCATATCTTAGCTATGGGAAATAATGCTGCAATAAACACAATTGTATTGATAATTTTCATATGGTCTTTTTCCTGACTATTTAGGTGAATGCACAAAAGTGGGATTGCTGGGTCATACGGGAGCTCTATGTGGAACCTTTTAAGGAACCTCCATACAGCTTTCCAAGTGGTTGAACAAGTTTACACTCCCACCAAGAAAGAAGTAGGGTTCCCTTCTGGCCACATCCCCTCCAGCATCTGTTAATGTAAAAATGTGGAGCGCTTCTCGAATTTGCGTGTCATAGTTGCACAGGGACCATGCTAATCTTCTCTGTATTGTTCCAATTTTAGTGTATGTGCTGCTGAATTGAGCACAGAACATTTTTTATATATAAAGTGGAATTGATTTTCTTAAACTAGACATTTCAACAAAAAGTAAGTTCAAAAGAATTGTTGTGAAATTTTAGAACCATGTATTTCTTACATAAGCACACATTTAAGACCAAAGTCAAGACTGATATGTCAAAAACAAAATAATTCCACATATTTGTTGTTCAACAGATGTGTAGGGGGAGGAATTCAATTATTCTCTACAAGGCACCTATCATAATGAACACTGCAGCAAGTGTTAAGTTTTTTTTAAAGTTTTAATGTTTTAAATATGTTTAATTTTGGGAATTTGCTTATATGCCAAAATTAAGATTGTTTGGTAGGTCATATAACTTTTCTATAAAGTATTTAAGATTTATGGTAGCAGACATATACTACTAAGTATGTGCAATTCAGAGTTTATAGAAAATTTACTAATGAGAAGTTGCAAAGTCTTTGTATGAAGAAACAGTGAAGAGTTAAGTCTTTGTTAACTACACAGTTTCTGTTAAAACTTTAGGGCTTCCTTACTTTATATGTTAGCGAGGAACAAAAATGATTATATAAACCATATACAGATGATGAGACGAGACATAAATAGTAATCTTAGAGGGTAAATTTAAAGACTACTCATAACCTATAAAACTCTTGTTGAACATCATAATCTTAGCCAGCTTTAAATGTACAGGAATATGAGAAAATAGTAAAATCTAATATGTAGTACACTTCAAATACTGGAAACAATGGTATTTGGTTTTAATTTTATTAATCATTAATATTTAATTATTGATTTTCTTTATTTGAAGCATTGTTTTCCTTGTTGTAATATAATACAACTTTTTGTAAGTCATCATTACGAGATACTTTGAGAATGTTACTGGGATGGCCATACCATTTTTTATAGGTGCATGTGAATTTACAAAGAGCAAAATTAAGAACAAAATATTGATTAAAATTTTCTCAAGTAGAGTTTGAATCAGGAGTGTTGATAAATGTCCACACATAAATCTTAGCCCTATGCTGAAGCAGTGGTTTTACAGAGTTGAGGCCACAAAATTGAGAGATGGTTTTTGTGTTTAGGTTTTTGGTTTTGTTTCTGTTGGTTGTGGGCCTTGAACTCTGGGTCCTGTGTACTGCTCCTCAGCTCTTCATCTCAAGGCTATTGCTACCACTTGAGCCACAGCACCACTTCCATCTTTTTCTGCTTATGTGGTGCTGAGGAATGTGGTGTTGATGGGTTATCATACATCAAATACCTTCAAATGTACATGTAGAGTCTAAAGATAGCAGTATGAATATTCTCATACAGCTCTTGTTTATCTGTTATGCACTTTCATTATTATGATATTTCTCTCTTTCATTCTCTCTTATTTCCTCTCTTTCTCTTTCATGCTCCATGTCTGCTACTTAGAATTTCTGCTGGGCTACTATTATCCTTCAGGACCCACTGGGATTTTGGGAACATGCTAGGGACCATCAGTTACCCTTGCATTCTTTAAGAGTTGTAAGAGTGACGTGATATTATCCTTTGCCATTCTAAATGGCAAAACAACAGATCTAGGAATTCCTGTTCACTTTTAGTACTATTACAAATTTTCCTCATAGGAATCATTGGGACGGATAAAGATACTTTTAACCTGTGTCCTAAAGATCTTTTCCTTTTACAAGCAACCTTTTTCTTTTATTATCAGTAAGTAACAAAAACAAAGCTATCCTATGGAAAGTAGGCTGAAGTTGTTCACAGGGATGGAAAACAAGGAAGTGGGGGAAGTGAGCACAGATCCTCAGAGCAGTTTATCATGTACACTTTGTAAGAATGACAATGTGCTGGGAAGTCTAGATTAAATCACTAAACACCTGAAATATATAAATATATGTACATATATTTATATATGTATATTTATTTATACATGCATATATGTGTGTATATGCCCTTATATATGTACACATGTATATTGCTCTACATACAAATACACACATACATATACACATGTATACATGCACACATGGAGAAAGACGCATAGATACAGCCAACACAAGTTTCACTACTTGTTGAATATGCCCTAGACGGAATGGTTGGAACCAAATATGTTGAAGATATATTTGTCTCTAAGAGTTCTTTTAGCACTTCTCTTATCTCTTAAAACTGGTAAGTTTTGACAGATTCGACTTGCAAATGCAGTACAAGTGATAGCAAATCACCCAGAAATCTCAGTAAGTATAGGTTATATGGTGTCTCCTTGCTCCCCACGGAATGCTTGCTCTTGTAGACACTCTCAACAACCAAAACAGCAGGAGAATATCCTGGTAAAAAATAAAGTTACACGGCATCTTTCATTGAGCTCTTTTCCAACAGCCAGCATCAATTTCTAAGTAATGAGTGAGTCCACAGAAGACTGGAGCTCAGGTCAACATTTAACCAACCCATGTGATAAGTCTAAAGTGAGAAATGCTGACCGAGGTCTTGCATTTCCTGGCCACGAAAATAAGAAAAAGTATTTGTAATGTATTAAAATTTGAGAATAATTTGTATCCTGTCAATAAATGTGTAGAATACAATTATACCAACTGAGAAAAGATGCATTTCATTTGTGTGCTTTTGGACTTGGCGAGTGATTTTAAGTGTGTCTCACAAGTAGAATCAACATAAATCAAGCCAGCATTTCTTCATTTAAGATACAAGGAAAGGATACAGGTTGACCCATTGTAGCAATGAGATGTACAAGACACTCTTTCTGGGGGGACTAAGACCACATGATGGGTTTTTCTACAACCCACATTATTCCACCAACTTTACTCCCCTCTCCTCTTCACTCTTCTAAGGGTTAAAATATTTAATTCATATACTAATCCACCTCATCACCAAATTTGATTTAAAGGTTTTCTGCTCTTGTTATCAATGTTTGTTTAAGGGTTGAAATTCGGTGTGTCAAAATTTGCCTTGCATTTTGTTTGGTATTACCTACTATTCTGACATTGACCACGTGGTTTTATCATATTGGGAAAAAAATATCACTTTGTCACTGGAATTCCAAAAAAAGTATAGCCGATTTTCATTTTTTAAAAACCCAAGTGCATCTTAGAACGTTAGTTTAAAAGTGTGTGTGTGAAAACATGTTCAACATAATCTAATTATAAAAACTCTGTAACAAGTTATCTTCTTCTATATCTTTCTTTTTTTTTTTTGGTCCAGTCGTGGGGCCTGAAGTCTGGGCCTGGGCACTGTCCCTCAGCTCTTCAGCTCAAGGCTTGCTCTCTACCACTTGAGCCACAGCACCACTTCCGGCTTTTTTTCTTTTTGCTTATGTGGTGCTGAGGAATCGAAACCAGGGCCTCATGCATGCAAGGCAAGCGCTCTACCACTGAGCCACCTTCCCAGCCCCTTCTTCTATGTCTTGATAGTGATACTTCCTATCAAATTTACTGTTTGTTAAAAGAAAACCTTTTTTTTTCAAGGGTAGTAGTAAAAGGAATGAGACCCAACTCAGCTCCTAGCCAGGTGTGATGAAAAACAAACCAGTAAGGAGGTAAGAATTGTCTTAAAATGTTTGTTCCACATATGTTTCTGTCCCCAGAAACTTCGAGTATAGGAGATGGTATGAGTCAGTATAACATGTGGAGGAGATGGGGACAAACAAGTCGTTTAAGGATTCAGGTGGACCTGTTGCAACAATGAGAAGTACAAAATGTCATGGCAAAACCAGCTTTACAATGTCGGTGTGGGGGGGGAGGGGGGTATGGTTGGGTGGGGGGGAGGGGGGAAGCTGGGAAGGGAGGTGAAGGGTAAACAAAGGACGAGGCTGCAATGCTTGGTAAGAAATGTATGCATTATCCTGCCCATGTAATTGTAACCCCTCTGTACAGTATGTTCTCAAATAAAGTAAAATAAAATTTAAAAAAAAAGACAGCTTGTGAGTAAAGTTGGTAAGTAATTCTTGACTGTGATTTAACATTAAAACTAGCATGTCATTCTCTATGTCCATCTAAAGTCGTTTCTTTAACGTCTGTGTATAATTTTGTAAGTAACTAAACAGGAGTTTTGACAATTCATCCGAGGGAGGCGGTCTTGCCCAGATCCTGCCTGGACCATCCTACCTCCACCATGGTACACTGGACTCCTGCCTGACTCCATCACACACAGCTGATTCTTGGTAAAAGACTGATTTAGATTTACAAACTCTAACTCTTGTGGGACACTCACTGTAAACCTTACTCATCCTGATATGAAAAAGCCAGCTATGTTGTTATACTATTGAAACATGTATAGGCCAGGAGAGCATCTCATACAATTTAGTTATCAGGTTTTCCAGGCAGACAAGCTATGCTCAAACTCTCATCCCATCTATTGAATTTTGTTATTGCAGAGTTCTGACAAGGACTTATTGATCAATTCTTGGCAGGGTGCACATAAACTCCACTTGTTCTCACTGATCTCTTTGTTGCTTTAATTGGAAATGATAAATGGTTTTTGTGGCAAAGATTGCAGTTCAAAGCCAGCCCAGGTAGACAAATCCCTGAGACTCTATCTCCCAACTAACCATCAAAAAGCTAGGGTAGAAGCTGGCTCAAAAATTAACCAGCCAAATGCTAAATGTGGCCCTGTGACTCAAAGTGGTAGAATGCTAACCTCGAGCAGAATTGCTCAGGGAAAATGCTCAAGCCTTGAGTTCAAAGCCCATATCCCAGCCACAAGTACTTAGATCCCAGGACAAGGTGGAAAAGAATAAGAGGAAAAGATGTTACATCATCCACTTTGTGCCTGCCCTTTCAAAATTAACCAGATCCAGGTCAATAGAAACAAGTTGAGAATCTTGTCCATCTAATGTCCATATCTGTCTAACTCATAAATGCACAGGAATTTACATTCTTGCCTTTGTTACCTGCTATTTATAGGAAATGATCAAGGTCTCTCACCAGGCCCTTAACTACTCCAATCCAGCCCTAGTTTTTGACTGGTTATAGGTTCATGATCCAAATGGAACTTTTCTGGTTTTTTCCCTTGTTGTGTTTTCTGATGTCACTCATATCAACTAGTCCTGCCACCTTGTCAGCCTTTTGCCTGATCTCAGTATTTTCAAGTTTCTCTCTAACAGGATAACAGCCCTCACTCAAACCTGGGACCAAGTCAAGGACATCCGATTACTTCAGGCAGCCAGAGGCTTTGCTTACACTGCCCTGGACCGAGCACAGGCTTGGACCTGAAGGCCCCAGCCCCAGTGACTACTGAACACACTCATGACAGCTGGAAGTATCCAGAAAAGACCACGACGCCCCTCCACCTTTTATACTCCAGGGTTCAAAATGATGGAATCTGCTTTGTTCTCATAACTCCATGATTCTCTTCTCTCAGCCCAATTATTTTTATGTATCCAAAGATCCTATATGAAGAACTTGCTTCTCCCCACTTGGCCCTATCATTTTATGTATCTAAAGATGGAATATGAAGGATTGACCCCCACCCTGCTGTCCCAGGCTCATACACAATACAGGCAAAATCCCAGGTATGTGTGAACTCCTTTTATGTGCAGGCAGGGCGATCCATATAATCCCAGTTGTAAACATCCCATTGTGGGCACAACTGAAAGGCCCCCACTTTCCTTGACCTAGGGGCTTTTCATTAACCTCTACCTCCTTGCTCAGTCCTCCTATAAAAACTCAGATCCTGTTTCAGCTCCCTCACACAACCTCCAAACCTGCTTTTCCTCAATAAACAGTCCTCGTCTATTGATGATGAAGTCAGTCCTATTCCTTTTCCATTCTCCTAAATTTTCCTAACAAGGACAGGCTGTATTCTATGACACAGAAGAGAGAAAATTACTAAGCATTCATTTACAGGCTTCTGAATATTTCTGATTCTGCACACATCAATTATCTATCCATACCTATGTCCAAGTGAGAGGATTTTAAAAGAATTTAGTGTTGGTTCCAATGCATTACATTAAGATATTTAGAAACAACTGAGAAACCTAAAGGTCTATTCGAATTTTTGGTGGGACTGAAGGGATAGCAGAATTTGGTTTTCTATAATTTGAGCAATTTGCAAAACGAATTGGCAAATTACAATTTACATTTGCAGCAGACTTGACACATTAATTTTTGTGTATTGAAAGGAGCACAAGGCTCAACAATATGTCAATGCTATCCTCTTATTTATCTCTAAAGGTTTATATTCTGGTCATTTAATATTAAAACCTCAAAATAAATTTTAATCTTTAGCAAGTCGTGCAAAGGGGCTTCACTTCATATTGTCACTGTTGAATAATGTGTATGTGCATTTCAATGTACAATACATCTGGATCATTGTCAATCATTCCACTTTTCGAATTTTTATACATTTTATAGTAAAAATCGTGTACAGAGGGGTTACAGTTACATGAGTAATGTCTTCTGCATCATATTCACACATTTTAAGTGAATATCGAAGATAATTTACCTAATATTGGATGTTTAGGAGCCGTCTTCATTTTCTGATGATATTAGCAAGAGTCAGTTTAATTATGCAGATTCCACTATGGAGTGAGCCCTTTAGTCTTCTAACTTTTCGATAAATTTAGAGTTATTTTTTATTAAAAATTAACAAACGTTTTATTTCAGTGTTTGAAACGCTGCCCTAATTATTTTAAAACTTTCACATTAAGCTAGGCTGATCTTTTTTCCCATTTACCACACTAGCTCAGGTTAAGTCTCCTTTGGCTTTATTGTTTGAGAGGCCAAGGGAAGAGGGTAAACAGAAAGATGATTATTACTCAGATATCTCCTTCCTCTTCTGTTTTTGCTATTTTTGTTGAGAGGAATACTAGATCAGGGAACAATAGTAATGCTTGATTTCACCATACAAGGGAGCATTCCTGGCATGTCAATTATTGTTTCTCAGAATCACTTGAACTGATTACTCTTTCCTTTTCTGTAACTGTCACGTCACTCTGGCACCCTTGGTGCAGAGGGAAGCACACTAACAGGTTTTTAGCTGTAAATTTGTATTCTATATCTTAACTTACTCCTACCAAAAACATAAAGCTTTGGCTATATAAATGCAAAGGCACTGATTGTCCAATAATACCTTATAGGCAATTCTACTCAGCTCTCTCCTCCTCTCCTATCCTCCCTTCTCTTCCCCTCATTTACTCTCCCTTCCCTTCTTCATTCCTTTTTCTCTGTCCTCCGTAATCATCTCTAACTTCTCACTTTCTATCTTCCAGTAGCAAGTGATTTGGTTTATCAGACAACACATAAATCATTGAACAAATATTTTTCTCCTTTTTGTGATTATTTATTTTTACAAGAAGTGAGTTTTAGTAGAGCACCAGTGGCTTCCACCTAGCTACTAGGTAGGTTCAAATTTGACAATTGCAATTCCAAGCTATTCCAAATGAATAAACCTAAAAGATTCTTTTCTCCACTTGTAGTAAAAGGAAGAAATGAAAGTGTGACTCATTTGGTATAGTCCAAACACTGAGAATTAATGCCCAGTTAGAGCTCAAGGCCAGTAGTTCAAAACCCAGTACCAACATAATATTAAAAAATGCATCCTTCTATTTTGAATGGGGATATTTCTCCAAAAATTCATAACCAGGACAATTTTCAAGGTCAAAGATTTTTTCAAAGGCTCTTTCATTTCTTAACCTGATTTCTCGGCTTGATTTACTTTATAGGAAATAGGAACCATTTGTTAGGAAATGGAAAGACTTGGTAAATATTATATTAAGTGAAGTAATCCAGACGCAAAGAAACATAGGTCCCATGGTTTCCCTTATTTGCAATATCTGGTATATGTCTGAGTCAAGCAGAAAAGGTCAGATAAGTTAAACTAAAATTTTTTCATCATGTCCCTAACAAGAATCTCCAAGATTGGCCTTGATAATTCCGTCATAGAAGACTGGGTTCATGCAAATGTCAGTTATGTTTGGGGTCCAATATTTTCCACAGTTGCTTAGGTTGCAAATCTCTCACAGCACATATAGTATCTGGAAAAAGTGCTGTCTTGCTAGGCACTTAAGGTATTTTTGAGGATCACAGTTCATTGCCAGCCCAAGTAGGAAAGACCATGTGATTCTTATCTCCAATTAACCATCAGAAAACCGTAAGTGGCACTATGTCTGAAGTGATCGAGTTCTGGCCTTGAGCCCCATGACTGACCAAATAAAAAAGAAAGAAAAGTATATATATATATATATATATATATATATATATATATATATATATATATATGATGAGATGAATTACATTTAAATATGTATCAATATATATGATACATATTTAAACTAAACATATAATTTATTTATAGTATATTCGTATATTTATATATATAACATGTTCATATTTTATCTGTATGTTTATAAATATATTTGTAATTTATATCCAAAGAATACATCTGAAGATTTTGGGAAATTTTAGTTTCTAAAGGATTACTACTGACCCATCATACTTTCAATCATTTTTTCCACTTATTACAATGTACTAAGACTGAATGATTATGGAACAGAGCATTTGTTTTATTCCTTAAGATTTTGGATTAGAAACATCTATTTATTTGGTATGAAACCTACCAAAATGTGATCTTGAAATCACACTCCACAAACTGGACATATACATCAATTTAGCAACTTATAGGTCTCAAACTTTTATTTGAATTCTGTATCTCATATACATTCAGCTTCCCTAAAAACATGCATGCATATTCATGTTCACATACATCCCCATACTCACATGACATACTAAATGTAACACTGTAATAAAAAATAACTTAATTACTGAAAAAGAACACCATCACAAATGTAATTATATATCACTTTTTAAATATAATGCATAATTGAAATACTGATGAAAGTGCAGCTGTGAAGATGTTTCAAATAGAGTGCCAACCTAAAGATCACGTTTCTCAATCCAAACACCATTATTTCCATCCTTCCTTCTCCCATTAAAAAAATGAATACAGAATTCACCTACATGTTTCTTAATCATTGATTGAATAAACAAATTGTAATATATATATATATATATATATATATTTATGTATATATACACAATAATATATTATTTAGCCACTCATGATAATGAAATACCTTCATCTTCAGGAAAATAGATAGAAATGGAAACCTTCATATTAAAGCAATAAGCCATACTGTGTAAACAAATACTAGATTTCTCACATGTAGACTCTAGTTCCAGAAAATAAAATGAATGACCCACGTATAAAAGATGGAACTGATTGAGTTTGGAAAAAAGTGAATAAGGAGATGAAGAGAAATAGTGTGGAATAAATATGTTCAAATACTTCATAAGTTAGTATGATCACATAATAAAATTTCAGTTATAAAAATAGGATAATGAATTAATAAAAGGAATAAAATTTAATAAGCAACATTATGAGGACATATGTGTATAACACAATAAAATTACTTTGTGAAATTAATATTTGGTAATAAGAAGAAAAATTCATTCCAGTTGTTATAAATTCATATGTTAATTTCCTTTTTTGTCAGTTATTTCCCTGACAAAATAAAAGGAGAAATAGGCTTTGCTCATTTAGAAAGACAATCTTGTCCAATTACCATTAAAGTATTCTAGTTAATTACTGTCAATGTGAAATTGTTCAATCAAATTCAGTATTATATTAGAATATTTCTAATGCATTCTTCAAAATATTCTCTATAGGTATGTACTTTTTGCTATTTATTGAATATGTTTTGTTTACTTAATTGCTATATACCATTTTCTGAATGGAGTTTGGTTTATGCAACTAGGATATATTATACCTGACCAGAAAATCAATTATTCAGTTTTTTTTTATCAAAAATGCTTATTGTGAAATAAAGGGCTAAATCCAAATTATGTATATTTGAAGACAGTACTTGGTTAGTCCTCACATTCCCCATTCCCTTCTTGAGAATAATACACATTGTAAGGAAATTCTTAGAATGTTTTGGAGAAATAGCTTGACTTTAAACCAGTGAGTTACTCTATGCTGCATTTTGTTTACATTATATACAGAATAGCTAAATTCTTACCTTATCATTTTCCTTACTCTTTATACTCAGGTTTAATCGCTGATGGGAGACCGATAAATATATAAACTTTTTTAACAGTGGTTAAATTTAGGTACAACTAAACTCATGCAGATAGGCCTCATAAGTCATGAGACCATGATATCAAAATGTTAACCTATACTTACTGGTGTCATGTTATGTGATTTTGCATATTATAAACAGTGGTTTTAGCATTTGTTTTGTAAACAACATCATTTCATGGGTTAGGAACTGAAGTGAGACATTATACTCAGAACAAAATTTAAGGAGGCACCCAAAATTAGTTACCAAGATATACATCATATAACACAATGTTTGAAAAATGCAAGCTAAAGGAAATACTTTATGAAAAATCAACAATTAAAATCAATACAGAACCAGTATGACTGATTTTTCTTTTATCCCAGTTGAAATACGGCTTGCATGATGACTTTTCTGATTTTATGCTTAGTTAGGTCTTGATATTTAGTTGGAGAAGCTATGTTCTTTCATGTATTCATTTGTGAGATCAAAGAGGAAATGAATTCCATGCCAGAATCAACATGCATTATAATGCTATAGTTGTATACTTTGCCAAAGTTTCAAATCAGCTCGAGTAGCTTGGGTCTTTTTCGGATCTAACTAAATAGGTATGCAATTTTGTCAGTACTAGAAAGATTTTGACCACCAATTATTAAAATAGTATTTTCCAGAAACTACTATTCTCTTTCATGAGATTTTTAATTTCATTTATGTAATGTGCTGATGTTTTCCTTCAGAAAACCCACATTCAGTAATCTACAAACAGTGTAATTTGGAGTAGTTTAAAATTATGTACACTCATGTACACTGCTCAGATTCTATTATTTGCATATTTTGTTCTTGTTAAATCAGTGGTATTTACTATTGGACTTATTCATTGCATTTCTGAATTTTTTTAGTTTGTCATGATTTTTGTGATTTAGTACTATAGCATTTTTCCTTTTAAAGATGTGCAGATCTTTATTAATATACAGTTACATTTGTTTTAAAAAATTTGATCCAAAGGATTTGCTATATTAGGTTCATCCAGATGAATTTAATTACAAATGAGCACAACCTTATTTCTTAGAGACAGTTATAATTATAGCTCTACTCAAATTAACATGTATTTGAGGTTTTGTACTTAAAAAAAAAACTGGGCCCAACACGTTTTTGTTCCTGGGGGAGTTCCACTTTCTTGGTTGTTTTTCCAGCTGTGGTGACTTTAACATATATGTGCATTTTATTTCAGGAGTTTTGTGTATATATTTTGTTTCAAATAACAGGAAGTACAAAAAAAATCCGTGATTTAGAACTTTCCCAAATAGAATTCTAAGACAGACACTGACAAGTGGGAGCGGGCAGGTCTTAGTGAAGGGGGTATCAAAATAATAGAGACATTGATTGATGTGAGTTGAATTCTGCTTCCTTTTCCTCACTATTTCCAAAGGTATTACTTCAAAGTCTTTAGTGAAAGGAAAATAATTTTGTCTGTAAGAACTCAGAATTTTTGTTTTAATTGGGACACAATTGGGAAACACTACGCATTCATATTTTATTTTAACTCTAAAATCTTTTTTTCCCTTAGTGTAAAACCACAGATGTGAATTTATAAAGTTAAAATAACACCTAGTAATTTATATAAAATGGTGCAAACTATTTTCACTTTACACTATACGCAATATTGAATGTAATAATTATAGTGTGTAAGATAGTATGTAATAATTGACTGTGCAAGTCAATGATAGTGGATTTTTGTGAGATACTGAGTAATAGTAAATAATATATTTGAATAGTTTAAAAAATCCCAGTTACATCTAAAAATAACTCATAGTTTTATAAACTAATGCTGAAAAAATAAAATTGTTTATTGGAAAAACCAGAAGTTTCAAAGCTTGCTTTTTAAAAATTGACTTGGATCTGGGCTTTGTTAGCTCATTCCTGTTATCCTCGCTACTCTGGAGTCTGAGATCTGAGGATAGTTTTTCAAAGCCAGCCTGGGCAGAAAAGTCTGTGAGACTCTTATCTCCAACAAACCACCTAAAACCAGAAACTGCACTGTGTTCACGTGGTACAGTGGCAGCTGTGAGCTGAAGAGGTGAGGCAGAGTGCCCAGGTCCAGAGTTCAAGGCCCACAACCGGCAAAAAATTGACATAGAGTTTTACTTTATTAATTCATGATTTTTTATTAGTGGATGTTCAGTGAAAATGTCATTGGTTTTTATATTTTGTGTTGACATAAAATGAACCTAGTATTGTCTTAAATTAATCCAAAAAAACTCTGATTCTATAACAGCATGAATTTTGTGAGTAATGGTTAAGACCAAGTTGCCTTTTTGAAAAAATATATTTATATCACACCCCCCAAAAAAAAGAGGAACAAAAGAAAATATATGCCAGAAACTTACTCTGTAAATCTTGATGGACTAATACTCTGTCAGTTTGTTTTAACATTTAATATAAAATTAAACTAATACTTGATAATATGAACCCATTTAAATTTCCTCATCCTTGTCATTTAAGATACTTTAAAAAGAAATTCAACAGTTGACAGTGTTTTTCATTACTTTTGCAAAGAAATGATCATTTCATCATTATAGTGTATAGCACAATATACCCAGAAAGCATTTGTTAAGGAAAAAAAATCCCATTCTTTGGTTTGCTTCTATAAGTTTTCCTTCAGAAAAGTTTTATGAAATAGCATACTTTCATTCATAGTGCTTTCCAAAATATATCTCACAAATGCCAGCAATGAAGCACAACCTGAAACATCTGTAGGTTTTTCCACTTAGGGCCCAAAGTAATCACTTTCCATACTCCTTAGAACTAGCTGTTCACAGGCATTAATTGTTCTGTCACTTCCATGCTTTAGAAGAGCAGCATTTGACAATGGTGTACATATTAATTTGTTTACCACATCTGGTTTGTTTTCAGCAAGGACTGTCTTCATGGAAGATGGTAATAGATGAGTTTTGCAATTATGTAGTTTAATAGGGCTCTATGTTGTAGATATAGAACATACATTTAAGTAACTAAATATTTAAATTAAATCCAATAAAGTATATTCCTTCAATTTTCTGGCTAAAGTGTTCAAAAATCTAGGTATTTTTAAAAGAAATATTGTATGTTTTTTCCTTGGTGAGAACGTAATTGGAAGACTTAAAATTTTCCAATGCCATGGCCATCTTAAACGAGGTAGATGTACTTGGGTTGGCATGCAAAACTTTTGGGATAGCATTAATGTTTGAATCTTGGATAGGATTTGATTGGGAATTGTGGCAGACTTTCATGGTATGGGAAAAAAAAAAAAGGACATACCAGTACTTTTATCTGCTACATTGTTTTATTAGTTTATTCAAACACAAAATACACACATACAAACACACAGATATACACATATGTAGTATAAAGACCCAGTCAGTTTGCAAAAAATATTATAATAGGAATTCCGTAAAATATTTAGTCTGCTGGGCACTGATTAGAATTTATAGAAATATCCAGTTGCTTCCCTGGACAAGTCATTATCATTGGTGAAGATGTTGCCATTTGAATTTAGAATGCCCCAGAAAGACCTAAGTGTTAAAGAAAAATGACTTTCTATTTCTTACCAGACTATGGAGAGTACCTGAGTAGTTCTTATGGAGATTAAGTTCTTCTGCATGAAACCTATGAGACCATAGATACTCATCTACATTCTTCTTTTATCTTTTAATCATTAAGTCAAAAACTTTTCTCTGACATCCTCCCTATGTCTTGTCATAGGCCCCCAAAGCAATAAAACCAACTGAACATACACTGAAGCCTTCAAACTTGTTAATCTGAGTAAGCCTTTCTGTTTAATAAATGGACAGTATCACTTACTATGGAAGGTTATGAAGCTAATACAGAAGTCTAGTCTCCTAACAATGTAGAGTATATTAAATTGTGCTTCATTCTAAAATATCTAACTCCATTTTTTAATTTATGTTTTAGTTTCTGTTGATCCCAGGGCTTAAACTCAGGGTGTGGGTTGTGATCTCGGCCAGTGCTCGACATACAATCTAAACTGGAACTCCGTTTGCCCTGGTGGTTAATTGGAGATAAGAATCTAATGAACTTTCCAACTCAAGCTGGCTTTGAACTGGGATCTGCAGATCTCAGCCTTTTAACTAGCTAAGATTACATCCTTGAACCACCAGTGCCTAGCCACGTTGCGTATTTTGTGTAATTCCAACTTTCAAGATTGTATAGATGCTCCTACTATAATATATATATATATATATATATATATATATATATATATATATATAAAACTTAACCCTGTTTTCACTGTATTTGATGTTGGTATAATTTGTGGAGGGGAAGGGAAAAACCAAATTGTTTAAAAAGGGATACATATGAACTCATTGCAACAATGAGATGTACAAGATGTTATGTAGAAAAATGAAGTTTATAACTTTGGCTCTGAGTGGGGGGGAGGGTCCACACTTACACATAAGACCAAAGTGCACAAATTAATAAAAAAAAAAAAAACAGCATCAGAACACAGAAGGTAAAAGCAAAATAATAGAAAAACTTTCATTATCATTTCTTGGAGATCATTTTATATGATAATATTCATATAGCCATTGAGCCTTTGTGATCCTCTCCAAAGGGCATCCTCCTTTGACCTCACTGTATAAATGTTTAGAATCCCTTATAATTTATCATGTCTTTTACTATCCAAGTGTATTTACTTGTAGAATTAGAGGTACATTCTAATACAACAAATTAGGGAAATCAGGCAACTTATATTTCTTTGAGTTTGTCTTTCTACACTTAATATAAGTTGGTTCCAAGCCTTTCCGTTTCCTTATGAGTGGTCTAATATCATTCTATCTGGATCAAGGGAATTGCATCATACTGAAGAGTTTCTTCATAGCAAAGGAAAAAGTTAGCAGTATATATAGAAGCAGAACAGAATGGAAGAAGATTTTTCTACCTAAGGATCAGACAAAGGTTTTCATAACTAACCCATATTTAGAGATCAAAAAGTTAAATCCAACAAAATAAACCCTCAAATAAACAAGAACCCAATTAATATATGGGATAAAGACTTAACCTCTTAGAAGAATAAGTAAGAATGAGAAATAGACAAAACTCTCTCCATTAAAGAAATGCAAATCCAAACAACAGTGAGATTCATCTCACCCCTGTTGCAATATCATGAAAAAACAATCAATCACAGGTACAGATAGGGATGTGACCCAAAGGAAACTGTATTACACTGTGGGTGGGAATGTAATCTTGTTCAACCACTTTGGAAAACACCATGGAAATTGCTCACAGAACTAAATGGTGAACTACCTATGATCCAGCAATTCCACTTATGGGCATTTATCCAATAGAGCAGAAACAAGGACACATTGAAGCTACTAGCCCAATCATGTTCATTATTGTGTTGTTTTCTGTAACCAAAATACGGAATCAGCCCAGATGCCTATCATTGTAAAAAGAGATCAAGAATTTTATATGTATATACAAATTATATATATATATATATATATAATTTTATTGATCCCAATTTACAAGTATATATGTATGTATATAATGTATGTATATATGTATGTATATATGCATGTATGTATACATACATATATGTATGTATACATATATACATATATATACACAAAAATATATATACATACATAATAGAATTCTGCTCATCCATCAGAAAGAATAATATTGCACCATTCTTAAGGAAACTGAAACACTTAGAAATAATATTAAGTGAAATAAAACAGACCCAGAGAAACTTATCTAGCATGAATTTTCTTATTTGTGGTAGATACAAGGTGCCTATAAATGTAAAAGTAAACACACTAGATGATATGGAAGGAGGTACAAAGGAATTGTCTGAAGTGTCAGAGTCCATGGAGAGTGAAAATACTATAATTCTCTTAAAAGACTAAGTCAAAACCAAACAAAATAAATATCAGTAAATGTGTAATGAAAGAGAGGTCATTAGGGGGCAATGTGAGAGGGTTAGGAATTTGAAAGGGAAAGTACAGGCAAGAATCCATTGTATACTTCCCAAAATTGAAACATACAAAGCAAAGGATAGTGTGAAATTGGGGTGAAGATGTAGAAGTGGTAACACAATTCCAGGTTCATTGTACAATAAACTGCTTTGTTAAATGCCAAGTAATTCCCTAACATAATATTGAGATACATAAGGATTGGGAGGGGTGGATGAAAATGTTGAAAGGCGTGACATTGATCAAGATGCTCTGTATCCACACACTGTTTCAGTGAATGGCAACCCCTTCATACAACTAAACATAATAAAAATATTCAAAAAAATAATTATGATAGTTGAATAGAGAGTTGAACCTCAATTCAATTCCCATTTAAAAATATTTTCAATCTGGAGACTTGGAGAATAAAATTCAAATAAAATTTTATGAAACTTTTTTATCAGAATTTGTGAAATTTAAATATAAACTGCTTTGCTTTTTGTCAGCCTTTGGTCTGTTATGATAGAATATTTCAAAGTAAGTGGTTTAAAAATATCAGGAGTATATTATCCAATATCTGGGAGCTTAAACATTGGTTATAAAAATGGTAATTCAATCAATTATTTGTCTTTTTTTGGGGGGGTGCGGTCCTGGGACCCGAATTCTGGGCCTGGTTGTTGTCCCTCAGCTCTTCAGCTCAAGGTTAGCGATCTGCCACTTGAGCCACAGCACCACATCTGGCTTTTTGTTTTTGTATATGTGGTGCTGAGGAATCGAACTCAGGGCCTCATGCATGCAAGGCAAGCGCTCTACCATTGAGTCACCTTCCCAGCCCAATTCTTTGTCTTATGGGGGTCCACTTTCTGGTTCATTATAATCTATTTTCTGGACCTTCACATGGCAGAGTAATTATATTCGGCTTCTTTTATTAGGATCATTATTGCTGGGTCATCTTTGAAAGGTTCATTCTAAAGTCACCAAGCAGGGGACTAGAATCGCAACACATGTATCTGGAAGGAGTTACATCGCCCAATACACTGTGCAACTTTTTCTTTAACTCAGTGTGGTGTATCATTTGGATATTTTTTCATAGAAGATAATTACTTAAGGATAATCATATATCATGTGAATTATGTGAATGATTCTCCTTACAATAGGAATAATTTTAGTGATGGCAAAGTGAAGTATGATTGTTTAGTGCTCTTGAATCACATCATAGATAACCATGCAAACGTACTACAGCCTTACTAGGGCCCTTCTGATGTATTTGAACAATCTCTGATGAGTTAATTGCTTTCAGAATTATTCGTTTGAGCCAACAAATACAGATCTCCTTTGATTTTAATTACATTCCACTATTAGGACCCACAGACACCAAAATCAGAGGGTGCTAATTTCTCTGATGAATTACATAATAAAATTATTACAATTGATATATATGAGAACAGTAATAGTAATAGCACTATTATTCCTAGTATTCATATTATATAATATATTGACATCCTTTGGTTACCTCAATTTTTAGAATATTTATAACTAAATGTAAATTGTTTGCATATAATTCTTTGATGATGTATAGACAATGAGTAAAAGATTTGCTTACATATTTACTGCATATGCAAACAGATTCACCTGGTTTTATCTGATTCTTCATTTGTTGGTTTCATTCATGCATGGTGAACTTGCAGAGTAATGAAATTTTCAAATTTACAGTTACTAAAAGGTTTGAGGTTTCGTTTTCCTAACATCACATTATCTGACTTTTTCCGCTTGACTCATACCTATACTAGATATTGCAAATAAGGGAAACCATGGGACCTATGTTTCTTTGGGCCTGGCTTACTTCACTTAATATAATTTTTTCCAAGCCTTTCCATTTCCTAACAAATGGGGAAATGTCATTCTTTCTGATGGAGGCATAGAATTCCATTGTGTATATATACCACATCTTCTTGATCCATTCATCTACTGAGGGGCATCTGGGTTGGTTCCATGTCTTAGCTATGGTAAATAATGCTGCAATAAACATAGTTGTGCTGGTAGCTTTAGTGTGGCCTTGTTTGTGATCATTTGGGTAAATGCCCAAAAGTGGGATTGCTGGGTCATTGGGGAGCTCTATGTGGAGTCTTTTGAGGAACCTCCATACTGCTTTCTTTCATGCATGTATCTCTAACGCATTTATAAGATTATTTCTTTGTTGCTTTGTATGTCCCTCCCCCACAGTGTAACCCCCGCTTTCACTATATTTGATGTCAGTATAACATGTGGAGGAGATGGGGACAAACAAGTCGTTTAAGGATTCAGGTGGACCTGTTGCAACAATGAGAAGTACAAAATGTCATGTCAAAACCAGCTTTACAATGTCGGTGAGGGGGGGGGGTGGGGGGGTATGATTGGGTGGGAGGGAGGGGGGAGGCTGGGAAGGGAGGTGAAGGGTAAACAAAGGAGGAGGCTGCAATGCTTGGTAAGAAATGTATGCATTATCCTGCCCATGTAATTGTAACCCCTCTGTACAGTATGTTCTCAAATAAAATAAAATTAAATTAAAAAAAATAAATAAATAAATACAAAGTTATAACTCAAAAAAAAACTAAAAGGTTAATTATAAGAACTTTATGTTGGGCTATATAGCAGATTTTATAATTTAAATTGCTTTTGTCCCTCCCTTCCTCCCTCCATTCCTTCATTCCCTGGTTCCTTCATTCCTTCCTCTTTTCCTTCCTTCCTTCTTTTCTTCTTTCCTTCTTTCCACCTTCCCTCCATCCCTAAATCTCTCTCTCCTTTCTTTCTTTGTTTCTTTCTTTCATTCTTTCCTTTCTTTCATTCTTTTTCTTCCACCATTCTTCCTTTCTTTCTTTTACGCACAATGTTTCTTATGGCTATAGAAAAAATACCAACTGTTGTACTCCAAGGTGTTATGAATAATTATAAATACACTAGATTAATATTAATTTTAATAACTTATGTTATATCTTAGGACAAATTGTACTAAAAACAACTTCACAGAAATTTTGAGATATATGCCAAATATTACTTTTGATATTATTTCTTCAAACAAAAATAAAAATGTAGAGCTAGGAAGTTGGCTCAGTGGTAGAGTGCTTGCCTTGCATGCCTGAGGCCCTGGGTTCAATTCCTCAGCACCACATAAGCAAAAAGAAAAAAGCCGGAAGTTGTGCTGTGGCTCAAGAGGTAGAGCGCTAGCCTTGAGCTGAAGAGCTGAGGGACAGTGCCCAGGTCCAGAGTTCAGGCCCCACGACCGGACTCCCCCCCAAAAAACCCCCCAAAAAACAAAAAGGAAAAATTTAGACATAATATTGTTTGTATGTGTTGTTTTTGTGATTTGAACTCAAGACATATCCTTTAGTGATTTTTTCCCCTCAAGGACATTGCCACATTTGAGCCACAACTCCACTTCTGGCTTTGTGTGTGTGTGTGTGTGTGTGTGTGTGTGTGTGTGTGTGTGTGTGTGTGTGTTGTGATGTGTGTGTGATTAATTGAGATGCGACTCACAAACTTTCTTGACAAGGCTGGCTTTTTTTATTTAAAATTTTTTTTTTATTGTGAAAATACTGTTGCTTTCTCCTTTGTTTCTGCTTCCGAACCCTGCCCATCTCTTACCCCACCCTCTCTGCCCCAAATCCCCAGCCAAAGTTGTAAAGTTCATTTTTCAACATAACGACTTGTACATCTCAGTGTTGCAATGGGTCGACCTGAATCCTTGTTTAAACCATATGTTTTTTCTATTCCTCTCAACAAATTATACCAATATCAAACACAATGAAAGCAGGGGTTAAGCCATGGAGGAGGGACATTTCTGAGACAAGCAGAAAAGTCAGATAAGTAGATGTTAGGTGAAATGAACTCCAAGATAAGTATTCAAATTTTTTTTCTTTCTTGCAATTGTTTCTAACATATTTATAAGATGATTTCTTTGTGGCCAAGGCAGGCTTTGAACCCCAGCTTCCTGAGTAGTGAGGATTACAAGCTTGAGATTCCATATTCAATACAGATATAATATATCTATGAATAAAACAAATTTCTCATTATTTAAATTCTAGATTATCAATTTAACAAATTAACATTTACATATTTATTTAGCAATTAAAACTGAAATTGCTCTGTGAAAAATAGTTTTCATTTTTATGAAAAAATATACACTCGAAGGTTTAAATGACAGAATCTTTGCACAAATTGAAATATCCTATTATTCAAAAGTGACAAAGGGATCATTAATCAAATTTCTCAAGTAAGCTAAAATCAATAAGCTCTGTCAGGGTGAATGAAGCAATTTTTCATTAAATCATTATCTACTGTGGCCACATGATTTTCTCTTCTTTTAAACCTAAACTTTTTTGACAAAAAGTATAGATTCATACATTTTTTGAGTATATAAAAATCTTAGTTACTGGTCATGTTTTCTGAGGTTTTATTACCAAGACATTTCACAGAAACACTGAATTTCATGTATTTTATGTCAACAGTGATTTTTAGAAATTGAACCAATCTTCATATGAGATAAAGCAAGATATTTCATGACTTATGCCATTATTCCTATAGACTTGAATATAACTTATTTTTGAATGGTAAGAAATTCATATTATATCTATTCTATAGAATAATTAAGAAATAAGTAATTGTGATAGTATTTATTTTTCCTTCAACTAGAAAGAAAGAACCTAACTTTAAATGACAAAAACTTGAATGGAAATATCATAAAATTATGAATAATTCAAGTCATTATGAGTTAGATGAAATAGTCATTTTTGAACATCACAAATGAAATATCTTGAAGCTTCCTTATCTGTTAAATAAAATGTATTTGCACTCAAAATAGCTCTCTAGCAATAGTATAACCTCCTCCATGTCAAATAGCTTCTCTGATTAATTCAAATAAATATTTAGGAACAGAAGTTATCGCAATGTATAGAAATATTTACCCACCACTCTAGAAATTAATCTTAAATCATAAAGGATTAGGATTAATAATTATCTTTCATTATGTTGCCATAAAGAGGTGAACCCTTTCATGTGGGCATAGTTGTAGAGATTTGGTTACTGAGAACTTGTGATCAAAGAGGATGTTAAGATCAAAGTCCTTTCTTCCTCTTCCTTCTTTTTCTTTACGTTTCCTTCTCCTTGTCCTTTCCCTTCTCCCTCTCCATATTCCCCTCCTCCTCTTTCTCCCTCTCCCACCCCTATTCTTCCTCTTATTTAATTCCTGGTTTCCATGAATACACATACTCCATCACATGTTCCTGACATGGGGTAATGTGTCACCACCAACCCAACACTTTCCACACTAGATAGATGAACTCAGCAAAAACTCAACAGTGAAACAACAGATCGAAAAAACTGCATAGATCAACTACATGTAACAGATATCTACCAAATAATTCACCCAACAGAATCAGAATACACATTTTTCTCAGCAGCACATGGAACATTTTTCAAAATAGAACATATTTTAGGCCACAAAGCAAACTTGTCCAAATTCAAAGACATTAGACTTATACCTTGCATTCTCTCAGACCACAAGGGAATAAAATTAGAATTTAACACCAAAAGCCACCAAAGAAAGTCCTGTAACACATGGAGGATGAACAACACACTGCTGAATCAAGAGTGGGTCAGGGAAGAGATTAGAAAGGAAATTCAAATCTTCATGATATTCAACAAAAATGAACATACAACTACCAGCTACTCTGGGACACAGCCAAGGCAGTTCTAAGTGGCAAGTTTATAGCTCTGAGTTCCTACATCAACAAATTGGAGAGATCTGAAACCAAAAATTTAATGAGGCATCTGAGTCTCCTTGCAAAAGAACAGCAAGACAAACCCCAATCCAGTAGATGGAAAGAATTTTTTTATAATTATATTTAAATCAGAATTAAATTAATTACAAACCAAAAAAACCATAGAAAGAATCAATAAAACAAAGAAATGGATCTGCGGAAAGAGTAACTAAATTGCCAGACTCTTAGCAAATCTTATTAGAAAAAGAAGAGAACACGCCCAAATAAATAAATTCAGAGATGAGAATGGAAACGGAATACTTCTCAAAACTTTATGCTAATAAGTTTGAGACCTTGGCAGAAATGGACCTTTTTTTTTAGCAAATATTGACACACCGAAACTAAACCAAGATGAGTTAAATCATGTTAACAGGCCCATATCAAGCACTGAAATAGAAATAGCAATAAGAGACCTCTCATCTAAGAAAAGCCCAGGACCAGATGGTTTTACAGTGGAACTTTACAAGGCATTCAAAGCAGAGGTCACACCAATACTCCTCCAACTCTTCAATGAAATTGAAAGAGAAAGTTCACTACTGAACTCATTCTATGAAGCCATCATATCACACATCCCATAACCAGGTAGGGACTCAAAGAAAGAGAACTATAGACCAATTTCTTTGATGAACACTGATGAAAAATTTCTCAAAAAAATTTTGGCCAATCCACTTCCAGAATTCATCCAAAAAAATCATACACCACGATCAAACACTATTCATTTCAGGGATGTAAAGCTAGTCCAATAAACGCGAATCAATTAAGAGAATTCATCACATCAACAGGAGCAAGGATAAGAACCACATGTTTATTCAATAGATGCAGAAAAAGCATTTGACATGATCCAACACCCCTTTATGATGAAGGTTTTGGAAAAATTAGTAATCCATGGGACATTCTTCAATATAATAAAGGCTGTATATAGCAAACCTACAGCGAGCATTATATTTAATGGTGAAAAATTAAAGCCATTTCCTCTTAACTCAGGAACGAGACAAGGTTGCAAACTGTCCCCACTGCTCTTCAATCTAGTGTTAGAATGCCTAGCTACAGCAATAAGACAAGATGCAAACATAAAAGCGATCCAAAGAGGATAAGAAGAAGTAAAACTCTCCCTCTTTGCAAATGACATGATCATGTATTTAAAGAATCCCATAGACTCCACTCCCAAATTACTCAAGCTGATTCAAAAATTTGGCAAGGTAGCAAGGTATAAAATTACCCCTCAAAAATCAATGACTTTCAAGCAGAAAAGGTCAGATAAGGTGATGTTAGGGAAATGAACCCTAAGACAGGTTCTCAAATGAGTTTTTCTTTCATGTGATTGTTTCTACTGCATTTATAAGATTATTTCTTCGTTGTTTAGTATGTCCCTCCACCACAGTATAACCCCTGTTTTCACTGTATTAGATGCCGGTAAAATTTGTGGAGGGGAAGGGGAAAAACAAGACGTTTAAATAAGGATACAGGTGGACCCGTTGCAACAATGAGAAGTACAAGTTGTTATGTCGAAAACGAATATTACTGATCTTGTATTTAAAGAATCCCATAGACTCCACTCCAAAATCACTCAAGCTGATTCAAAATTTTGGCAAAGTAGCAGGTTATAAAATTAACCGCCCAAAATCAATGGCTTTTCTGTATGCCAACAATGAGAAAAGTGTGGCTGAAATTAGGAAAGCAACCCCATTTGTAATAGCCCCACAAAACATAAAATACCTAGGAATTAACTTAACAAAAGAAGTGAAGGACCTCTATGATGAAAACTTTAAAATCTTGGAAAAGGAAATCAACACAGAACTTAAAAAATGGCAAAACCTCCCATGCTCCTGGATTGGAAAGATTAACATCGTGAAAATGGCAATACTTCCCAAGGCTATCTACAAATTCAACGCAATACCTATCAAAATTCCACCCTCATTCTTCAAGGAAATAGAAGAGGCAATCCAAAAATTCATATGGAACAATAAAAGACCCCTAATAGCAAAAACACTCCTCAACGGAAAGAACACTGCTGGAGGAATAGCAATACCAAATTTCAAACTCTACTATAAAGCCATAGTAATCAAAACAGCTTGGTATTGGCACAAGAACAGACCTCAGGACCAATGGAATAGAATTGAAAACCCAGAAATGAACCTACAGACCTATAGCCATCTAATCTTCGATAAGGGAGCTAAAACAATAGAATGGAAGAAAGACAGCCTCTTCAGTAAATGGTGCTGGCAAAATTGGTTAACTACATGTAGAAAACTAAAGCTAGATCCTTATATATCACCCTGCACCAGAATCAACTCCAAATGGATCAAAGACCTTGAACTCAAAACAGACACTCTGAAAACATTACAGGATGGAATAGGAGAAACCCTAGGTCTCCTTGGCTCAGGCCGAAATTTTCTGAATAGAGACCCGGAAACACAACAAATCAAAGAAAGGTTGGACAAATGGGATTGCATAAAGTTGCAGAGCTTCTACAGGGCAAATGACATAGCTAGCAAGATCAATAGAAAGCCCACGGATTGGGAGAAGATCTTTACTAGCCATACAACGGACAAGGGTATCATATCTAAAATATACTTGGAACTCAAAAAATTAAACCCCCCAACAACAAATCCTCAAAGAAACAACTGCCCAATAAATAAGTGGGCGAAAGACTTAAATAGAAACTTCTCTGAAGAAGAAAGAAGGATAGCCAATAGACACATGAAAAAATGTTCAACGTCCCTAGCCATAAAAGAAATGCAAATCAAAACAACATTGAGATATCACCTAACTCCAGTTAGAACGGCAAAAATCAAGAACTCTAACAACAACAGATGCTGGAGTGGATGTTTACAGAAAGGAACCTTAGTTCATTGTTGGTGGGAATGTAAACTTGTTCAACCACTTTGGAAAGCAGTATGGAGGTTCCCCAAAGACTACACATAGAACTCCCCTATGACCCAGCAATCTCACTTTTGGGCATTTTCCCCAAATGTTTACAAACAACACCACACTAAAGCTACCAGCACAACTATGTTTATTGCAGCATTATTTACCATAGCTAAGATATGGAACCAGCCCAGATGCCCCTCAGTAGATGAATGGATCAAGAAAATGTGGTATATATACAAAATGGAATTCTATGCCTCCATCAGAAAGAATGACATTTCCCCATTTGTTAGGAAATGGAAAGACTTGGAAAAAATTATATTAAGTGAAGTAAGCCAGGCCCAAAGAAACATAGGTCCCATGGTTTCCCTTATATGCAATATCTAGTATATGTATGAGTCAAGTGGAAAAGGTCAGATAATGTGATGTTAGGAAAGCGATCCCTTAAATATGTATTTTAATGTTTTTTTTTCATGCATGTGTTTCTAACGCATTTATAAGATTATTTCTTTGTTGCTTTGTATGTCCCTCCCCCACAGTGTAACCCCCGCTTTCACTATATTTGATGTCAGTATAACTTGTGGAGGAGATGGGGACAATCAAGTCGTTTAAGGATTCAGGTGGACTTGTTGCAACAATGAGAAGTATAAAATGTCATGTCAAAAACGAGCTTTACAATGTCGGTGTGGGGGGGGAAGGGAGGAAGGATTGGGTGGCGGGGGAGCGGGGAGGCTGGGAAGGGAGGTGAAGGGTAAACAAAGAAGGAGGATGCAATGCTTGGTAAGAAATGTATGCATTATCCTGCCCATGTAATTGTAACCCCTCTGTACAGTACGTTCTCAAATAAAATAAAATAAAATTAAAAAAAAAAAAAGAAAACAAATGTTACAACTTTGGTGCGGGGGATGGAATGGATTAGCTGGAGGGGGGGATGGATGGGAAGGGATGGGAAGGGGAAACAAAGGAGGAGGCAACAATGCTTAATAAGAAATGTACTCATTATCTGGTCCATGTAATTGTAACCCCTCTGTACAGTATTTTCACAATAAAAATAAATAAAAATAAAAAATATCAATGAATTTTCTGTATGCCAACAATGAGAAAAGTGTGGTTGAAATTAGGAAAGCAACTCCATTCCTAATAGCCAAACAAAAGAAAAAATAACTAGGAATTAACTTAACCAAAGAAATTAAGGACCTCTATGATGGAAACTTTAAAAACCTGAAAAGGAAATCAAAAGGAACTTAGAAAGTGGCAAAAACTCTCATGCTCCTGGATTGGAACGATCAAAATCATGAAAATGGCTATACTTCCCAAGGCTATCTACAAGGGCAATTCGATACCTAGCAATATTCCATCCTCATTCTTCAAGGAAATTGAAGTGGCAATCCAAAAACTCATATAGAAAAATAAAAGACCCAGAATAGCTAAAACGGTCCTCAACAGAAAGAACACTACTGGAGGAATATCAATACCAAATTTCAAACTCTACTACAAAGACATAGTAAACAAAATAGCTTAGTACTGGCACAAGAACAGACCTCAGGACAAATGGAATAGAATAGAACACGAAGAAATGAACCTACAGACCTATAGACATCTAGTGGAACTAAAAAAACAGAATGGAAGAAAGACAGCCTCTTCAGTAAATGGTGCTGGCAAAATTGTATAAGTACTTGCAGAAAATTAAAGCTAGACCTTTATATATCACTCTGCACCAGAATCAACTCCAAATGGATCAAAGACTTCGGAGTCAAAGCAGACACCCTGAAAATATTACAGGATGGAATAGGAGAAACCGTAGTTCTCCTTGGCACAGGCCGAAATTTTCTTAATAGAGACCCATAAACACAACAAATAAAAGAAAGTTTGGACAAATATCATTGCATGAAATTGCAGAGCTTCTTTATGGCAAAGGACATAGTTAGCAAGATTAATAGAAAGCCTAAAATTGAGAGAAGATCTTCACTAGCCTCACAACAGACAAGAGTCTCATATCTAAAATAGACCTGGAACTCAAAAAATTAAATCCCCCAACAACAAATCTTCAAAGAAACAACAGCCTAATAAATAAGTGGGTAAAGACTTAAAGAGAAACTTCTCTGAAGAGGAAATAACAATGGCCAATAGATACATGAAGACATGCTCAACCTCTCTAGCCCTAAAAGAAATTTAAAACAAAACAACGTTGAGATACCACCTCACCTCAGTTAGAATGGCAATAATCAAGAAAGCTAATAACAACAGATGCTGGAGGGGATGTGTTCAAAAGGGAACATTATTGCATTGTTGGTGGGAGTGTAAACTTGTTCAACCACTTTGGAAAGCAGTATGGGGGTTACTCAAAAGACTCCACATAGAGTTCTCCTACCACCCAGCAATCCCACTTTGGGGCATTTACCCAAATGATTACAAACAAGGCCGCACTAAAGCTACCAGCACGACTAAGTTTATTGCAACATTTTTTTACCATAGATAAGATATGCAACAAACCCAGATGCCCCTCAGTAGATGAATGGATCATGAAAATGTGGTACATATACACAATGGAATTCTATGCCTCCATCAGAAAGAATGGCATTGCCCATTTGTTAGGAAATGGAAAGACTTGGAAAAATTATATTGTGAATTTATCCAGGCCCAAAGAATCATAGGTCCCATGGTTTCCCTTATTTGCAATAACTAGTATATGTCTGAGTCAAGTAGAAAATAGCAGATAAGTTGATGTTAGAGAAATGAAACCTAAGATATGTATTCAGATGTTATTTTTTTTTCTTTCAGGTGATTGTTTCTAACACATTTAAAAGATTATTTCTTTGTATTTCCCTCCTCCATGGTATAAGCCCTGCTTTCACTCTATTTGAGGTTGGTATAATTTGTGGAAGGAAAGGGAAAAAATAGTTTAAATAGGGATACACGTGGATCCATTGCAACAATGAGATGTACAACTTTCTTGGGGGTAATACTTTATAACTTTGGTGGGGGTGAGGAATATTGGGTGGGGGGAGGATGAGAAGGGGAAACAAAGGAGGAGGCTACAATGCTTGATAAGAAATGTACTCATTATCTTGCCCATATAATTGTAACCTCTCTGTACAATATTTTCACAATAAAGAGAAAAAAAGAAACATAAACTGAAATGCATAAAATCAGAAGCCAAGATTAATCTTTCCCACTTTTAAATTAATTTATAAAGTATTTTATCATATTAATAGGAGACTGTCACAGTATGCTCTCATTTATTATAAGTGATAAGGTTTACTCAAAAAAAAAAACTGACCCTCATCACCCTAATGAAATGATTGATTAAATTAATATTATCTTAGGACAAATCTACTTTAAAATAAGAGATATATTTCAATAAGAGGCAAAAAAATCACCTCTATAGTTTCCTATGAAAAAACTGCAAAATACAATCTTTTCCTTAAGGAAATTGACCTATAATTGGCAGTATTGTCAATTTCATAATTGATGTAAGAAGACTATAGTACAAATTTCAACTCAAACTAAATGATATAAAATTTACTTTGTCCCATGTATACTATCTATATCTGGTTCCCAAAATGACTTGTATTTTATCATATTTTTAATTGACTTTAAGTAGTTTTTGGGAGTTTCTGTTTGACAAAGCAGTTTATTAATAGTTCTTAGTGAGCTTTTTTTTCCTTTTTTCTCTCCTGAGGTTTGAACTCTGGGTCTGGGCAATGTCACTGAGTGCCTTTGGATGAATGCTAGAACCCTATCACTTGAGGCATAGTAGCATTTTCAGATTTTTCTGATATTTAATTGGAGATAAGAATTTTACAGACTTTCTTGCCTGGGTTGGCTTCAATCCTCAATCCTCAGCCTCCTGATTATCCAGGATTTCAGACGTGAGCCGTTAGTGCCTGGCTTAATTCAATGCATTTCTTTGGCTAATCCTGGGTCTTGAACTCAGGGCCTTGGCAAAATCCTTGAGCTTCTTTTTCCTCAAACTAGCACTCTACGACTTGTGTCATAGTGTCAATTCTAGCTTTTGTTGTTTATGTAGTATTGAGGAATCAAACCCACACATGCAAGGCAAGCAGTCTACCACTAAACCACATTCCATGGCCAATACAATGCATCTTAATGATCTTTATCCCTCATTGTCTCAATCCTATTTCATCCCTCAATTCACATAATTTTGTAGAATATTCACTGACTCACAATGTCATGTATAGTCACTCAGAGGATATATCACAGATCATATTTTATTAATAGTCTTATTCATCAACATACTAAAGTTATACATTATAGAATTCTGTGATTTTAAATTCTAAATTATCACTCTGATTCACCCAATATTATACTAAAATTTTTCCTTAGTTTAATGCAAAAGCACTCTGTAATTCTTTGATAAAGTACAATGATTCTTAGAATGATAAAGAGGTAGAGTAAGAACATCACCTTCAGTTCTATAACATTTTGTCATTACTACCCTCTCAAAATACTCCAGTATTAATTAGTAGTCACTTCCGGTCATCATTTCAACCTACCCTCCTCTTGAGCAGCTATTATTTCATATTCTACCTCTACAGATGGGCCAATTTTAAAAAGCTCATATAATTAGAAAATGTAGACTATTTTATCCATTTCTCCCATGTAATATTACTATTTGCAAAGTAAGTCCATGTATATTTTTCTCATGGATAGAGTATATTGTTTTGTAAGCATATGAATAATTGTATAACATCCTCAATGGGCATTTCAATATTTTATTTTATGTTATTGTAAAAGGTTTTGCTATTTATATTCTTGTATATGTATGTGTCTCATTGAACATATGTTGAAATCTATTTTTATATAAAATTATGATTCAAAATGCTGGATCATAGAGGCAACTCTATGTGTAATATTTTAAAGATTGCCAGTATGTTTAACTGACTATATCATTTTAAGTGCCAAGCACCATTGTATAAGGATTCCAATTTCTACATAATGGTTGTGCAGGGCTATATTATTTTTTCTATTATCACTAATCTCTATATGTATGCAATGTCTACCTATGTTATGATCTTTCTATATGTTCCTTTGTTGTTGTTACATTACTATAGAGATACATATTTGGATTTTTTGATAACTTATTCAGGATGGTTATAGTATTTCCTTGACATTAATATGCTCTTAATATATTTCTGATTCAAGTATATTTAAATAAATGCATATGTATACACACTATGTGTACATATGTATAGATTCATAATTATATTTGTATAAATACAAATACCTATATATACATATATACAGATGTGTACATATATGTATATAGGCATATATATATATTATTGTTTCCATTTGTCTGTAAGTTATCATTTTACATTATTTGCCAAACATGTCCTTTTTTGATTTTACTTTATTTTATTTTATGGTTAAGTTGTTGTACACAGGAGCAGGGCACCAGTGGCTCACACCTCTAATCCTACTCTGGAGGCTGGGATCTGATGATCGAGTTTCAAAGCCAGCCTATGCAGGAAAAGTCTATGAGACTCTTATCTCCAATAAATCACCAGAAAACCGGAAGTGGCTCTATGGCTCAATGGTAGAGCTCTAGCCTTGAGCTTGAGAGCTGAGGGACAGCACCCAGGCCCAGAGTTCAAGGCCCATGACCACCACCACCAACAACAACAATAAAAAAGAATACTGACGAAAAAAGCAATAGTATTAAGCAGTCGTAAAGATAGACTCAAGTCTAACATTTTAGTATTATCTTAGATACCAGCAGCCTTCTAGACCAATGAGCCATGAGCCCTCAGAATGTTGACCAAATTTTGTAGTTTATTTAAACAATCACTATAAGTATGTATTTTCTCATCTATCTTTCTTTCATTTCACCACAGAATGTGTATTTATCCTTTATATCATACTTGAATACCAAAGCCTTTGGAAGATATTTATGAATTGGTGTATATTAATTGTATGAAGAAATCTTATTGAAATATTTTCCACTCGCACATATTGATGAAGGGCTGGATTAACCCGTTTCTGTATGTTCATTCCCATTGCCTTTTATGTTTCAACTGTTTTCTGTGAATTTCTTTGTGCTATCTTCACACATCGTCAAAATGTGTTAAAGTGTGTTCACCCACTGTCATTGAAAATTATACTATAATGAATATAAAAGCAAAAATCTAAATAAATGGAGACATACAATTTTTGTGGATTGGAGGATACAATTGAGCAAACATATAAATTGTCTCCTGCCTTTTTTATCATCATTGATGGAGCTTGAAATCTGGCCCTGGGCGCTGTACCTCTGCTATTCATTTCAAAGTGAATGCTCTAGTCATTGAGCAATTGTGCCACTTCTAGTTTTCTGGTGGTTAATTGGACATAAGAGTCTTAAAGACAATCATGTTCCAGCTGGCTTTGAATGGCAATGCTCAGATCTCAGCCTCCTATGCAGCTAGAATTAAAAGCAGGAGCCAAGAGTGGCCAGCTTCACAGTTTTATTTATGTATATGACGATTTGTAAAAACACCTGACTAGCAATCTTTGACTCACTGACAAAGAAAGATAAATTGTAATATATTTCTCTGTCAAATTTTCAAGGTGTAAGTTTAAAATTGTTATATTTGTTGAGGAAAGATTATACAGCTCAATGGGTCTGTAGGGCACCAGATTAGATCCACATAAATATTATCAAGGAATATTTAATAAGGGTTAAACCAAATATTTGTGGAATGACATTCTCTTTAATAAGTGGTGATAGGTTAGACAGAATTTGGGCAAATTAAAAAGTGAACATTATTTACACATAACAATTTATTCAAATACTAACTTCTAGCAGGATTAAAACGTATATAAAACAAAAAGAGTTATGAAAATGAAAAGCAAAGGAAGATGTCTTGATAATTTTGGAGATGAAGATTCTTAAATTTGGCATTAAAATTATACAAAGGGAAGGAGATTCTGGGAAGATGGCGGAGGAGAAGCTGGAGTCTAAACCAGCTCTCGAGTAGAAAGCAGTTTTAGAGTTCCAGTGAAAAGTCCTAAGCCAGAGAATCACACCAAGTGTGCCATCACAGGACAGAGAGTCAGGCCAGAGAGGGAAAATCCACACAAGGAGATAGATCTGAGCTCTTGCCAGAAGCCACCGAGGCAGTGGCAGCAGTGGCGGCAGCGCCTGCAGATGCCATACCTGAACCACAAAGAGTCCAGGACGAAGGAGCCAGACGTAGCAGGTGAGCGGATTCTACTCAACACCAGCAAGAACCGACAAGGAGCGGACATCTTCATCCTGCAGTTTGCAGACCAGAGATGACCCAGGAACCAAGACTCGGCGTGAGTAGAAGCCTGACGTCCTCACTCCTTCTCAGGGAGCAGAGGAGGGAAGGCCACCCCTCCCCTCCCCCCCCCAGTACCGGAGATCTCCATCTTGGATACTGACAAAGCTCAGTGAAGTTGCTAGGTCCAACTCAAGCCTTGGAATAAAACGAGTCATTTAGCAGGTCCCAAGAACTTAACGGCGGCGTGGCCTGCCAGACTCAGCTCCACCCAGGAAAAAGTCACCCAGCTTAGGCGCCAGTCCTAGGAGTGGCTTTCTTCACTGGGTAATCAGAGCCAGAGGCTGCCACTCCCTCTAGCAGGCTGGACAATCAATTGAAATTCAGTAAACAGAAATCCTGAGAATGGCTCCAGGCTGGGCTCTGTGAATTTTTCACAAACTAGCCCCCGGGTAAAGCTACTGTTTGTTGAAAGGCCTCAACTCTACCCAAAACCTAGCCTCATCACTGCATCTCCCTCTTTTGTGGTGCTCAAAGCAGATCTGCCTCCCATTGAACTAGCCTGGGAGAAGGATCCCAAAATCCTGGGTAAAGCAGAGCATTTTTCTGCCTGTTCCAACAAAGTGACTTAAGAAACCAACCAAGCCACAGGACCACAAGCAGACCAGAGACTCCAACAAGAGGCTGGTTAGGGTCACAAGGGAGATACAGGATTTTTCCCACCCCTCCCCCAAAAAATCAAAGAACTTTTCTTCTTCTTCTTCTTCTTCTTCTTTCTTCTTCTTCTTCTTCTTCTTCTTCTTCTTCTTCTTCTTCTTCTTCCTTATATAAATTTTTTTTTCTTTTCTAAAACTTTTTATACTCTTTAATTTTTGCGTTTTTTGAAAAAAAATTGTTTTCCAGTAACTTTTTTTTCCTCTTATAATTTTTATTTTAGGGATAAGTGAGTGTGTGTTTTTCTTTCTTTTATTGTTTTCGTTCTCTTTTTTTTTCTTTTTTTTATTATCTTTTTGTTTTTTGTTTAGCTCTACTGAATTTCTGATCTTTTTCTTCCTTTTTTATCCTTTTCACCTTTTCCTCTCTTTCGTTCTTCATGTGACCTAATTCTTGTCCTGTACATCCTCAGATAAACCCGTAGTTGAGTATAAGACCCTATCCCCCATTGTATACACACTTAATCCACAAAATTATTACTCAATTCAAAACCTCTGAGACTTAAATTCCTTAATAGCAGTACTACCTCTTTATACCTATAGAATATTTTAAGAATTTTAATTTTTAAATTCTTCACATCTCATTTATAGTCCTCCCCTTCTCTCATTATATGCACGTTGTCCTCTAGATAGATTGTTTTTGTTTCTGCATAATATTATTAATTTTTACTTTTCTATTTTTTCTGGTCTCTTTTCTTTTCCCTTTCCCCTTCTTCTATTTTTCTCTCTCTACTTTCATCCTACCCAACCTATCTCCTGCTTTGAGATTAGGACTTAGTTAAAGCTCCCTGTGCCTTCCCACATCAATCTATTCCTATTTTTTACCCACATCTCTCTCTAACCCTAATAATTTCTGGTTTTCCAAATTCTTCTTTGCAGTTCATAGCCCATTAACATATAGTTGTTTGATGTTGAATAGATGTATCTGTTGAACTAGATTGTATCTGTAGACTATTGACTGTGCAAATTCAGACTTGGGTTGATGGTTGCCTTAAGATAGTGTTCTAGCACAAAACTGATCCTATTTTCATCTCAAATGGGCAGAGTAAGCCGGAAAAAACACAAGAAAAATAGCAAACCCGGGTATCTCAATTCCCAATCTTTATAATCAGTGGACAGAACAGATAATGAATAATCCAGAGGAGAGTTCCCAAATAGCTCTACAAAATCTGCTGGCAAACATGATAAATGAAAAGATTAAAAACATACAAAGGACTCTGTATGAGCGTGATAGGGAGAGAGAGGAGGCAATCCAAAAGTTTATACAGGAATATCATAAGCATGAGGAAGCTACTCAAAAACGGATACAGGATTTGTGTGAGCAGCATGAGAATACTCAAAGAGAAAGGCAGGAATGGTGTGATCAGGCTGAGAACACTCAAAGAGAGCTACGGGAATACCCCAAATGGGAGGAAGCTAATCAAAGAGTAACACAGGAATTGAGAGAGCAGGAAGAGAATACACAATGATCACTAAAGGCATTCATGGAATCAATTAACAAAGAGCTGAAGGAAGTCAGGGAGACCCACAAAGGTAATGCTGAATGGAACCAAACAGAAGAAATGGGAGTCCAAGGAAACCATAACCAATGAACTAAGTGATTTGAGAATAAACAGTGAAAACCAAATTAAGGAATTAAAGAAGTTCATACAAGATCTAAAAGAATTTGAAGCCATCAAAGCTGACCAATTAGAAGGAAAAGAAATAAAAAAGAAAGTAGAAAGTCTTGACAGCAGGTTAGACCATGCAGAAGATCGAATCTCAGAGATTAAAGACAGCCTAGATATTCTAGAGAAAGAACATACAACCATTGAAAACAAGTCCAAAAATATGGTAGATCTATCCAACAATTGGAAGACACCATCAGAAGGCCTAATCTAAGGATAATGGGTGTAGAGAAGCACCTAGAAACAGAAGTTAATGGTCTAGGATTGTTTAACAGGATCCTAGCAGAGAACTTCCCAAATATGCAAAAAGATAGGCCTATTCAGATACAAGAAGCTTTTAGAACCCCAAATAGACCAGACCAGAATAGGACATCCCACTGTGACATTATAATCCACACAGGATCAACTCAGACCAAGGAAAAGATCCTTAAAGCTGTCAAGGAGAAAAGGTTAATCACCTATAAAGGGAAACCAATTAGAATCACCTCAGATTTCTCAGCAGAGACAATCAAACCAAGAAGAGCCTGGAATGATGTAAGCCGTGCCCTAAAAACAAACAACTATCAACCAAAAATACTGTACCCAGCTAAACTCTCCTTCATAACTGAAGGCCAAATAAAAACCTTCCATAACAAAGAAAAATTGAAACAATACATCTCCACCAAACCAGCCCTACAAAAGATTCTTAAAGATGTCCTACATAAAGAAAACCAAGAAGACCACAATAAAGGCCAAGAAACCCACCCAAACTGAGAATCCAAGAACCATAGGAAGATCCCAGTTTTCGCAGCCCCCAAGAAGGTGGATAACATGGCAGTAACTCACAAATAATTCTCAGGTCTTTAGCAAAATAAACCCTAATCCAATAGATGGAAGGAAATAATTAAAACTGAATCAGAATTAAATTCATTAGAATAAAAAAATAGAAATAATCAACAAAATAGTGTTGGTTCTTCGAAAAAATTAAGAAAATAGACAGACCCCCCAGCAAATCTTATCAGAAAAACAAGAGAACACAGCAAAGGCAGTACTCAGAGGCAAGTTTATATCTTTGAGTTCTTACATCAACAAATTCGATAGATTTGAAACTAAAAATTTAATGAGACACCTGAGCCTCCTTGAAAAATAGCAAAATAAACCCCAATCCAGTAGAGGGAAAGAAATAATTAAAATTAAATCATAATTAAAAGAATTAGAATAAAATAGTAGAAAGAATCAATAAAACAAAGACTTGGTTCTTCGAAAAAATTAACAAAATTGACAGACTCTTAGCAAATCTTGTCAGAAAAAGAAGAGAATACACCAAAATAAATAAACTCAGAGATGAGAATGGGAGCATCACCACGGAAACAACCAATATTCAGAACATTATAAGGGAATACTTCTCAAAACTTTATGCTAATAAGTTTGAGAACTTGACAGAAATAGACCTTTTCCTAGTAAATATTGACATGCCAAAACTAAATCAAGATGAGTTAAACCATCTTAACAGGCCCATATCAAGCATTGAAATACAAACAGCAATAAGAGAACTCTCAGCTAAGAAAAGTCCAGGACCAGATGGTTTTACAGCGGAATTTTACAAGTCCTTCAAAGCAGAGCTCACATCAATATTCCTCCAAATCTTCAATGAAATTGAAAGAGAAAGTTCACTACAGAACACATTCTATAAAGCCATCATAACCCTCATCCCAAAACCAGGCAGGGACTCATCGAAAAAGAGAACTATAGACCCATTTCTTTGATGAACATTGATGCAAAACTTCTCAACTAAATTTTGGCCAATCGACTTCAACAATTCATCCAAAAAATCATACACCACGATCAAACAGGATTCATTTCAGGGATGCAAAGCTGGTTCAATATACGCAAATCAATTAATATTATTCATCCCATCAACAGGAGCAAGGATAAGAACCACATGGTTATCTCAATAGATACAGAAAAAGCATTGGACAAGATTCAGCATCCCTTTATGATGAAGGTTTTGGAAAAATTAGGAATCCATGGAACATTCCTCAATACAATAAAGGCTGTATATGACAAACCTACAGCCAGCATTATACTTAATGGTGAAAAACTAAAGCCATTTCCTCTTAACTCAGGAAAAAGACAAGGATGTCCACTCTCTCCAATTCTCTTAATTCTAGTATTAGAATGCCCATGTACAACAATAAGACAAGATGCAGACACAAAGGGGATCCAAATAGGGAAAGAAGAAATAAAACTCTCCCTCTTTGCAGATGACTTGATCTTGTATTTAAAGAATCCCATAGACTCCACTCCAAAATTATTCAAGCTGATTCAAAATTTTGGCAAAGTAGCAGAGTATAAAATTAACACCTCAAAATCAATGCCTTTTCTGTATGCCAACAATGAGAAAAGTGGGGCTGAATTTAGGAAAGCAACTCCATTTGTAATAGCCCCACAAAAAATAAAATACCTAGGAATTAACCAAAGAAGTGACGGACCTCTATGATGAAATCTTTAAAAACTTGAAAAAGGAAATCAAAAGAGAATTTAGAAAATGGCAAAATATCACATGCTCCTGGATTGGAAAGATTAACATCGTGAAAATGACAATACTTCCCAATGCTATTTACAAATTCAAAGCGATACCTATCAAAATTCCAACCTCATTCTTCAAGGAAATAGAAGAGGCAATCCAAAAATTCATATGGAACAATAAAAGACCCCTAATAGCAAAAACACTCCTCAACGGAAAGAACACTGCTGGAGGAATAGCAATACCAAATTTCAAACTCTACTATAAAGCCATAGTAAACAAAACAGCTTGGTATTGGCATAAGAACAGACCTCAGGACCAATGGAATAGAATTGAAAACCCAGAAATGAACCTACAGACCTATAGCCATCTAATCTTCGATAAGGGAGCTAAAACAATAGAATGGAAGAAAGACAGGGTCTTCAGTAAATGGTGCTGGCAAAATTGGTTAACTACTTGTAGAAAACTAAAGCTAGAACGTTATATATCATCCTGCACCAGAATCAACTCCAAATGGATCAAAGACCTCGGAGTCAAAGCAGACACTCTGAAAATATTAGAGCATGGAATAGGAGAATCCCTAGGTCTCCTTGGCTCCGGCTGAAATTTTCTGAATAGGGAGCGGGAAACACAACAAATCAAGGAATGCTTGGACACATGGAATTGCATGAAGTTGCAGAGCTTCTGCATGGCAAAGGACATAGCTAGCAAGATCAATAGAAAGCCCACGGATTGGGAGAAGATCTTCACTAGCCATACAACAGACAAGGTTTTCATATCTAAAATATACTTGGAACTCAAAAAATTAAATCTCCCAACAATAAATCCTCAAAGAAACAACTGCCCAATAAATAAGTGGGCTAAAGACTTAAAGAGCAACTTCTCTGAAGAAGAAAGAAGGATGGCCAATAGACACATGAAGAAATGCTCAACATCCCTAGCCATAAAACAAATGCAAATAAAATCAAAACAACATTGAGATACCACCTAACTCCAGTTAGAACGGCAAAAATCAAGAACTCTAACAACAACAATTGCTGGAGCGAATGTGGACAGAAGGGAAACTTACTTCATTGTTGGTGGGAATGTAAACTTGTTCAACCACTTTAGAAAGCAGTATGGATGTTCTTGAAAAGACTTCACATAGAACTCCCCTATGACCCAGCAATCCCACTTTTGGGCATTTACCCAAATGTTTACAAACAAGACCACACTAAAGCTACCAGCACAACTATGTTTATTGCAGCATTATTTACCATAGCTACGATATGGAACCAACCCAGATGCCCCTCAGTAGATGAATGGATCAAGAAAATGTGGTATATATACACAATGGGATTCTATGCCTCCATCAGAAAGAATGACATTGCTCCATTTGTTAGGAAATGGAAAAACTTGGAAAAAATTATATTAAGTGAAGTAATCCAGGCCCAAAAAAACATAGGTCCCCTGGTTTCCCTTCCTTGCATTATCTAGTATATGTATGTGTCAAGCAGAAAAGGTCAGATAATGTGATGTTAGGAAAATGAGCCCTTAGGTATGTATTTTAATGATTTTTTCTTTCATGCATTTGTTTCTAACACATTTATAAGATTATTTCTATGTTGCTTTGTATGTCCCTCCCCCACAGTATAACCCCTGCTTTCACTATATTTGATGTCAGTATAACTTGTGGAGGAGATGGGGAAAAACAAGTCGTTCAAGGATAGAGGTGGACCTGTTGCAACAATGAGAAGTACAAGTTGTCATGTCGAAAACGAGGTTTACAACGTTGGTGCGGGGGTGGGGGGGCAGGGAGGATTAGATGAGGGGTGGGGTGGGAAGCTGGGAGTGGTGTGAAAGGTAAACAAAGGAGGAGGCTTCAATGCTTGATAAGAAATGTACGCATTATCCTGCCCTTGGAATTTTAAGCCCTCTGTACAGTATGTTCACAATAAAATAAAATAAAATGAAATGAAAAAAATTTATACAAAAGGAAAACGATATAGTTGAACTCAATAAAAGTATAGAACAATTTAGTTTGTGCATGCTCATATACAAGTAGTGAATAGAAGTTGTTAGCAGATGGCTCATGTATCTCATCCTAACTACTTGGGAGGATGTGATTTTAGTATTGCTGTTTGAAGGCAACCCACAAAATAAAGTCCTTGGGAATCTTACTTTTCTAATCAGCAAAAAGCCAGAAGTGAGGCATGACTCAATTCGTAAATTGTTAACAAATTGCAACAAATCCCAGGGACCCTGAGTTCAAGCCCCAGAAACATACGTAGATGTACAAAAGTAATAATAGTATTACTAATATGACGATGATGATGATGATTATGATGATAATGATGATGAAGGGTTCCCATAGTCAAGGATAAAATATTTGCAAATCCTATACCTGAAGAATGCTTTAAATCTAGATTCTACATAGAACTTTCAAAACCTAATGTTTAAAAGAACATCAATTAGAAACCAGCGAAATACATCTTGTGAAAAATAAGCACAAGAAAAGCATCATCAGTCATCAAATAAATACACATTAAAACTAAAATGACATCGTAAAACATGTATGAGAATTACTTCATGTAATACAATAATGACCATACTAAATGCTATCAAGAAACAGAGAAACTGGATTCTGAGTGGGGCAGTGCATAGTCACAGGCACTGTGACTACTCTTTCACATGTTACCAAAGAGTCAGGATTCAACACAAATGACTACAATGTGATTGTGCAAAAGAGATTGCGACTTTTCCTTCTCATGAATAAAAATTCTGTCAAATGATTTTTGTCTTCCATATATTTACACATTTCTCATGATCTTTTCTAATATTTTGTCTTCATTACTGATGTTCACAGTACATTTTTGTTGTTGTCTTGTGTGTATATCTCATTTTTAGGTCTTGAACTCTGTGTTTAATGGTCTCCCTTGTATTTTTTGCTCATGCCTGATGACACTCTATCCTTGAGCCACATCCTCACCTGCTGCTTCTTGCTGGATAATTGGAGATAAGTTTTCACATTTTTGTCTGTTTGGACTGACGTTGAACTAAAATATTCAGGTCTCAGCCTCCTGAGTTCTAAGATTGTACACGTGAATGGCTAACACCAATCTTTGCTTTACTGTTATTTTAATTATGTGGTAGAGGAAAGAGGAACTATATTTGTGTTAAGTATGCAATTTTCAAATACAAGTTTGTATGAACTTGATATAATGTAACTGTTATCAATTTTAATAGTTAAGTCAATGAATATTACACATTCCCACAGAAATACAATTGAAAACAAAAGGCATAATTATTTTCTTAAATCAAGTAATGGAACCGTGAATTTCTTTCACTTTACAATTCATGTTTTATATAACTTTAAGTAGCAGACTTCTATGACTAAAAGTAAATATATTAATTGTATACCACAAGAAGCAAAGTGATTCCATTTAGGATACATATTTTCTCACAGCCAGAAGGTAAGTTTTTGAGCATTCTCATGAAAAAGAAATGTTACATGCAGAAATTAATGGATATGATGTAGCTTGATCATTACACAACATATAAATGAATGAGATTAGCACTCAGTACTTCATAAATATGTAAAAATAATTATGTAGCTAAATGCCAGTGGCTCATGCTTGTAACCTTACCTACTAAGGAAGCTGAGAGCTGAGAATCATGGTTCAAAGCTAGCCTAGGCAGGAGAGTCCGTGAGACTCTTATCTACAATGAACCACCATAAAACTGGCAGTGGCTCAAGTGGTACAGCACTAGTCTTGAGATGAAGAGCTGAGGGACAGTGTCCAGGCCCAGATTTCAAGCCCGATGACTGACAAAATTAAAAATAAAGTTACAAATAAACGCATATTTTGCCATAAATGTTAAAATATATATTCTAAATTCTAAATTTTTTTAAATCCTCAATAGATATACTAGTTTATATAAATATAGAGAAGTGTGTTCTGGGTTTAGTTGTCATTGAATCAATTTTGTAACTCACACATTTCTCACTCAATTCATATTTGTATGTTTATATACTTATATACTTTAAGTATAATTAACTGATATGTGATAGGTAATTCTGTTTTAAGAATCTACCTTGGCTTTCTAACATTAACCCTTCAACCCTAAAATTGATATGCCCTCCAACATTGTCAGAGGTTTCATCTCATTGGAGCAGAAAAGTGTAATACAAAACCATTGTTTTGTAACATTTTACATGTATTTCACTTAGTTTAAGAAACAAAATATTCAATTCATCTTAACCATGCCAGTAACAGCAAAATGTCTTCTGAGCTTTTCAGTCTCTTAAGAGATGAAAATCTTTAATTATACATCTATTTTTTTCTGTCAAACAGGTTATATCTTAGGAAGATTTTTGGGTAATCCTGTGTTCTTGATTAGAAGACAGGAACAAAGGTAATAATGAATATAGCCAAAGAAAATACTTGAAAACAATTAAAAAAGCAATCACAAACACTCCTGTTTTCACCGATTTCAATGAGATTATACATTGAAGTATCATGTTTTTGTTGCATTTAAAGAGTAATAATTAAACTTTTATTATCCGTGAGAAAGGGAACAGAAAACTTTGTTTGAAGACAGCTTGACTTTGAACAATCCAACATAAGCATAATGGATTTAACTTGTTTTTCTATGTATTTGCCAAAATAATGGAAAGCAACAACAAAAGGCAGGAAAATATCTAAGCCAAAGCAGTAAAGTTTTAACTATAAAATAATTTTGAGGGTCTGATTCTTTCAAAGTCAGGCTTGCAAAGAGGAAATTATATTTGCTTTGATGTGAACAAGAAAAAATATAAAAAATCCTTTATTAATGTTTATCATATCATGACTAGGGCTTCTCATTTTGGAGAAGAGGAAAGGTATGAAAAAGTTCAAGACTGTTTAACTATTCTCCAAGATCATTCTTATTTATCTGCTATAGCGATGGAAGTAAGCTTGGTTACTATTAGTATCATGCTTGTTTACATTTAGAAGTATTGTTTGTTTCTAGGTTGTAAGCTACAAATCTTGAGTACTAATAAAGGGTCATTTCCTAAGAGAAGAAAGTTTTTGTGTAATCAAACCTAAAATATTGAAGACAGCATAGTGGATACTATTTTCTAGCTATTTCACAATCTGTAGGTATGTCAGCCTTACTGGACTTAGTATTCTTTTCCAGTTCCTTTTATACCACCTGTCCTAAATTATAATACATATTAACGGAATGAAAAAGTAATGCCATCTTAAGAAAGTCCCATTGCAACAAGACGTTATGTCGAAAAACGAACTTTACAACTTTGGTGGGGGTGGGGGGCCGGGGAGCGATTGGTGGGCAGGAATGATAAGGAGAAATAAAGGGGGAGGCAACAATGCTTGATAAGAAATGTATTCACTACCTTGCTCATGTAATTGTAACCTCTCTGTAATGTATTTTCACAAAAAAACTTATTAATATTAAAAAAGAATGTCATTTAGGACTCTGGGACTGTGGCATCATGGAACAGTTATTGCTTAGCATGCATGAACCTGGGTTCAATTCCTCAGTACCACATAACCAGAAAAAGAAACACTGGAAGGGGTGCTTTGTCTCAAGTGGTAATGTGCTAGCTTTGATCAAGTTATAAAAAGAGCTCAGGAACAGTTCCCTAGCCCTGAGTTCAAACCCCTGGTCTGGCAAAAGAGTTATTTAGCTAGTAAATGCAAAATAAAAAAACCCATAATTGGAATATATAATTGCTCCTTCCAACTGATACCTAACAATAGTCCTTAAATCATGCATGGACTTTACCTATATTAAAAAAAAAACCACGTTTTTTTAATAGGTCATTGCAATTAATACCAGGAATGAGCTTAGATATCAAGTGAAGATGCCGTTGCAATCTAATCACTTATGTCAGTTCTTAATCTCTGTGTGGTAAGTTGTTTATCCTTCTATGCTGCTCTTTCATACCTAATCTCCTTTGCTTTCTAAAAATCTCAGTCTTTCTGTATTTCTCAATGAACAATTTCTGATACTAAGTCCACATACGGAAACAGCAGAGGATGCTAGTGTGTAAGAGTCCCATAGCTCATGAGCCATAATGTAACAACACAGAAAAAGAGGACATATATATTGCTAACTCAAATTTTCTGAAAAGCTACAATGTTATCATTTGATTCAAATTTCCATTATTTGTTTACAGTGTCATTAAGTGCACATAAATGCAAATATGAGCCGGGTGTTGGTGGTTCACCCATGTAATCTTAGCTACTCAGGAGATTGAGACCAGACGATTGTATTTCAAACCTAGCCTGGTCAGAAAAATCCATGAGACGTTTATCTTCAATTAGAAACCTGAAACCCGGAAGTGGTGCTGTAACTAAACTGGGAAAGCACTCAACATGAGCTGAAGAGCTGAGGGACAGTGCCCAGGATCAGAGTTCAAGCCCCAATACCAACAGAAAAAGGACAAATATGACTTTAATTTTCCCTAAGAATGACAAAGTCCATAGAAATCTTCACAAGCAGAGAAAATAATTCCTAAATAGTTCAGTCCACCTTTTGCTGAGTTAAGTTATGGCTTCTTTGCTGGACATATTCTTCTTTTAAAAATTGTCAAATATTAGCTTTATAATAAACTTCATCAAAAATTTCTTGGTTCAAAAGAGAAGTCCATACAGTTTATGTAACTTGGATTTAAAAATATCACAAAGCCAACACAGACAGGAGAGTCTGTCAAACTCTTATCTGTAATTAAACACCAAAAAAGCCAGAAGTGGAGTTTTGGCTAAAGCAGTAGAGTACTAGCTTTGAGGGCAGGTGGGTAGGAAAGACTGTTCAGGGACAGGGTCCAGCCTCTTAGTTCAAGCCCCAGAACCAGCACAAACTAAACAAACAAGCAAACAATAAAAAACCCACATATATTTCTGTGGGACCATCCTTAAAGCACTGGTTTGAAAAGACGCTCCTTTTGCTGATCATACTCACTGGATCTTGCTTTTTGGAATCCTTGCAGCTATGGAGAACTCAGGAGCAGATTAAAGGAATAGATAACTGACTCCTGCAACAAGAGAATCATGTCAGGAGTGAAATATATATGAATAAGGCACTTTTAAAGCTCCATGTCTTTGTTTCTTTGCTGAAAAACATTTTTAAAACAATGTTATTCCCCTAACATCATCTTATCTGACCTTTTCTGCTTGACTCAGACATATACTAGTTGTTGCAAATATGGGAAACCATGGTACCTATGTTTCTTTGGGTCTGGCTTACTTCACTTAACATAATTTTTTCCAATACTTTCCATTTCCTAACAAATGCCATTCTTTCTGATGGAGGCATAGACTTCCATTGTGTACATATACCACATTTTCTTGATGTTAGGGGAATGAACCCCAAGATAAGTATTCAAATGTTTTTTTTCCTTTCATGCAATTGTTTCTGACATATTTCTAAGATGATTTCTTTGTTGCTTTGTATGTCCCTCCCCCACACTATAACCACTTCTTTCACTGTATTTGATATTGGTATAATTTGTGGAGGAGAAGGGCAGAAATAAATCGTTTAACTAGGGATATAGGTGGACCCATTGCAACAATGAGATGTACAAGGCGTTATGTGGAAAAACGAACTTTACAACTTTGGTGTGGGGGGGAAGGGAGTGAGTACAGGAAGGGATGGGTAGGGGAAACAAAGAGGAGGCAACAATGCTTGATAAGAAACGTACTCGTTATCTTGTCCATGTAATTGTAACTCCTCTATACGGTATTCTCACAATAAAAATAAAAAATAAAAGAAAAAAATAAAACGTTATTTCCTTTTCATCTATGCTGGCCTTCAAATGGCATATTGTTTCCTTTTGTAATACTCTCAACTAGAAGTTCACAGACAAGTTTTATATGAGTGAAGAACACACTTGAAAAATTCAGGGACAGAGTTTACTTCAAGCCTTAGATTCTTTTCATGTACAGTAAAAACGAGAGCAAAAATTAACTTGAACTTTGTCATTTCTCTATGTTCAATTATCAAAGAATTAGCATAGTAGAAACTATTTTCTAGCAATATCACAATCTTTAGATGTAGATTTTGTTTCCCACTGTTCCATGGGACACATTTTTGTTAACTTCTTTTTCACCATCTAGTGATCCTATAACATCCTATACCATCCTGGGATTGCTGTATCTTTACTGGATTCTCTAATTTCTGTTGGAAAGTTAAGAACGATAGAAAATTGAGTGACTGTTTCCGTTATACCTTTTTTTTATTACCTTAGAAACTGTAAATCAAAATAACATAAACTATCTTTATAATATTAGGAGACAGATTTCATTTCTACATTCTTACCCTAACCTTCTACATAACTTTGGTACTTAGTGATCCCCAAATGTGAAAATGGAGATAGGGAGCTTCTTATTTAAATATTATTCAGAATTTCAAGACTTCATTAATGCAAGGTCCTTAGTAGTATGCACATCATACATGTGTACAAAGCTGGTGGCAAATTTTTCTTTTTCTCAGAAACTAGGACATGTGGTATTCTTGTAGCTGCATCAGGAAAAGGCTGTAGCTGCGTTACTTTACTAAACCAAATCTGATGTAAAATATTTCTACAAGTTAATTGGCTTGAATAATCTGTATTTATCATTTTACAGTTCTATAAGACAGAAATCTAAAAGAAGTCTCACTAGATTAAAATTGAGCCACCTACAGAGCTAAAATAGTTTTCAGATGATTCTAGTGGAAAAGGCATTTACTTCCTGTTCCGCTTTCTAGAAACTTCAGAATCTGGATTGTTGTCTTTTCCTTTATCTTCTAATGTAGCATCTTTACATCTTTCTGATGGTTCTTACTTAACCATGTCCCTTTGAACTACACAGACAATGGGATAGAAATCTTCCCCTAGATAGCCTTTGACCACTTCTGGTTCACTTTTGTAAGCTGAAGTAGGTCACATGACCCATCTTGACATTGCAGAGTAGAGGTAACTCTCACCTACAGGAAGCTGATGCAGGACAGACTAATATGTCAATATATGTAACACTTGAGATGAAGAGGAAAAAGAAGAGAACTACAATACAATCAATCATACTTGCCATCACATGTCTCTGCATGTACTTTTGTTTCTAAAACTACTGAGATCTTCAAATCATGTCTTTAATGCTTGTATATTACTGGAATTAGAGAACATTTTAATACTGAGACAGCATAAAATCTCAAAGAAATCTGGAGAAATAATTTCAATATTACATCTTGTTTTACTAGGACATGAAACGATTTTATATACAATACTTTATACTAGTAACTTTTTTCCAGAACTGGATTTTACTACTATATGTGACTATCCACCAGAATAAATGTCTTCATTTATCCGCATCTTGTACAGACAGCATAGTCAAGCAGATGTGGGAGTTCATCAGTAGCACTTTTTAAAAATGCAAAAAATGTGGACTTGGAACCAATATGAATATTTTTCCAACATCACCTTCCACATCCTCTTTCTTCCTTCCTAGGAAAAAACCCAATCAATAAAAAGGCTTAGATTTTTGGCTCTTGAACTTAAAAGTGGAAGCAGAATGTTATGGATGTCAGAGATGACTGTTCATGGTGTTTTACATAATAATGTCACATGCAACAGCCCTATGAGTCCTGCAGAACTTAGCATTGTACTTCCTTAGTGATGTGATAGGAATGTCAGCCTTACAGGACTTAGTATTGTTTCCCATTTCCATTTCTACCACCTAGCCTAAATTATAATGCATAGTAATGAAATGACAAAGTAATGCCATCTTAAGAAAGTCATTTAGGGTTCTGGGAATGTGGCTTCATGGTACAGTGATTGCTTAGCATGCATAAAACGCTGCGTTCAATTACTCAGTACCACATAAACAGAAAAAGAAATTGTGCTGTGCCTCAAGTGGTAGAGTGCTAGCCTTAAGCAAAAAAAAAAAAAATCTCAGGAAGAATTCCCTGGCCCTGAGTTCAAGCCCCAGGACTGGCAAAAAATTCATTTAGCTAGTAAATGTGAAATAAAGAACCTACACTTGGAATATATAATTGCTCCTTCCAACTATGACCTATCAATAGTTCTTAATTCATGTACTTTACCTATATTAGAAGATTGTTTTGAGGAAAAATAAAACATTTTGTTAGTAAGTCATGACAATTAAAGTAAGGAATGTGCTTAGATATCAGGTGAAGATTAATCCTGGAAATTCAAAGATGTCAGTCTTTTGAGTGGTCATTGCTAATCACAATGAGAAGAGTAGTCTAAGTGAGATTTGGAAATCTTTTTGGTCAGTTGTGGCACCAAAAAGGCACCAGCTAATTAATAGTTGTGATAGAAGTGAAGGAATAAATCCAGAAGGAAGAAATAAATAATAATAATTACTAAATTATACCAGAAACTCTTCTAGGTAACCATATTTGTTTATTGAAGAGCTATTTATCAACTAGGCTTATTCCTCATTGCCTTTAGCATTCTAAGTCACTTAGGCTAGATCTTAATCTCTATGTGATAAGTTGTATCTCATTCTATGTTGTTCTTTCATATCTGATCTCCTTTGTTTTCTAAAAATCTCCGTTTTTCTCTATTTCTCTACTAACAATTATTTATTGTAAATCCACCTACGCAGACATCAGAGTCCAATATCACATGAGTCATTAATGTAACAACATGGAAAAGGATGACATATTTATTGCTACCTCAAATTTTCTGAAAAGCTGTTATGTCATCATTTGATTCAAATTTCCATTATTTGTGTACAGTTTCATTAAGTGCACATAAATGCAAATATGAGCCGGGTGCTGGTGGTTCCCACCTGTAATCTTAGCTATTCAGGAGGTTGAGACCAAACGATTGTATTTCGAACCTAGCCTGGTCAGGAAAGTCCATGAGACATTTATCTTCATTTAGACACCTGAAACCTGGAAGTGATGCTGTAACTAAACTGGGAGAGCACTCAACTTGATTTGAAGAGCTGAGGGAAAGTGCCCAAGATCAGAGTTCAAGCCCTAATACCAACAGAAAAAGGACAAATGTGACTTTAATTTTCCCCAAAAGGAATGACGAAGTCAATAGTAATCTTCACAAGCAGAAAAAAATTTTCCAATAGGATTCAGTGCACCTACTTTTGCTGAGTTATTTACGTTATGGCTTCTTTGCTGGACATATTCTCTTCTTTTAAAAATTTTCAAATATTACTTTTATAATAAACTTCACCTAATATGTCTTGGTTCAAAAGAGAAGTCCATACAGTTGATATCACTTAGCTTTCTTACTATCTCAGTTCAAAGCCAACCCAGGCAGGAGCATCTGTCAAATTCTTATCTCTAATTAAACACCAAAAAATCCAGAAGTGGAATTTTGGCTCAAGCAGTAGTGTACTAGCTTTGGGGGCACGTGGGCAGGAAAGACACCTGTTCAGGGACAGGGTCCAGCCTCTGAGTTCAAGCCCCAGAAGCGGCACAAACTAAATAAACAAACAAGCAAACAAAAAATCTCATATATTTCTTTCAGAACATCTTTAAAACACTGGTTTGAAAAGAGGCTCCTTTTGCTGATCATACCTACTGGATCCTGCTTTTTGTAATCCTTATTGCTATGGCCAAATCAGGACCAGAATAAAGGAAGGGACAGCTGACTTTTGCAACTAGAGAATCATCTCAGCAGTTAAATATCCATGCATAAGACATTTTAAAACTCCATGTCTTTGTGTCTTTGAAGTAGAACACTGTAAAACAATGTTATTTCTTTTTTTCTATGCTGGCCTTCAAATGGCATATTTTTCTCCTTTTGTAATATTCTCAAGTAGAAGTTTACAGAAAAGTTTTATGAGTAAAGAGCACACTCAAAAAAGTCAGGGACAGAGTTTCCTTCAAGCCTTGGATTATTTTCTTGTACAGTAAAAACGACAGCACAAATTAACTTGAACTTTGTCATTTCTTTATGGTCAATTTCTTTCCTGGATTCAGTTTCAACTTCCAGTAAAAGTTCCTTAAAATGAGTGTTTTCTGGCTTCATTGAAATAGCCCAAAGACATTTTGGACATGAGGTAACGTGTTTCAGAGACAACTTAGTAACGAGAAAATATGGAATTTCCATGGCTTATAAAACATTATCCATGTACATATGGCCAGATAAGACAATGTTAAGTGAAATTAACACCCAAATAGGGAAACATCTTGTTTTTTTCTTTCTTACTATTGTTTTTAATGTATCTAACATGTATTATGTGATTTTTTGTTTCTCTTCTATTTTCTTCCACAATGCTATAACCTTTTTCCACTGTATTTGATGTCAGTGACCTTCATCTGGCATATACATTTTTCTAATGTGGGGAGCGGAAGGGAAATAAAATGCTGAAAGAAGTATACAGTATGACCCGTTGTTAAAATGAGAAGAACAAGACACTGTGTTGAAAAAGAACTTTACATCTTGGGGATGGGAGGAGAGAATTGGGGTGGTGGGGAGAAAAGGGATGACAGGGGAAAAACAAAAAGAGGAAGTAACAATGCTCGTTAGATAATGTACTCATTAACTTACTTATGTAACTCTAACCCCTTTGTCCACCGTTTTCACAAATTGATTCATGCAGAAATAAAAATAAGTTTTACCTCCTGGCTCTACGGCCTGTGTCTTTTAAGACAACTACACACATGTAAGTGCTATTATGTAAATTGTGTCATGTGTTCACAGCTGTATTGAAGATCATAGTCTTAACATATCATTGGTTTTTGAATAGTATCTATATGAGAATGTTATTTGAACTAATCACCATAAGTTGAAAACTATATCTTAGTCCATCAAAATGTGGAAATAAATTATTTGATTTATTAAAAAAACAATACCACCAAGCCAGGCGCTGCTGGCTCACAGTGAAGTGCCCAGATTTCGCATGCCCCCTCTCTCAGACCACCAGAGACTATGATCAATGCAAACATCAACAAGTCGTTTATTGCAAGCTCAAACTTGGTCTTCTGCACACTTGGTAACCAGTGATGCTAAGAGGCCCCAAGCTCAAAATTCAAAATTAGCACTGCTTTTATAGTATCAAACAAACAAGTGTAGGGGGTTTCCACACAAGCAAGTTCACAAGTTCAGGGGGTTTCCACACAAGTAAGTTCACACGTTAGGGGGTTTAAGTCCTCCCTGATCACACTTCCCTTTTTCTGCTGGAACACCTGAGCAACTGTTCTGTTCCTTAAGGGTGGGCAGGGTTGGCAGCAACGTGGGGTTTTTCTGAGAACTATTTTTCTCTTTGACAGCACAGCTCTCTTTGGGGGTTACTCTGAGGGCAGCACTGCTGAAGGGGCTTCATATTACAATGGAGTTACTTTAGCTCTTCACACACGTTTAATCCTAGCTACTCAGGAGCTTGAGATCTGAGGATCATTGTTCAAAGCCAAGCTGGGCAGGAAAGACCATGACACTACTATCTCCAATAAACTACCAGAAACCCAGAAGTGGCGCTGTAGTTCAACTGGTAGAGCGCTCCCCTTAAGCTGAAAAGCTGAGGGACAGCGCCTAGGCCCAGATTTCAAGTACCACAACCGAACAAAAAAACCCAGAAAAACAAAAAAAAAAATTACTACCAAGAAAAGTGAGTATACAGGAGTATGCAGGAATAACATTAGGAATTTTACTGTATCTACCTGTTTATGTGACTGTATTTCCTGATATTGAATCTCTCCTCTTGTTATTCTTATTGTATGTAATCCAACGTCATTTATTACTATGAATTCAATGTGGGAATCTAGCTTTAAAGATGTCTAAAGTTTCTTCCTTTTCAATCAAAACATTGTCATTATCATGTTACGCTATGGTCATCATCATCATCTTCATCAAAATTATTATTAGCATCAGAAGTGCTAATTATTGAAAGTCTGCTTTGTGTCTATGATTTTGTTATTATTTGTCTTTTTATTAATAAGTTTAATGTCACCACAGTGAATGCATCCATATTAAAATTTTGAACAAAGAAAGAAACAAAAAACTAAACCATATCAGATAGCTTGACTATGCACTTATAACGGATTATGAAATAGATTATCGAAGCATTGCAAATTCCTAACCAATATTAATTAACTTCCTCTCTCCCCATCACTACACACAAATATTTAAGAGTTTCAACATAAATTTTTCAAGTGATATACTGTAAAAGATACTACTATATCAAATGCATATCTAAAATTTCCTTGAAAGTAATAAACTCTACTTTCTATTGAAATATTAGTTATTTTATTCTAAGAAACTTTTAGAAAAACAGACTATATATCTTTGAAATGAAAAAGGTCAAAATAGTAGCATAAAAGTTTTAGAGGGAGTCTGTCCTCTCTGTCTGTCTCTGTCTCTCTGCCTCTCTCTGTCTCTCTGTCTCTCTGTCTCTCTCTCTATATATATATATTATGTGTAGAAAGATACATTTTTAGAGATTATTTGTCAGAAATATATACATATATCTAAATTTATGTGTAGAATGATATACATTACAGTGAAAAAATATTAAAACATAATCAAATTTTTTTAATTCATCAAACCAAGTGCCGGTAACTCTCTCTTATAATTGAAGCTATTCTATTTTTTTTTGGTCTGGTCGTGGGGCCTGAACTCTGGGCCTGGGCGCTGTCCCTCAGCTCTTCAGCTCAAGGCTAGCACTCTACCACTTGAGCCACAGCACCACTTCCGGCTTTTTTCTTTTTGCTTATGTGTTGCTGAGGAATCGAACCCAGGGCCTCAGGAATGCAAGGCAAGCGCTCTACCATTGAGCCACCTTCCCAGCCCCTAATTCAAGCTATTCTTGTGCTGAGATCTCAGAATTACATTAGAAATTAGTCCAGACAGAAAAATATTTTTTAGATTCTTATTTCCAATTAACCACTAAAAACAGAAAATAGCTCTGTGCCTCAAGTTGTAGAATGCTTTCCTTGAGCATAAAAAGGCTTAGGGACAATGCCCAGGCTTTGCAAACAATAACCACAACAAGAAAATGTATCACATTAATTTTACAAAGCATCTTTTAACTGCTGTGAACATTTCTTAGAAACATGAATATATGCCCTTGGAAAATGTTAAGTTAAAATGTATACAATATTTATGTCTATGTTAAAGACATCATTATTTAGATTAAGATATTTAGGTAATGATTAGGAATTAAGAATAAGGATGGGTAGGTAAAATATTGGGACTGGTCTTTTATTCTATTTTACAATAGTAATAAAATGATATTTTAATCATTATATAAAATTACTCTTGCTTGTTACTTGAATTATAATAAGTGATAAATGTTTTTAAATGATTTCCAATGCAAAGGAGTATCAATTTTTTGTAATTTCAAAACAATTAAGAAAATGATTGCGAGGCTGGCTCACTCTAAGACTATATTTGTTTTCTTGTTCTAGTTTTTATATGTTCACAGAAATTCTAAAAATTCAATCGATGTTGGCATTCAGGAACCGCTTCATTGATAATAATATTGGAGCCCCTTAAGTGGAATTGTTTTATTTCATTTGTTATTTTCACAAATAAATCAAGATGATTGTGTATTTTGTTTTTCTTTTTCACTGCTTTTGGCTCATGTCTTGAGAATAATTTGGTTTCCTAGCAAATTAGAGAAAAGCAATTGGATTAAGCAAGTAATGTATGGCTTTCATAAATGTCAGATGCATAGATTTGTGTCTTCTGTTCTTTGCTAAAAGTTTCTTCCAGAAAAGATTATCAATTACTTATAAGTGATACATAATTCCTAGGTATTCCAGTTATCACATGGACTTTTGATTGAGTTATCTCTGTATAAACTCAAAATAACAGACAAAAAATCCCCTCAAAATAAACAGAAATCACATCTTTGTTTTAAACTCTGTAGTTTACAGAGTTTTTAGCCAACACCAAAAATATCTTTTTAAGTATTCTGCATTTTGTGTGAAGAATTTTTAACAATAGTTTTTTTGATGACATGTAATTAACTTACAATATATTATCTCCTTTTATTGTATACATTTTAGTGCTTTGGAAGTGAATTGTACCTTCATAGGTTTTCAAAGCCTAATTTTCACAAACTTGCATTTCTTCAAATAGAAATGCTATAAATTTTAGAACAGACATTAAAATAGATATAAAATTCTGTAACAGGAATTTGTCCAGCATGCATCCTCTATAGAGTGTCGTTTCAAAATTTGTTTTTGGGGATTACTTCCAGGGTCACACACATACTATTCAAGTGCACTGTCAATGAAGTACAATTCTCTCTCCAAACATGTTTCTTACTTCTCTTTAATACATTTACAGAAGTGTAATGAATGGATCCTATACAATTCTGTTTGACCTTTTGAAGACTTGAAAACTTGCTTGCTAAAATGATTGCAGTATTATGCAAATAAAATCAATATGAGGATTATAACAATTTCTCCACAAATGCATTACTATATTTTGGGTCATCTTTTTATATTAGGGTCATACTAGTCAGTATTCTTTCTCTTTTTTGTTAGATACTAAAGAGGAGCTTATTTCATATGCTCCTCATCTTGAGTATTAATTTACATATGTTCTTTAAAGAAATATCCTATTCAGGTAAAACTTTATATAGAATTAGAAGATATAAAAATGCTTAAGGTTCAGAATCATTGTAGCATTAACATTATAGCATTAACAAATATGTTCCCTCCATCTGTTGGATGTTTTCACTTCGGTTATAGTGTCCTTTGAATTATGAAAAGTTATCTTGATATAATCCAGTTTATTCTTGCTTTTCTTTAGCCACTAATGCTTTCCACGTCAAAGTTTTAGAAACCTTTACTGTCCAATGTCATGAATTTTTACATTTATGTTTTTTAGGTTTTTACATCTCACATTTAGTTTGATAATCATTTTTTATTTTAAATTTTTGTATAAGGATTGAGGTAGGCCCGGTGCCTGTGGCTTACACCTGTAATCCTAGCTACTCAGAAGTCGGAGATCTGAGTGTTGTGGTTTAAAACCAGCCTGGGCAGGAAAGTCCATGAGACTCTTATCTCCAGTAAACCACTAGAAAACCAGTAGTGGTACGGTGGCTCAAGCGGTATGGCTCTGCAGTTGAGCTGAAGAGCACACGGACAATGCCTAAGCCCAGACGTTAAGCCCCATGAGTAACAAAAAAAACAAAACAAAACAAAAAAATGATTGAGGTAGTAGTCTACGATCATTCTTTAAATCTCGAGAGAAAATAGTGCCAATACACCCATTCATGATTCTATTTTTATTTCATAAAGTCATGGGATACTTTTCAAAATCTATTCACCATAAAACTAAGAATTTATTTTTGACAAATCTGCTACATTCTTCTATGTGTCTGCTCTTATTGTAGAACTATGTTTCCTTCACTACTAAACATGGTAATAAGATTCAAAGCTAGTATGAAGGCTTAAGCTATACCATTTTAAAAGGTTGTTCTGACTGACCTGTATTCCTTGAATTTACATACGATTTTATGAGCAGATGAACCAATATTCTGCAGAGATATCTAGATATTTGATAATCACTCATATTTTGTACCTTGTGAAAACACAAGACCTCAGATATTATATATAGAATATATATAGATATGTCTTTAGAGAATACTTGAAACAACTAAAATTAATTTAGGAATGAGTTAAGATTTAGATAACGCTGTAGCATAATAAAGCTGAATGATAACAACTTGAGCTGGACAACAGAGGAGAATGAGAGTGGAAAGAATGATGGACCACATAAGAGCTCCTGTGTTTCAAAAAACAGAAAGACTTCAGAGAAGAGAAGGAGAAAAATAAAGTGTCCTGAGTCAAGTTTCTTTTTAGCCTATCTAATAGTTTGGACTAAAAGTCAGCCAAAATGGGAAAAAATAAAATAGAAAATAAAGCATTGTATATACCTGTTACAATGTAAAGAAATTGTAATAAGAATATGATAATTAATTTCCAAAGACATAAGAGAAAGAACAGGTAATCTCTAAAGGGCAAAAGAATGAAGAGAGAAAAGAAGCAAAGTAAAACCTTTATCAATAACAAACACAAGACTTTGAAAGTGCAAAGGCAGTGGAAATATTCAAAATAACAATAAATAACAATAAAACAAAAAATAACAATAAAACACTTTATCACACATAATTTTGAAAAAGTATACTAGGAATGAAAGTTTAAAAGTCATGATTTAAAACATTATTTGGATTATAACTATACAGTATAACTCAGTGTTCAAACATTGGCCTAGCATATGTGAAGCAATGGTATGATCTCGCAAGCATTACAAAGTACACACAAAGCACACACACACAGAAACCACATAAACATGCACATACACACACCACATACACCCATTTGGAATGTTGATATTATCATATTAAACGGAGGAAAGTATCACAAATAGTAAAGGTATGTTAATATATGAAATCATTATATTGCTCATACTATTTAAAAGTTTAGTAGAAATAAAATAGTCACAATATACTTGGATTTTAATAGATTAAGTAAATTGAAATTAATAGAAGACATGAGAATCTTTGCAAATGAGTTTTAAATAACAAACATTTTGAAACATGTGTACTTTTACTTTGACAAAAGATTGATGTTACTGGTGTTTTAACTCAAGATTTAGAATATGATAGCGAGGTGCTCTATATAACACTATGGATGGCTTATCTCTAATCATTTCACTTTGAATAGTTTTATAATAAGGTCTTCTATTTTCTGTCTCTCCTGAATTACAAACCCTATTTACACTTCCCGCCATAGCTATAAAATGGATGCCACAAATCACCATGCCGAGCTCAAATTTTTTTTTAATTCAAGTACAAATATTTCCAAAAAGTGACCAGGTAATGAAGCCTTTCTTAATAAAGTATGTGCTTCTTGAAAATACAGTATTTGCTACCTGGACAAATATGTTCATAACTATAAGAAAATAAATTTATTTAAAACCACTAACCATATAAAAATTAAGAAAATAATTTTTAAATAGTCACATGTTAAATATTTTAAGAGCAAAATATATGTATCTGAATAATTTACATGTGTAAAAATCATGCAAAATTAAATTAACTAATCCTACAACTCTGCAAAAAGAATTACCCTAAAGAAACAAAAGAAAACATTTAAGCTCAAATTTGAAATTTAGAAAATAAAATGAAGTGTATTGTTTAGTTGACTTAATTAAGTGTAAGCCCTCTGTATATCAATTTTATAATAAAAATGCATGAACAAAGAAAGCAAAAGTACCCATTGATCAATAGCAACAGCAAAACCATCAGTAATTCTTGTTTTGAGTGAACACAAATATCTATGGAAGAGATAACAATGTTCCTTCCCTAAGAAATATACTCATTACCATATTTATATAACTGTGACCCCTGTGTACATTTCTATTACAATAAAATTAAATTTAAATTAAAAATAAACCAAATAATATACCAATTAAGAATTTTTAGAAGCCATTGGTTAAAAACTCTGTAAAAAAACTGCCCTAAGTACCCAATGAATATACTTTGATGATATTATTTAAATATTTCAAATTCAGCAGAGAAGCAAAAAGTTTAAAAACTGTTACAAAGTAAAGCAATACATCAGAATATGTTACTATTAATAATAATCATAAGATGAATTTATTGTGGTAGTAAAATATGTAAGAAATTAGACAATTTGCCATTCATTTGCACTTAATAAGTGAGAAAGAATTTTCTAGGTCTTTTTAAATTATCATAAGTTTAATGAAGAAAGTATTCTATCACATCATATTATAATCAGATAAAGCTGATATTAGAGCAAAGAACAGATTTTACTAAGTTTTTGGGTGTTAATGTATGTACATATTTTGGTTGTGGGAAATTTGGGGATTTCAACATGGGTATATTGTTCTTGCTAGGCTGGCGTCTTATCAGTGGTTAATTTTAGGAGAGGGGTTCCCTTTCCAAAAGAACATGCACCTAATCTGTCCTTTTAACTTTCCCTTCATCAATGGCATCAGAGTTGCACACCAACTTGTCTAGCTTGCTACCTTGACTGGTCTGGATCCCCAGTCTTTCCAAACTTAGTCTCTATATTGTACAGGATGGTGGAAATGATCCAATGCACCCAGCTATAGACTGAGAAGGAAGTTCAGTAAACTTTCGGCTTGAGTTCTCTTCTAAAGCCTGCTATGTAGTTAAGAGTACACATGGGAGCCCCTGATGCCAAGCAGTGAGAGTATTTTTTTAAAGCAACTAGACATATATATGACTTAGGCTTGTGAATACCTAAAGAAAAGAATAAAAGAGCAGTGAAGCATAGAAGAAAGGCAGAATTTTAACTAGCTACTCAGAGGTTGAATAAGTTTAGCTAGCTACTCAGGAGTCTGAGATCTGAAGACCACTGTTCAAAGACAGTCCAATCATGAAAATACAAGCAATTATCTCAAAAAAAAAAAACAACACCCATAAGTGTAGCAGTGGCTGAAATGGTAGACCACTATCCTTGGGCACAGAAGTTTAGTTCCAAGACACTTTCAAGCCTCAAGAATGATGAATGCATGCATGAGCACATGCACATGTGCATGTGCGTATTCACACGTGCATGCACACAGACACAAATGAGTATTTCCATGTGAAATTCTTTAATATTTTCCTTGCTGTAATTTATTCCCCTGTATTACTTCACAAATTAACAAAATCAGCTAAGGACCTATTTACATAAAATTCATCATGTTTCTATAAAGTCTACTCTCTCTTTGGAAGCCTGCTTTTATTTGACCCAAAAGTAAATTATTCAGGAAGTCAATTCATCACTCTCAAGTCTGTATTATTAGATGATTGTTTAGGTTCTTCCTAGCAATATGATTTTGTGAAACCCTGCATCAAGCAATATATTTCTTTCACTAGACGGGAAGCCTCTGTCAAATAATTAATTATAGGTTTTTCTCCTCCTGGCATGCATCTGTAGTTTTATTATCTTCAAATATTTCATAATCTGTCAGTGTATGTCAAAGGCTGCCGTGAAAATAAAAACACCCTTCTCAGCGCTTAGCTTTTGTATACCATTCATATGTATGAAGGTATTTAAATGTTACTGAAATTGCTTAGAAATAAATAATGTTCACCCTTACTATCTTGAGAAAGAAGAATTGGTTTCCCAGCACTTTAGATAAGAACTTGAGGGAAAGAAACAAAAGGAAAAGTGAGGAACTCAACACATAGATTCAAATGAGACGAAACAACCTAAGAAAACACAAATTAATTCAGTACTCATGAACCTGCAGGAAATGCAAGGAGTTAAAAATAATCAGCTATGACAAGCTTATGAAAATCCTGAGTACATGGGAGTGCACTGTTGTGAGGACAGTGGCTAAAGCCCAGACTGTACAGAAAGAGGTGTACACAATGCCATGCACCTGTTTTTCTGAATTCCAGGATGAATAACATGAAGTGGACTGAGGCCAAGGTCATACACAAGTAGGAAGCCAGGTTCTATCTAAAAAATAATCAGGATAATTTAGGGCTGGGCACATGACAAAGTGGTAAGAACACCCATTTAGGGTGCACAAGACACTGAATTCAAACTCTAATATTAGGGTTATTAAAGAAAAAAAGCTATGATTTTAAATACTTGGAATAATTGTAACACTTGAGTATTTGAGTGGAGAAAAATCCATGAGAGAGATAGAATGAACCCACGTTCCAATGCTTTCTACTTAAGTTATATTTATTGATACTTCAGACAAAGCAGAGTTACCTTGCAAATGAGCATGGATGTGCATTTGGGTGATGGAAATTCTCTGCTTACACAGGTGTAAATTAAATAGATTTTCTTTGGTAGATTGTAGTTCTTGAACTAAGAGCCTGGGTGATGTCCTGAGCTTTTTCTCTCAAGGCTACCACTCTACTACTTTGAGGCACAGTTCCAATTCTGATTTTCTGCTGGTTGTTTGGAGATAAGAGGCTCATGGACTTTCCTGCCAAGGCTGCCTTCAAACCATGATCGTCAGATCTTATCCTCCCTAGTAACCAGGATTCCATGCATGAGCCATCGATGTTTTTAATAATTTAGTAAATTGTACAGTTACAGAAGTTATAAATTAGCACTGTAACCTGTGTAACATATATGTGTATGTATGTATCAATGCATTCAGATAGAAATATTTTAACATATTTTTGTATCTACAGTAGATTTATGAAATCATCCTTCATTATTAAATAAAATGGAAACAAAAGTTAATAAAGTGCAAAACAAAAGGAATTGTTACACGTTTCTTTTTGTTGAATGGAATATGAATTGTGAGAATCAGTTTGGGAAAATTATCTCTACTTTACCAAAATGGATAATTGCTATTAATTCCAATCCATCTATTTGCCCATATTGTGCATCCTCACACATGAATGTCAAAATCAAACCACACTTTTTGCCTTTGTATTTAACTCACCTGTTATAATTTAGGAGATAATCAAATAAAGATTAAAATAATAGTAAGTGAGGCTATGAGTTACAGCTTAACAAGATTTTAAATATGATAATAACTATTTAAATTGCATATATCTTACTTTTACTCTGTTGTGATGTCCCTCATTCCCACATTAGGAAAGTACATAGAAGGTTCTCACTAAATTATATGTACAATTATTAAAAATGTATTGAAAGAATATGGGCACAGTGTGGTTTTAGCTTATTGAGATCTGTATGGGGTAGTGTGTTTTTGAGGATTTGCAATACGTTGTGATGGAGATGAAGGGAAAGATGTGTTTATTCTGGAAAACAGGTTACAGGATTGCTCCCAGAAAGATAGTGATGAATGCCTCCAAAAGGTTACAGTAAAAAAACTTTCAGAACCATATTCACTACTGCAATATTCACCATAGTCAAGTTATGGGAACAGCCCAGATGCCCTTTGGCAGAGGGATGGTTGGAGAAAGTGTGTCATATATACACAATTGGATTGCACCTATCAATTATGAAGATTGTTACATTATTTGCAAAAAAATAGATAGATCTAAAAAAATGTTAAGTAAACTGAGTCAGAACCAGACACACAAAGGACCCATGTTCTGTCTCATATTTGGAAGCTAGAACTTTATACAAGTTTACACAACAATATTAACCAAAGCATGCTATTTGCAGAGGAGTATTTAAAAGGTGTATATTCTTATAAAATTGAATTTTTAATCCAACAAAATGAATACCAGGAAATTATCACTTGGAAGATATGAGGGGAAATCAAAGGGAAGGAATAAAGAGAGTTATGGAGGAAGAGAGTGAAGACAGTATATTCAATGCAGATAGTATGAAACTAGTAAAAATGAAGGTGCGGTGAGGTTTGGAAGGGTAGGGAAAAGTTATATAAAAATCCATTATACTTAAAAATGATTTATTGAATGGAAATTCCTTGTACAACTAGTTAAGATAATAAAAATATACTTAAAAACAATGGAGACATCTTAAACTGCGTTCTCTTAAACCATGAGTCAATATAATAGTTTCCTCCTGAGAAATTTTCTTTGCAGGGCTGGGAAGGTACCTCAGTGTTGGAGCGCTTGCCTTGCATGTATGAGGCCCTGAGTTTGATTCCTCAGCCCCACATAAGCAGAAAAAAAAAAGCCAGAAGTCCCGCTGTGGCTCAAGTGGTAGAGCGCTGGCCTTGAGCTGAAGAGCTGAGAGACAGCGCCCAGGCCCAGAGTTCAGGCCCACGACCAGACACAAAAAGAAAAAAAAAGAAATTTTCTTTGCAGACATTTTCCTAATAGTGACAGAAAAGTGATCAATGCAATGAATATCAATACACTACATTGCACATCATAAAGAGACACTGTATAGAATCACGGTAAAAATCTTAGAATACATCAAATGATAAAATAACAGGTAGAATGTGCCAAATGCTAATTGATTTTTTTTTCCACGTACTTTAACTATGGTATCTGATTTAATCCTCACAATAATTCCATAAAGTGGAACTATTTACATTATTAATTCTCAGATGATGATACTGAAGTCTACAGAGTTGGAATTACTAGTACAACATTGCGCACATGGTAAGTGTTATCCTGAGATCCATCTCCCACTGTATCAATTAACCTCATTCTATTTTATGACTAAAATACCAGCACTTAATCTACAATTTCTAGGAGAAATTCTCAGAATTATTGTGTACACGCATAATATTTCATTTTATCTTTGTTAGAAAATAGGTAACTGTAATATGAAAACTCAAAATTCATAATCAATGCATATCTCCCTGGTGAAAGGAACTGCTAAAGTATAACATTCTTGATTTCTACCTCAAAATAGTAGAAATCATATTGTATCCCTTCACTCAACACTGCACTGCCTGGGGACCCTATCACTATTTAACAAAGTCTTACTGAAAGAATGACCTCCCAAATTCCTGATGGAAAGAGACTGCAGGTCTTATGGACCAATCATTTTACATTGTAGCTCACCTAAGTTGTTTACCATTAGAAGTGTTTTGATTGCTTTTTATACCCAATATTTTGAGAGAAAGGTACTACTTTAAAATGCCATTAAAGCCAGACTGATAAAAATCAACTTTGACCTCAGAAAAATATTTTACCTTTCATACACCCAAAAATGCCGTCTGACCTATCATTAATGTTAGGAACAAGAGGTTAAAAATCATACTCTCCAAGACCTAAGCATGAATTAAAGATTCTCAAACTTGTGAATACAATTGCTTTAAAAAGACATAAAGGGCTGGGAAGGGGCTCAGTGACAGAGCGCTTGCCTTGCATGCATGAGGCCCTGGGTTCAATTCCTCAGCACCACATAAGCAAAAAGAAAAAAGCTGCAAATGGTGCTGTGGCTTAAGTTGTAGAGCTTTTCCCTTGAGCTGAAGAGCTGAGGGACAGCGCCCAGGCCCAGAGTTCAGGCCCCACTACCGGACCCACCGCCCCCCCTCAAAAAAAAGACATCAATACTACTACATTTTTTAAAAATTCCTTATGATACTGAAGATTCAGTCATAAACTATTAATACTTGAAAATAACTCATTTTCTTGGGAGTAGGACACAAAACACAAGATTAATCCAAATCATTTTCAAAGACCTTTATTTATACTATAAATTCACTATTATAACTACAAAGATTCTAAAAATAACTGAAGCACAGTGACACAAAGGACATAATTTAACTGCATCAGCTACATTCAAAGGACTATGCTAATAGAAAACAAAGTTATACTAATAATTAGCTTCCCGAATTCACTTGCATTCTTTTATTCTATTTCTTTTAGTTTCATAAAAACTGGCTTTCCATAAAATGATGCATAAAAAGCCTATATACCCACTTACTTTTTCAGATTTTAACAATGCTTATTGCAGAAATGTCTTTAGCTCTATAGTCAATGAACTGAAATAATAATAAAATATTCAAAGGGTTTTCAGAAATTGTAAGACTCGCTCTGAGATGTTATTTATATTCAAAAAGATATTCAAAAAGCCTTACTTGTTAAATTTGTGATAATTACTCCAACAAAAGTACTATTAATGAAGAAATCTTTGTATGTACAAAACAACTTCAAATGCATTCACAATCTGGAGATGACACGTGCTTTTTTTTTTTTTTTTCGGTCGTGGGGCTTGAACTGTAGGTGTGGGCACTGTTCCTGGGCTCTTCAGCTCAAGGCAAGCGCCCTACCACTTGAGCTACAGCGCCACTTGACACATTCTTTTTGTTTCTTTATTTTTGAAATATATATCTAACAAGCATATCCACAATATTGATTTTCAGTCAATATGATGGGATATTCAAACTTTAAAAATACGGGGTTTATTATATTAGTGTGAATAGATACGATCTTACAAAAAACGTTATTTTCAATAGAAATGCGAAAAGAGTTTATCCACCTTGTGTTTCACAGGAATAACCAGAAAGTAATACCTGTTTGATCAAGTCACTCAAAATCACTCCACGAGTATATCTTAAAAGTATAACCAATTTAAGAGGTCAAATACATATTTTGTACTGACAGTCATCTTACAGCAATAACTTACTACCTAATTATATGTGTATCTTCTTACCTAACAAATACTAAGAGCTGAAAGTGATCTCTTTTATCTAACTTAATTGTGTAAATGCTTTGATAATGATATTGTTATCATTTGACAAATAAAATGTACAGAAGGGTGGTTCCACTGAAATGACAGAATGGAACACTGATAAATAAAAACATAACAACAGCTCTTTTAAGCCTCACCCTGTCCACATTGGCAAGCAACATTGCAACAGCACAAAGCACACATATACACATACACACAGGTGTGCACATGCACACACACATATACACGCATGCCAAATTCAGGGTTTATTGTACAAAAAATTTCAAATAAAATGTTAGTGATTAGGACAAATGATAATTTGCCTTATTACAAAATAATACATAAGCCAGTCACCATGGTTGTTACATTTTACCTTCCACTCCACATGTGACCACTTAATTTATTTTTAGTTAATTAATTAATTCATTAGTTTGTTGCTAATACTAGAGCTTGAACTCAGGACCTGGCTCTGTCCCAGAATTATTTTTTTGTTTTAGTTTTCTCAAGGCTAGCATTTTACTGCTTGTACCACAGATCCATTTCTAGCTTTTGCAGGTTACTTTCAAATCAAAATCTAATAGACTTTTTTTCTTGGTCTGATTTCAAACCACAATCATCAGATTTTGTCTTTTTGATTAGCTAGGATTAAAGAAATGAGCCACCAGTGTGGATCCTACTATTTCCTATACTAATCTAATGCACATACTTAGATAGTAATTTAAAACTGAGAGCATAGAAGCAAGATGTACATTGATGATCTTGTCCTGTCAGAAATTCAAGTTAGTAATGTAAATTTCTTCTTAAGAACATACACAAAAAATACTTAGGAAGAAATCTGATGATGTGTGTGTATATGTGTGTATATGTGTGTGTGCGTGCTGTTGCAATATGTTCCACATAGAAGCACTGTGCAGGGTGTCCAGCCATTCACAGTTATTGCATGAATATCTGCCTTGACTACCAACTCATGGACAATGTCTAAGTGTCCACTCTAGGCTTCCCTATGAAGAGGGATATACTCATCCTCATCCCTAGTATTCATATGAATGGCCTTTTTGGAAAGTAGTCTCCACACTTTAGTAAGCTGCAAGGCAAGCACTATACCATGAGCCACCTTCCCAGCCCAAGGATTAAAATTCTTGTCTGTAATTTGGTCAAAGGTATGTCTCTTTATGTAGGCTACTAAAAATGTGTTTACTAATTTAAAGTAAATAAATAAATTCTATTTCCATCTCTTTAAAAAAATTGTTCTGTAAATCGATCAGAAGCATGGATTTTGTGGCTAGATAGGTCATTGCACAACTGTATCTCTTTTCCTCTCTCTCTTTCATGTTTCTCATAGATAATATAATTGCTCCATAATTATCCTAATTTGTTTTGCTTTTATATTTTCGGTTGTATCATTTCACTTTCTGCCCTGCCATTTCCCAAATCAGCACCACATAAACAGAAAAATCTGGAAGTGGTACTGTGGCTCAAGTGGTAGAGCACTTGCCTTGATTTGAAGAGCTCAAGGACAGTGCCCTGGCCCAGAGTTCAGACCCCACAACTAATTTAAAAAAACATCTAAATCCTTTATAATTCTAGTAACAGATCTGACTGAAATCAGTGGAATCACACTTTTCCTGTGCAATGAAGGAATAGGTCCAGGCTAGGAAAGTAACTAGAGAAGGCAGGCTGATTGTATCTGTGATAAATCTTTTTGGAAAATGGTATCGAGTATTACTTACTGGTGATCCACTTGTGCTGGAAGCATGATTCTGAACTATTCCTTGCTGATTCTGAGCTATTGCTTTGATCATTATATTCTCCAAGAAGAAAAGTGAAATTCACCTAAAGACAATAAACAGGCCTACTTTTTTATATGAAAACAAGTGTCTTTTAAAAAAACAAGGAATTTAAGTAGTTATGCAAAGTACTTCTATTTTACTACTGCATTATACATTTTTTTTCTAATTTGAGTACCAATGAATTATGGATCTGTTAGAAAGCTCTTATGCTGAATAGTGAGTTCACTTACACTATTTCATGGTATTTCCCAAATCATTTACATATAAGGTATTGTTTCCTATTTTCTCATTCCTAGAATAAGCTGCACATGAAGATACCACTGGTCCACATTTTCAGTCTGTACCTTTGAATACGGAGCAAAATCTTTTTCTGCTCTCTATCAATCCCTACTCTCCAGGTAGAATAATTTAGAATAGTAAAAATGGAAAAAGAGAAAATAAATCACGCTGAAAAAACATACCGAAAATTCACCGGATTTTTCCGACCAGTTCAACCAACGTGAACTATACGGGAAATTCATTGACACTTCATTCCCACTGGTACTCAAAGTCTCTGGTTAGGCAATTCTGATGAAGACAAGGAACAATATGAAAAGTGAGAAATGGTATCAATTACAAGACAAAAATGGAGAAGGATCCAAGCAAATTTCTTCTTTGGGATGCCGAAATTAATCGGCTTACTACAGTGCGGAGACTACTTTCCAAAAAGGCCACTCATATAAATACTTGGGATGAGGATGAGTATACCCCTCTTCATCGAGAAGCCTACAGTGGACACTTAGATATTGTCCATGAGTTGGTAGCTCAAGGCAGACAGTCATGCAATAACTGTGAATAGCTGGACACCCCTGCACAGTGCTTATATGTGGAATAATACCAGAGTGGTTTCTTTCTTACTTCATCATGATGCAGATACAAATGCCCAAACTAAAGTCCTCTTGACCACCTTGCATCTTGCTGCTGGGAATAGAAATAGCAAAGATTTGCTGTATCTACTTCTGTTGAACAATTATATCAAACAAGGTCTGAAGAACAACTTGGAAGAAACTGCATTTGATATTGCCAAAAGGATAAGTATGTATCACTACCTCTTTGAAGTTGTGAATGGCTTTACAAATTGTTCTCATAAATCGTAATGGTTTGGTTAAGTTCCTTAAATTTCAAAAATGCCAGTTCATCCTTTGTGTCCCTCCAAAAGTCCTAATGGTTTGGTTAAGTTTCTTAAATTTCAAAACTGCCAGTTCATCATTCATGTCCCTACAAAATATTTTCACAATGCAAACCAACAGCAATATTTTACTTTAAAAAATCATGGATTCCATGTTATTCTTCCAAGTGAATTGCATGACATTGATGTCAAAATATATTCAAGAGTTGTTTGTATACATCTATAATGTTATTTGCAGAGTTTGTGATTTTTTTAAATCAGAAATAATTTTAACTTATCTGTGGAAATGAATAGTATAGAAACTTAAGTTATTCCTAGTGCTTGTCTGAAAAAAGTATATCTATGTTTGTATAATGTCCATAATCCATTTCCTTCTCTCCTAGATATAATATTTTGAATTCTACATTGTTTTATAATATATAGGTTAATTAATAAATGTGTCCATTCAAATTGCATTCCATATAGAAAAAGTTTAAGATTCCTTTTTTTCCCTAGGTCCTTATAGTATTTTATTTCTTTGGGATAAGATGACAATGTTATCTAATTTCAAGTTTTGTAAAGGTTATGCTATGTAATGGCCTTTCTAAAGTGAAGATTTAAACACTGATGTCAAACTAACCTTTAATTCTATGAATTATATGTGCTGTTACACTTGTACTTTTGTAATCAACTTTTTAATAACTGTTTTTCATTTCTTGCATCTGAAAAATGAAAAATATGGAGTACTTCACAAATTTTTATATTATCCTTGTGCAAGTGCCATGTTAATCTTGGTATTGTTGTCATTTGGTAGACCTGCTGCTGAAGCATGTAGTATCCTCTAAATTTAAGTAGCTAATGATGCAATCTTTATACAGGCATATATCCTTGGTTGCCTATTTGTAACAATGAACCCTTATTGTTCCTAAAAATGTTATTGATCTTATTTCTCTAAATTTCTGTTTATAGTGGAAAAAACTTATATTGTTTGGTGGATTGCTCACATTTGCAATTTTTCTGTCAATTACTATTTTGTCTTTTTCATTTTAAATTTGATCATATTTTGAAGCATTTATAGCTAAGTCCAAAGGTGATGGCTTTTCAAGTACTTACTTATCAACTGAGTTAGCTTTGTGGAGCTAATGGATTCAAAGTTTGCCTTCTTAAAAGCTACTTCGAAATTTCTGCAGCTTAAAATTTCCAAAATGAGGTCTCAATGGCACTAATGTCTACCTGATCCTTTACCCTTCTTCCATGTAGGAAGAGACCCACCAGAATATCTTACCGTGAGAGCATAGATGGTCTTACTGGAACAAAACTGATCTTAGTTACAAGGGATCACAGAGAGATGAACATTTGAGAACGAATTATTCAGAATAGAAGGTATTTTATAAAAACAGGCATGAGGATGAGTATACCCCTCTTCCTGGGGAAGCCTACAGTGGACATTTAGACCTTGTCCATGAGTTGGTAGCTAAAGGCAGATATTCAAATATTTTATTAAAATATCTTTGTTTATTATACCAAACATTTCAAAAGTAGCTAAAGCCAAGAAGGTGAAAATATTGTTCATATGCATGATTACCTAATGTCCTAGCCTGTCTACATTCCAACCAGGCAGGAACTTACACTACTGACTTTCTATCAACAAATAGTTTCATAGCTCCTGGACAAGTCCATATGTTTCTCCTCGATATTAGGCCTTAAATTGGTAATGTTTTAATCACAGTGTTTCCTCTTGCTTCTAGGCTGTAAATCTCGAAATGGTAAAGCTTTAGATCTAACTCTACCAAAAACTGAGGTAGAGATAATGGAACAATACTTTAAAACGGAGTTGCCTTTGATACGCTAACCACAACGGAACAATGGAAAATAATTTCTTATATCATATATACTTATATATTTTTATTTATATGTGTTGATCTTAAATTTCACACAGTGAAACTTACTAGAATTAGATGATAATTTGACAACTAAATTGATATTTATTCCCATAAATAGATTAGAATATAAATAATTAGGTTTAGAATATTAGAGTATAAAAAGTATCAATGCAATGTCTTCGGTATAAATTTGTGATACCTTCTAAGTGTTCTTGGTCTTCTGAATTCACATGGTAAAAAAACAGTATTGTTTTCCTCTAATCTATAAAGTATTTTACTCTGTGGCTCTGTTTATTGTTTTAAGTCTCTGGTCCCAAACTTTTTTCCTCCATATTTCTGAAGCATTCTTACTGATTTTACCAAAATTTTGCTGTATGAAGTCTAAAAGCTATTATTCTTCTGCAGGACCCACGGGTCCTAGGATACCAGGTCCCAGGTATCTACATCATCAGATAACAAGAGCAAGACTTCTCACCTAGGCCCATGCAACATGCCAACAGTAAGTAAATGAAGACCTCTCTCAATTTCTCATTTCTTATAATATTTCAGGTCCTTAATTCCTTGCAGGATTTAGCTGTAAGCTATTGTGAAATGCAAGTCAATTTAAAATGAAAGATGAGATCATAAAATATGAGAGAAAGTACTGTAATTCAAACTTTCGATTTACAGATGACAAGCCTATTTGAGTGAACAAAATCACAAATATCACAAGATTATTTTTAATACCTTCTCCTAATGATTAATGAAAGATTTCATCCCAGCATAAGTAGGCCAAAAATACTTCCTGGAATGGTAGATCCATACATGGTCTACCAAGGCTAGGAAAGCTTGACTTAGAGGTCAAATATAATTTAGAAAAACTTTAATTGAAAAGATCCTTAGTGCTTCAAAAAACTGTTACTTCAGTAAAACTTGGTTCTGTAGTATAAAAATGTTGTCATTCTCAAACCAATGATAACCTACATTTAATCTTCTGAAAGTATAGTCCTTTTCAAGTAAACATTTTAAAATCACATTCACCAGAATAACACTTGACAAGTAGATGATAGTGACATTACAAGTTTTTCAATGTAGGGGCAAGTTACAATAGAATTGATTTATTTACCCAGCACTAATCCCAAACAAGTTCAACCATTCATTAAATTGTAGAAATATTACCCCCCACACCATTGGCGTTGTTCAGTAGATGCCTTCCTGAAATGTGTTAAACAGATCAGCATCCCATATTTCAAACCCAAATATAAGCTAATAAAGTAAATTTCATCACATAAGAAGGTACATTTTAAAAAGTCACTAATAGTTGCCTTATCATTTGTTGTTTTATGTTTTCCCTGTCTAACATAGTAAGAAATATGACTTTAAGTCTTGAATATGGGTACTCATCAGAGATGTGACAAACACAAAATCTGTCTTCTATTTCTATCATATACCTCTATAGTAGTAAATCTTAGTTTTCTTCTTTTTCCAAATAAATAAAATAATCACACCATTTTACAAAGCCATTTATAAAAATTAGTACAATAAATTCTAAGCCATTTTTAAACTTTTTTGTTGACTAAAGATTAATCTTCCAAATTGATGAGAATAAAATCATGTCTAGGTGCTTCACATCTCCAGTCTTGCAAATGAATTATGGAAATATAAGCTGACATCACTTCATGTATATGCGGGATTGAAACTGCATGGGATGTATATAAACCTTTCAAAATATTAACAGACAGTTTAACAGAATGACTATCAGGAAATTGAAACCTGAGAGGAATAATAGTAAAGACATAGAATGAATGAAAAATGGAACAAGGGCAAGTATATCTAGAATACTCAATATACACATGTAATAAATGAAGTGGTAAATCTGAAATAAATCTTGGAGAAGGGGTTGGTTGAGAATGATAGAAGGAGTGACTCTGATCCTGGACCATTTGATAATTAGATGGACATATTTAATTGTAACATACTTGCACAACCTTTTGAAATTCAGTTAAAAAACACAACAACAAACAAAAAACACAAAAATCGCAACCAAACAGCAATCTCTAGAGAGTATGAATATGACCTATCAAAATTTTAAGCAGTTAATGAAGGGCAGTCTTGGGAAAAGCAAACAAAGCTGTTCAAAGAGGGCAGTTTGGGGTAGGGGCGAATTTAGAACAGATTAAGTACATTGTCAAAGGTTATAAAGCACCTACATCTACTGCAAATATTTTCATCTGCGAGTGCTCTTTGTCTGAACTGGGCACTCCAGCCATGAGACACACTTGATAGTTGTGAAGATAGAATGGAAGAAACAAGATCAAGAACGCATTATTCCACTGGAGAGAAAAGATTTCTCTATGTTTTCTCTCATCTGTCTTCATTACTCTTTTTTCATACCTTTATTAAAGTCAAGTGATTTTGAATTATATCTTTCCTTCTTTGTTCTGGCAAAGTAATTGTTCAAAATATTTCACTAAATTTTATTTCCCATTATTTTCTATCATACTGTTTACTTGTCCAAGTGAGTCCATTAAACTTCCCCTTTGCATTTGGTTGCCACGAAAACTCAACATCTATGTTAATGAGGATAAACTGTAATGCAAAACTTTGTCTCCAAAAAACCAGTCCAAGAACCTGTAATCACAAATATTTAGCTATAATTTTTTTCTTTTTTCTTTTACTTTGAAAATCTTCTCGTGTCTAAATTGCCCTCAAAAATAAATACTCTACCTTGAGAGCATTGGCACCCACCCCTGGGTATCTAGACAGGGAACAGACCTAAGAAAGGAAACCTCCATTTTCAAAAGTGAATCATTTGGGGTTGAGGAACACCAGCGAACTCTTCATTTGTTTGTTTTGCTTTACTTGATAATGTAACCCAGTTCTTGAACGGCAGTAGATTAAAATAAATTTAGGGCATTAAATAAAAATAAATAAATAAATAAATACTCCACCACTTTTTGCTTCAATCACTTCTAACCTCAAAGATATATTTTGCTAACAAGATGCTTAGAAGAAACCGAAGAATACTCCACTTTTATCTTCTCTCTTAAGACTCTCCTTAGATACCATATAGAGAACAGTGAAGTTATTCTTTGCAGAATTATTTCAATAGATTATTTTTCTCATGGTCTTGCGTTTGCTCAACAAGATGTATGGAGAAGAATAGAGTTAAATCACCCATTCCTTGGATTACAGTGTCTGTTACAAAGGCAATACTTCTATGTCCTACTTCTCTCTTCTCCTCTTAGCTCTTGACTGATTTCCAATTAATCACAGCTTCTTAGCTTCATTTCTAGTAAAGCTGAAGGACTATAAGGCCTTCTGCACTACTATATCTTCATGGTTTCTCTTTCAAAACTCTTTTATTTGGATGTGGAATTTATTTTCATGTCTTCAATATGTTCTGCAATACACTGAGCCAAATAGACTCTGTAAAATCACTTTAGGTAGCAAAAACATTAAGACAATCTATATGAAAAAGTTATGGTTTCCCTCCAGTGCAGAAGCCAATACGCTTAGCTAAGGCTTCTAAGAACACATTTTCTTACCTTTTCAATATTCTCAATTCTTTTCTGATCCCAAAAGTTTTTGGCTTATGTAATAAGAGAAGTCTTCACTATCTCATGTTAATAAGGATATTATATTTTTGAGCTACTTAGAAATGTGAAATCATTGGTTTGATGTATCCAATCAGATTTTTTTCAGTGTTTCACTGCTTCATGTGGAAAGATATTGTGGAAAGTATTACAAACAGAAAAGTGTAAACCCAATACCTTCTTTCATTGTGGAGGACACTCTCTCCCTAAATAATTTGAACCAAATTATCTTTTTCAGAAAATTACTGTTTGGTAATTAAAGTCAATTCACAAATTTTCATTTCTTATTTTTTTTAATATTTGAGTTTAAATACCACTACAACCTTGTTTTCACACAGTAAGAGTATTTTTCCTGGTTAAGGTCAATTCTCAAGGGAATCTACATGATTTACAGCAAGGTTTGTTAGGCTTGTTTATTCAGTTTGAAAATGAGCCATCTTACCCACATTGCTTCCTCTCAGCTAAGTCTCTATGGATTTCTTTACATGAAAACCTATTTTCCCAGGTAATATTAAATTTTCTTAATAGGTTAAGTTGTGAAAAATTTCAACAATTAAAATTTACCTGTCATAAATTTTTAAACTTTTTTGAAATTCCTTTATCAGAATCACGAATTCACCAATCCTAATTCCACCTTTACCATAAAAACAATTAATATATTTTTTCCTGATATATTGTCCATGAAACTATTATTTTCCAGTGGCTTTGTTATGCATGTATATGATCATATAAGCGGATGCTGAGCAAAATGAACTCCAAGCTATGGAAACAGAGATATTTATTTGCAGTTGTTGTTTGTACTGTACAATGAGATTTCTATTTTCTTTGGGATTTTCCTCTATGGTTTCTCCCCTGCTGTATTTGATTTTGGTACCCTGTGTATTGACCATGCATTTACCTTAATTAGGGAAGGGAACAGGAACAACAAAATGGCGAGACAGAGGACAAAGGGCAAACCAATGCAATAGCAATACTCACAAGACAATAAGTTGGAAATGTATATTACAACTTGTGAGGCATATTGGGGTGAAGTAAAACTGAGAAAAATGAGAGAGTGGGTAACAAGTTTGAAAAGTTTTGTTTTCTCTAGCTTACAATTGCTGTAATCCCACTGGACATCACTTTGACATTAAAATTAAATTTAAAAAATAAGCTGCATGAAATAAAATTTCACTGTATTGGTATAGTAAATATTATTCTTTATGTAGTAACTTTTTTTTAATTTAATTTAATTTTATTTGTGAACATACTGTACAGAGGAGTTACAGTTACATGGGCAGGATAATGCATACATTTCTTACCAAGCATTGCAGCCTCCTCCTTTGTTTACCCTTCACATCCCTTCCCAGCCTCCCCCCTGCCCCCTAATCCCAATCCTTCTCCTTCTCCTGCTTCCCCCCCTTCCCCCCCCCCAAAATCAGTACTATTTGGCATCTAATTTGAATTTTAATCAAAGGGCCATCAACTTGAATGTTGTCCAACTAGACAATATTTTCACAGTATACTTGCCAATATTTTGAAAAAAGAATAAATGTAGTACTTTCTCTTGCTAAAACAGAAAACATTTTAATTCTACGGAAACCCAGAACTTTTAAAAGTAAATAAGTTGTTAAGAGGACAGAATATATGTGTTCTTCAAAATTCTTATGACTAATAACTACTCATTTTGAAATAATGAACACTCCATATCTGAGAGATTCAAAATAATACTTGTTTGCATGTTATGAAATTCTGCAATAGATGCATTTTCCAATGGGGTGTTACAGATAGAGAAGTGAACAGAAAAATAGCCACATTCTGATATAGTATAAAACTATGAAACATCAGTTATAATTAATTCTTCAAGAGTAAGCTATTATTTATCAGATTAAGCTATTATTTCTATGACCATCAGTCCCAAGGTTTATGCAATAAAGTCATCTGAGACCAACAGTTTCCAACTTGTAGGGTGTAACTCAAAATTCCCTTAATTCACATCACGAATAGCTTATCTCCATTGTGAAAAAATACTACACCTCTGCTAATGTGATACCCTCCGTGTTCTGGAAAAAGCACCACAATAAACTGGGTTGCATCATTTTTCCTCTACTGGTATTCTTGCAAATATTATTTATATTTATACTTTTTTAACTATCATAGATAAACAGAATGCTAATATCAGAAGATTACATTTCAAAGCCCACCCAGGCAGGAAGGTTCCCTAGATTCTTATCTCCAATAAACTTCTCAGCAAAAGCCAGACACAAGTGGTACTAAGGTTGAAGTGGTAGGGCACGAGCCTTGAGCATAAACAGCCTCAGAGACAGTGTCCATGCCCAGAGTTCAACCCCTAACACAAAACAATAAAACAAAAACAAAAACAAACCTCAAACCTAGCATTTTTCTCATTGTATACAGAGACACATAATTAAGGAAATTGCTTCCTGTGTTACATACAGGTAGAAGAAAGAAGAATTCACACAATTATTCTCTTCATACAATGTTATACCAAAGCCTCAAAAAATTGCCCTTTTTCTAAATTTATAAATTAATATAATCTATTGTTGGCAACTCTGTCTACATTATTCACATTATCGTTCTATACATGAACAGTTTGAAATATCTATTAACAGAGTTCTAATTATAACTCTCTTGAAAGTATATTCCAGACAAATAGAATGTAAGAAACATTTGTAAATTTTTCAATTAAACCTTCTACATCAAAAGAATTTTGTAGTATCCTATAGAATATGAAATTACAAACAAAACCAAAATACATATTTTAAATCTAAACTCTAATTTAGCAAGATCTATAAAGTCCTACATTAGAAGAACTTTGCTATATCTCCATGCTTAATCTTTTGTAATCCTTCATCCTTTTCTTGGAATCCAAAAGAATGATGATTTCTTACTTTTTCAAATTTTGGATGGGAATCATGAGCCATTTTGCATCTAGGAATGTTCTGTAATGAAGAGACCATTTAAAAGCGCAACTGAGGATTATATAGGAAACTGAGGAGTAATAGGAAACGACTTCTCAAAACATAATGACAAAATTAGCCCAACCTTCCAACTGCGTATTCCTTTCTTGTTTGGTTTCTTTTATTAAGACAAAATTATACTACCTGGTCCAGGAAGTGGATCATTATGTAATTCTAGTTTCTTAACTCCTGTCAGTCTGAGTGCTAGAATTCTAGGCTTGTAGCACATTGACCCGCCATACTTTCTTGCTTTATTTAATCTAGATACAGACTAGCAATTCTGAACTTCTCCAATGATATCATCTACTAAACTGCTCCGACTGTTCATGTACTATTTTAAAAGATGTTCTAACATTTCACAGAGGATATGATCATTTTCAGATACACCTGTAAGGTCTCTGATTCATTCCTCCATGGATCCGATCCTTTCATAATGATTACTTGACTCTCTTACTATCTCTGGTCCCTATCTATGTAATATTCTTAAACTTTTTTGAAGAAACTTCACTTGAGGACTTTCTAACATTAAAAATTATCACTTGATTCTAGTCTGACTGAGGACATATTATCTATTGTTTTCCAACTTTTCTATATATTCTGAGAATTGCTTCATTTGTGTATTTGTGTGTGCACATATAAGTGCCTCTGTGTTTATGTGTATGTATGTATGCAAAAGCCTCAAGCTCTTATTCATCCATCTTTCTCATGACTGGTATTCCATCACTTGAGCCATTCTTCTAATACAGCTTTTGGCTGGTTAATTATAAATAGTGTCTCAAAGACTGTTCTCCCCAGGCTGGATGCTAACCTGAGCTGAATAGCAGAGGGACAGCGCCCAGGACCAGAGTTCAAGTGCCAAGACCACCACCAACAAAAAATATATAAGTAAAAGAAAGAAAAAAATGTGATTCTATCCACCAGTTCATGGCTAGTATAATCCCTGCTCTCACAAGATGGACTTTTTTTTTTCCAGTTAAGTCCATGATCTTATATCTGACTTGCATTGTAAACAGAATTATTCTTCCATTCTACTTTCTACAAATTTGCGTGATTAACAAGCGTGATTTAGAAAGAGAGTGGCCTCATACTTCGTATTCCACGTAGGAGTAATGCTTTCCCTATATCACTCTCATAAATCTACATACTGGACTTGGCTTTATTATTTCAATGTTGTCTTATTTATAGAGTCTTCTATAGTGTAATGAACCCTTAAACATAAACACAGAACTTCTCTTTCTCCTATCATTGCAATTGTTTCCCTTACTGTTAATTCACGTACACTTGGGAAATAATGTGCAGCATATATACTCATAAAAAAATGATCTGAGAACCTTCTTCCCATTTAAAATTCGCCTTAATTTACAGAGCACTTATAAAGTTTGAACTCAATATACTCATGGATAATGTATTTATAAGCAATATAAATGGTATTTTCTCTTTACTAAGTTGTCTCTGAAACACGTGTTACATCAGGTCCAAAGGTGTCCTTGTGTTATTTCGGTGAAGCCAGAAAACATTCATTATACCACAAGCAGCACCATTGATTGTTCCTGGAAGTAACTGTTACTGGATGTGGAAACTGATCCTAGGAGGGGAATGGAACACAGAGGACTGACAAAGTTCAAGTTAACTTGTGTTTTCCTTTTTATTGTATAAGAAAAGGACAAAGATGGCGACAAAGCAGTAGGGAAACACCAAAGCTCTCCCCAACCAAAAAGAGAGTTCGAGTTCTAATGCTTAATCTCCCCAAGAGACTGACAACAACAAAAAGATGAACACTCAGAGACAAACAGGAGGTAGAAAATAACAAAAAAGAAAGATAGGAAAAGAAGAATTTCAGAACAGAGAAGAGCAGAAGACCCCTCCCCTAACATTCACTGGTCACATGGCAGCATGCCAAGCCGTGGCCAGCCGGCATGGCGGGGCCTGCCAGAGTCCCAGAGACACAGGGGGCTGCCTGCAGATCACCCGCACAGAAGCCATGTGAGGTACAGGTTTACAGACCTGCTGATCACCACAAATAGAGAAACCTACCAGCTGGGAGTCTCCACGAAAATCCCACCCCCATCCCTCACTCTCCATCTAAGCAGAGAGTCTCCATCCCACCAAAGCTCCCCTTTACCGGCAGTGCAACAAAGGGAGCTGCCTGCAGATAGCACAGAAGCCACCTGAGGTACTGGTGTCAGACCCGCTGATTGCGACGACCCGGTTGGGGCCGCCAGGGTCCCAGAGACACAGAGGGCTGCCTGCAGATCACTCATGCAGAAGCTGCCTGAGGTACCGGTGTCAGACCCACTGATTGGGACAACCCGGCGGGGGCTGCCAGGGTCCCAAAGACACAGGGAGCTACATGCAGATAACTCGCACAGAAGCCACCTGAGCGTGGACACTGTGGACCTGACAGCTTCGGCAGAGACAGAAGAGAAACACAGAGACACCACCCGTAGCCCAGCCTGCAACCACCCCAACTGAACTCGGATTGCAACAGCAACTGACAACCTACACCACACAGAAACAACTAGCTCCAGGGTGAATACCCCACAGGGGACAGTGTATCCCTCAAGGGAGACCAGATCTGGAGGGAATCCCCAGACCCTGACCCAAACTCCCTACCCCAACACCCGGACCACAGGACCCACTAAAACTGGGAACTGTTCGAGAGCTCCACCGGCCCTGGGAGCACACTCTGCTGGCCAGGCTAGAGCAAGAGCACCACTGGAAGGGAGCTTAAACACCCAAGCCAGGAACAGCGCCCCTGGGTCAAGACAACCAACAGTCGAAGAAATTTAAAACTGTGTACCCCAGACTGCATAACCTAGGTGGTATACACAGCAGCACAGGACTGATGTGCGTGCCTCAGGCGGGGGGCCAGAACCAGGCCTGGCGATCCGGTGCCTGAACAACAGAGCCAATTCCTCCCAACTGAGCGTACGCCTCAGCAGAGGGATGAAAAACAGGGAACTGTATCCCTTGGGAAGTACATCTGTGACAATAAAAGACCTCGAGGCTCAGGACAAGAGAAGCCCAAACCCCACCAAAACCCAACCCATATACTCTAGGCTTGGATTGGGCAACACAGGCCACCAGCACCTCATAGTAGGCAGGGGCTCAGGCTGGTAAGGTGGCTCAGCAGTAGAGTGATAGTCTTTGGTGCATGAGGCCTTGGATCTGATTCCTCAGCATCACATGAGCAGAAAGGGTCAGAAGTGGTGCTGTGGCTCAAATGGTAGGGTGCCAGCCTTGAGCTGAAGAGCTGATGGACAGCACCCAAACCTAGAGTTTAAGCCCACAACTGGCCCCTACAAAACCAAACAAACAAACAAAAACTTCAGGAGCCCATAGCCGACTCCAGCATCTGGGAGAGTACATCCAGAGCATCTGATCTTGTCAAGAGCACTCGTAGGAGCAAACATCAGCAGTCTAGGGTGCTCAACCCTTCCAAAGGCAGAAATTGACAGTGATCTACAGCAGAGAGCCGAGAATCTTGTGTAGGTCAGACCAGCAGCTGGAAGTATACCCCCAACAGAACCCAGATCAGGCACAGACTCTCTCTACCAATACAGAATCAGCAACCAAGCAAAAACAGACACAACAAAACAAAATTGCAAATTAGTCTCCAATAATCCCTGAATCCCCATGAGAAAATCACAGAGAAAAATTACAAGGTTTATCACTACCCAGGATAGCAAGCTATCCTCAATAGCCAGCAGCCACGCAGGGGAGAGCCCCAGTGGGAGCAAAACAGGAATGGAAGACAAAAACTACATCCAAGGGTTGCTGAGGCAATGACTTAAGAAATAAAGCAAGAAATAGATCAGAAATTGAAAGAGCACAAGGATGAACTATCAAAAGAGATACAAGGTATCAAACAGGAGATGCATTCAAAAATAGAGGCTGCACAAAGCTCAGTAAGAAGTGAGATAAATGCCAAATTAGAGGTAGTACATGCCTCATTAAGAGATGAGATCTATAGTTTGAGAACCAACATCGAATCCATAAAGAAATCCATTTCCTCCATGCAAACGACAATAGAAGCCACGGTCAACAGAGTGAACGAAATGGAATGTAGAGTGTCAGATACAGAAGACAGAATACACCAACTGGAACAAAAAGTGACAGATATGGAAAAATCACTCAAATTAAGCCAAAGGGAAATTCAAGAGAAAGAAGATAATGCCAAGAAATTTAACCTTCATATAATTGGAGTGGACGAAGGTGAGGAATTTCAGAGCAAGGGAATACAACACCTATTCAACAAGATAATGGGTGAAAATTTTCCCCACCGCAAAAAAGAACATCTTACCTAAGTAACAGAAGCATATAGAACACCAAACAAGCAAGATCCCAGCAGAAACACTTCTAGACACATTATAGTAAAAAAAAGATAGATCTGAATAATAAGGAAACAATCTTGCATGCAGCAAAAATGAAGAAGGAGCTATACAACAATGGAAAAAAATTAGAATCACTGCAGCTCTCTCCACACAAACACTGAATGCAAGAAAGGCCTGGGAAAGTACCATACGATCCCTGAGAGCCAATAACTGCCAATCCAGACTGATATACCCAGCAAAGCTAGGATTCACATTTGATGGAGAGCTGAAAATTTTTAATAGCAAAGAAAAACTAAATGAATATATAAACATTAAGGCAGCATTACAAACAATACTAAAAGAAGGAACACAACCTGAAGAAAGCAACCAGGAACTTGTACCCGCACCAGATAGGCAGTAATAGAAGTCTAACTGGGCAAGCACAGGAGGAAAGGAAAGAAGAAAAAGTTAGGAAAACAGGGAATGATAGGGACCGCAATGCATCTCTCTGTAATATCACTTAATATTAACGGGCTTAATTAGCCAATCAAAAGAAAAAGACCTGCAGATTGGATCAGAAAACATGACCCATCCTGTTGCCTTCAGGAAACCCACCACTCAGCCGAACATACAAGCAAACTCAGAGTGAAGGGTTGGAAAAGAATCTACCAATCAAATGTCCCCCGTGAGAAAGCTGGTGTAGCAATCCTGATATCTGACAAAGTAAATTTTTCATTAAAATCAATCCAAAAAGACAAGGACGGACACTGCATATTAATACAGGGAACAATCCAAGAGAAGGATATTAGCATCATCGTAATAACAATTCACTTAAATAATTGTTTTTCTTCTTCAGAACTATTAGTAGAACCATATTTAATCCTAGCTATTATATAAACAGGAATAGAATTTTTCTTGTCTTATTTTACTCTTTTTGACTTGGTCAAATTTTCCTGATTTTGTAGACCTGGTTTTTCTGCATGAATAATTTTCAGGGCATTTCTGCATATTATGTATAATAAAATTAAGAGATTTCCGGTCAAAGAAAACAACTCAGAATTCTTGAGGTTAATGACTATACACTGCACTTGGCACTGCATTTGTCATCTTGGTGTTACAACAATAGACAAGCTATATTGAAAGTTGCGTTCTTTTTGTTTTCCCATTTCGAGCCATATGAAGCATTTAAGGTGTATAGCAAGTTAACTGTGGGAGTATAAGCTTGTAATCTTTTAAAATATTTTTATTGTAAAAATACTGTTTAGAGCGGTAACAGTTACATGAGTAAGGTAATGAGTACATTTCCTGTTGAGCATTGTTACCCATCCTTTGTTTTCCTCCTACAATTCCTTCCCTGCATACTTCCCCAACCCTTCCGTCTCCATACCTTGAAGTTGTGAAGTTCATTTTCAAGATAGTGTATTGTACATCTCATTGTTACAATTGGTCAACCTGTACACTTGTTTCAACATTTTGTTAGCCTTCCCATCCCCAAATTAGAAAAATATATATACAAGATGAGGGAACCAGAATCAAATACAGTGACAACAGAGGCTATATGAGCTGGTAATCTTTAGCCATTAAAATCCAAAAAAAAATAAGCAATGAAAGGTAATTTTTTTTCTAATTTAATTTATTTTTTTTTGTGTGAACATACTGTACAGAGGGGTTACAATTACATGGGCAGTAAATGAGTACATTTCTTATCAAGCATTGCAGCCTCCTCCTTTGTTCACTCTTCACATCCCTTACCTACCTCCCCCCATCCCCCCAACACCAAATCCTCCCCCATCCAACCCCCCACACCAACGTTGTAAAGCTCGTTTTCTACATGACAACTTGTACTTCTCATTGTTGCAACAGGTCCACCTGTATCCTCAAACGACTTGTTTTTCCCCATCTCTTCCACAAGTTATACTGACATCAAATATAGTGAAAGCAGGGGTTATATTGTGGGGGAGGGACAAACAAAGCAACAAAGAGATAATCTTATAAATGCGTTAGAAACAAATGCATGAAGTAAAAAAGCATTAAAATACATATCTAAGGGTTCATTTTCCTAACATCACAATATCTGACCTTTTCCGCTTGACTCATACATATACTAGATATTGCAAATGAGGGAAACCATGGGACCTATGTTTCTTTGGGCTTGGCTTACTTCTCATAATATAATTTTTTCCAAGTTTTTCCATTTCCTAACAAATGGGGCAGTGTCATTCTTTCTGATGGAGGAATAGAATCCCATTGTGTATATATACCACATTTTCTTGATCCATTCATCTACTGAGGGGCATCTGGGTTGGTTCCATATCTTAGCTATGGTAAATAATGCTGCAATAAACATAGTTGTGCTGGTAGCTTTAGTGTGGTCTTGTTTGTAAACATTTGGGTAAATGCCCAAAAGTGGGATTGCTGGGTCATAGGGCAGTTCTATGTGAAGTCTTTTCAGGAACATCCATACTGCTTTCCAAAGTGGTTGAACAAGTTTACATTCCCACCAACAATGAAGTAAGTTTCCCTTCTGTCCACATCCCCTCCAACATCTGTTGTTTTTAGATTTCTTGATTATAGCCATTCTAAGTGGGGTGAGGTGGTATCTCAATGTTGTTTTGATTTGCATTTCTTTTATGGCTAGGGAGGTTGAGCATTTGTTCATGTGTCTATTGGCCATCCTTTTTTCTTCTTCAGAGAAGTTTCTCTTCAAGTCTTTAACCCACTTATTTATTGGGCAGTTGTTTCTTTGAGGATTTTTTGTTGGGGGATTTAATTTTTTGAGTTCCAAGTATATTTTAGATATGAGACCCTTGTCCTTTGTATGGCTAGTGAAGATCTTCTCCCAATCTGTGGGCTTTCCATTGATCTTGTTAGCTATGTACTTTGCCATGCAGAAGCTCTGCAACTTCATGCAATCCCATTTGTCCAACCGTTCTTTGATTTGTTGTGTTTCCGGGTCTCTATTGAGAAAATTTCGGCAAGGAAACCTAGGGTTTCTCCTATTCCATCCTGTAATGTTCTCAGAGTGTCTGCTTTGACTTCGAGGTCTCTGATCCATTTGGAGTGGATTCTGGTGCAAGGTGATATATAAGGATCTATCTTTAGTTTTCTACGAGTAGTTAACCAATTTTGCCAGCACCATTTACTGAAGAGGCTGTCTTTCTTCCATTCTACTGTTTTAGCTCCCTTATCGAAGATTAGATGGCTATAAGTCTGTGGGTTCATTTCTGGATTTTCAATTCTATTCCATTGGTCCTGAGGTCTGTTCTTATGCCAATACCAAGCTGTTTTGATTACTATGGCTTTATAGTACAGTTTGAAATTTGGTATTGATATTCCTCCAGCAGTGTTCTTTCCATTGAGGAGCGTTTTTGCTATTCGGGGTCTTTTATTTTTCCATATGAATTTTTGGATTGCCTCTTCTATTTCCTTGAATAATGAGGTCGGAATTTTTATAGGCATCACGTTGAATTTGTAGATAGCCTTGAGAAGTATTGCCATTTTCACGTTAATCTTTCCAATCCAGGAGCATGGGAGGTTTTGCCATTTTCTAAGTTCTGTTTGGATTTCCTTTTTCAAGATTTTTAAGTTTTCATCATAGAGGTCCTTCACTTCTTTGGTTAAGTTAACTCCTAGGTATTTTAATTTTGTGGGGCTATTAAAAATGGAGTTGCTTTCCTAAATTCAGCCACGCTTTTCTCATTGTTGGCATACAGAAGAGCCATTGATTTTTGGGGGTTAATTTTATACCCTGCTACTTTGCCAAAGTTTTGAATCAGCTTGAGTAATTTGGGAGTGGAGTCTATGGGATTCTTTAAATATAAGATCATGTCATCTGCAAAGAGGGAGAGTTTTATTTCTTCTTTTCCTACTTGGATCCCCTTTATGTCTGCATCTTGTCTTATTGCTGTACTTAGGCATTCTAATACTAGATTGAAGAGAAGTGGAGAGAGTGGACATCCTTGTCTTTTTCCTGAGTTAAGAGGGAATGGCTTTAGTTTTTCACCATTAAGTATAATGCGGCTGTAGGTTTGTCATATACAGCTTTTATTGTATTGAGGAATGTTCCATGGATTCCTAGTTTTTCCAAAACATTCATCATAAAGGGGTTTTGGATCTTGTCGAATGCTTTTTCTGCATCTATTGAGATAACCATGTGGTTCTTATCCTTGCTCCTGTTGATGTGATGAATAATATTAATTGATTTGCGTATATTGAACCAGCTTTGCATCCCTGAAATGAATCCTGTTTGATCGTGGTGTATGATTTTTTGGATGAATTGTTGAAGTCGATTGGCCAAAATTTTTTTGAGAAGTTTTGCATCAATGTTCATCAAAAAAATGGGTCTATAGTTCTCTTTCTTTGATGAGTCCCTGCCTGGTTTTTGTATGAGGGTTATCCTGGCTTTATAGAATGTGTTCTGTAGTGAACTTTCTCTTTCAATTTCATTCAAGATTTGGAGGAGTATTAGTGTGAGCTCTGCTTTGATGGCCTTGTAAAATTCCGCTGTGAAACCGTCTGGTCCTGGATTTTTCTTAGCTGGGAGGTCTCTTATTGCTGTTTCTATTTCAGTGCTTGATATGGGCCTGTTAAGCTGGTTTAACTCATCTTGGTTTAGTTTTGGCATGTCAATATTTGCTAGGAAAAGGTCCATTTCGGTCAAGTTTTGAAATTTATTAACATAAAGTTTTGAGAAGTATTCCCTTATAATGTTTTGAATCTTGGTTGTTTCTGTGCTGATGTTTCCATTCTCATCTCTGAGTTTGTTTATTAGGGTGTGTTCTCTTCTTTTTCGGATAAGATTTGCTAAGGGTCTGTCAATTTTGTAAATTTTTTCGAAGAACCAACTCTTTGTTTTGTTGATTCTTTCTATAGTTTTTTTGGATTCTAATTCATTTAATTCTGATTTAATTTTAATCATTTCTTTCTGTCTACTGGATTGGGTTTTATCTTGCTGCTCTTTTTCAAGGAGGTTTAGCTGTGTCATTAAATTGTCGGTTTCAGATCTCTCCAATTTGTTTATATAGGAGCTCAGAGCTATAAACTTGCCTCTGAGTACTGCCTTTCCTTTTCACAGAGGAGCTGATAATTTGTGTGCTCATTTTTGTTGAATAGCATGAAAATTTGAATTTCCTTTCTAATCTCTTCCATGACCCACTCGTGATTCAACAGTGTGTTGTTTAGCCTCCATGTGATACCGGACTTTCTTTGGTGGCTTTTGGTGTTGACTTCTAATTTTATTCCCTTGTGGTCAGAGAGAATGCAAGGTATAACTTCAATGTTTCTGAATTTAGACATGTTTGTTTTGTGGCCTAAAATGTGGTCTATTTTAGAAAACGTTCCATGTGCTGCTGAGAAAAACGTGTATTCTGATCCTGCTGGGTGAAATGTTCGGTAGATGTCTGTTAAGTCTAGTTGATCTATGCAGCTGTTTAGATCTGCGGTTTCTCTGTTGAGTTTTTGCCGAGTTGATCTATCTAGTGGGGAGAGTGGTGTGTTAAAATCCCCAACAATTAATGTCTTTGGATCTATATGGGATTTGAGGGAAAGTAGTGTTTCTTGGATAAATTTGGGTGCTCCATTGTTTGGCGAATAGGTGTTTAGAATTGCAATATCTTCCTGAAGGAGAGATCCCATAATTAGAATGTAGAGACCTTCTTTTTCTCTTCTCTATTTTATCTGATATTAGGATTGCAACTTCCGCTTATTTATGGGGGCCGTTTGCTAGGTAGATTTTGCTCCAGCCTTTCACATTGAAAATGTGTTTGTTTTTACAGGCAAGATGTGACTCCTGAAGGCAGCAGATAGAAGGATCTTGTTTTTTAATCCAACTAGACAGTCTATGTTGCTTATTTGGAGAGTTAAGTCCGTTAATGTTAAGAGATAGGACTGAGAGGTATTTAGGAGTTCCTGCCATGTTTTCCACCTTCTTGGGGGTTGCGAAAACTGGGTTCTTCATATGGTTCTTGGATTCTCAGTTTGGGTGCTGTTTCTTGGCCTTTATTGTGGTCTTGTTGGTTTTCTATGTGTAGGACATCTTTAAGAATCTTTTGTAGGGCTGGCTTGATGGAGATGTGATAAAATTCTTTCATAAGGGTAATCTCAGCCTTCTGACTGATGCTCTGATGCTTCCATTAAAATAAAATCCTTTTAGAATCAAGTTCTGATCCAGGCTAAAATGCAAATACCCATGGAAATGATGACATTAAGTTGGTATTAATTAAATATGCCTTCTTATTAATGAAATACCATGGAGAAGGTTTTTACAAAAACTGTACAAAATCTGGACAATAGCAAGAGGGATTTCAGACAAAGGCATTATAGTGGGTAAGGTGTGTAAAATTTTCCAAACTAGAACTGCATGCTGGGAAAAAGAATAACTACACAGGGAGGAGTAACTTACTGTTTTAGATGAGCAACGTTAAGATGGATCATTATGTAAGAAGAAAGTTTGTATTTGGTTATTTCTAACAAACAGACACTTATCTATTCATAAAAAATGAATACTAGAATGAAAAATCCAAAAGAACTTTGATGATACATTTAATATTTTGGAGACAGCAAAGATTTTCAGTGATAAAAACAGTTAAATTAATTATGGAATTTATAAGCACTGGACTTCGTTGTAATCATTATAAGTGATGTTCTTAGAACAGTATGAAATTTCTAAGGATGATATTGGGTAGGAAATATATGCATGATACAATGATAAGAAAAGCAAAGTATAAAGTAGGCTCACACCTGTAATCCTACCTACTCACAAGGGTGAAATTTGAGGAGCATGGTTCAAAGCCAGCCCCCAGAGAAAATCCTTTCAATCACCAAGATGCCAGAAGTGGAGCTGCATATATGCATATATATATGTATATATATGTATATATATGTATATATGCAAGGCAGAGGGCTATAACCGTGGTGTTCCAGTGTTCACATTGTGGAGCTCCATGATGGAAACAGCACAAATATTTACTTAAAGGAAATCAAAAGTGACAATATGTTGGAAATGATTTGTACACCTTGGGCAGTGGGATTGAGAGAGCCAAGAAAAGAGGACAAAAAATGTGGGAGGGTGTAACAAGTTACACAAGAAATGTTATACTGCCTTATTTATGTAACTGTAACCCCTCTGTACATCACCTTGACAATAATATTAAAATTACAAAAAAAACAGAACAAAGCTTTTAATTATGATATTATATTTAAAAGTATATTTTAAAAGAATTTTAGGCATGTTTTAAATTTCTAATGAAATGTCCCACTCTACTGGATTATACTGTAATATTGGAAGAATTATTTACACATGAGTCCATGTGTATGTACCCCAATAAAAATTCCACAAAGAAATGCCAACATGGAACAAAGGGTCCTAACCATAACACCTTACTTCTACAGCAAATCACACAATCTTCCAAATTCACATAACTTAATCATTTAAAAACAAATGCTGAACCAACGTCTCCATTTGTAGAAATACATACTTGCAACAAGGATGGATAAGGCACGGAGAGCCAAAGTGAATGATACACAATAATAAGGAAGATTCCATACATAAAGGAATGTTTCCCACACATTTACAACTCTAAATCTGGGAAAGTCAGTTATCTTTGTCATACTAATAGAAAAGCACCACAAAGCTAACTGTGGGATTCAAAAAGATTGCCTGAGTACAGGTGTTCATTATGACAACACAGCAACTCCAGTGCAAATTACTATGTCTCTCTTTCCTTGTCTTATTCCCACCTCATTCTTGAATTCGGAAGGTCAGATTTTAGGGATCCGGTTCTCTTAGCTCCAGTAATTAATGAAAGGGAATAGGTGATTGGAGATACAATTTCTTCACATAGTTCTTGGATTCTCATTCTTTATTAAGCTTACTGAGTACTAATGGGACCATGAAACACAAGAAAGTCTTAAGTTTTCCACTAATTTTTAAAATGCCTGCTGTAAGAAGAATCAAAATTAATGAAAGAAATATTGGTGCACCCAGATATGTTAAACAAATACTCTCACACTTACAGAATAAAATAGATGCCAATATGATAATACTAGGAGACTTTAACACACCCGTCTCACCAAAGGACAGGTCTATCAACCAGAGGATTGGCAAAGAAGCTACTGAATTAATTGAGGCCATACTTCAAGAGGAATTAACTGACATCTACTGAGTATTTCACCCTAAAACAACACAGTACACATTCTTCTCAGCAGCTCATGGAACTTTCTCCAAAATAGACCATATCATAGTTCATGCAAGGAACTTAAGCAAATACAAATGGATCGACATAATCCCCTGTATCCTATCTGACCACAGTGGAATCAAGCTAGTTCTCAATAAAAAAGCATACCGCAGAAATTTCTCTAACACATGGAAATTGAACAGCACACTCCTTAGCAATACCTGGGTAACAGAAGAGATCAGAGAAGAAATAATACATTTCCTACAACTCAATGAAAATGAAAACACTTCGCAAAGAACCTTATGGGACACAGCAAAAGCAGTCCTGAGGGACAAGTTTATTGCCCTCAGTGCCCACATCAAGAGAATGGAGACAGACCAAGTAAATAATCTCATGTTGGAATTAAAACAGCTAGAAAAACAAGAAAATAATGGAACCTAAAGTTACTAGATGGAGATAGATAACCAAATTAAGAGCAGAGATTAACCAATTACAAAATCAGAAAATTATAGCCAAAATTAACCAATCAAAAAGCTGGTTCTTTGAAAAAATAAACAAAATTCATGGACCGTTGTCAAGATTAATTAAAGAAAGAAGAGAGGAAACCTATATTAACAGGATTAGGGATGTCATGGAAAAAATCACAACACGTAACCAAGATATCCAAACAATCCTAAGGGACTACTTTCAAAAGTTATAATCTCAAAAGGAAGAAAACCTGGCAGAAATGAATGCATTTTTAGAGAAATACAAGTTGCCCAAACTGAGCAAAGAAGAAATAAACCAATTAAATAAGCCAATATCCTACAAAAGATACAGGAAGCTATCAAATTCTTCCAACAAAAAAAAGCCCAGCACGAGATGGATTCACAGCAGAATTCTATAAGACCTTTAAAGAAGAACTAATACCAATACTCCTCAAGCTCTTCATAGAAACAGAGAAGGAGGGAGATGTCCCAAACTCATTCTACAAAGCCAATATCACACTCATTCCCAAACCAGGCAAAGACCCAAACAAAAAGAAGAATTACAGGCCAATTTCCTTGATTAACACAGATGCAAAGATAGTTAACAAGATTCTAGCTAACAGAATCCAGAAACACATTAAAAAAATCATACCCTATGAACAGGTAGGCTTCATCCCAGAGATGCAGGGATGGTATAACATACGTAAGTAAATAAATGTAATCCAACACATCAACAGAGCCAAGGTCAAGAATCACATGATTATCGCCACAGATGCAGAAAAGGCCTTTGATAAAATTCAACATTCGTTCATGCTAAACGCTTTGGAGAAAATAGGAATAGAAGGAACATTTCTTAAAACAATAAAAGCCATTTATGACAGACCAATAACAAATACTATACTTAATGGGGAAAAGCTACAACCAATTTTAAAATCAGGAACAAGCCAAGGATACCCACTGTCTCCACTCCTCTTCAATATAGTCCTGGAAACCTTAGCCAGGGCAATAAGGCAAGAAAAAGACATTAAAGGGATCTGCATACGGAAAGAAGAAGTTAAACTATCCCTTTTTGCAGATGACATGATACTATACCTTCAGGATCCCAAAAACTCCATCCCCAAACTCTTAGAAATCATAAATCACTTCGGCTAAGTAGCAGGATACAAAATAAACCCACAAAAATCAGTTGCCTTCCTGTACACTGACAATGTACAAGAAGAGAGGGAAATAAAGGGAGCAATCCCATTCACAATAACCTCCAAAAAAATAAAATATTTAGGAATTGACCTAACCAAAGATGTGAAAGAACTATTTAATGAAAACTATAAAAAGACACTAGGAAGACACTAGGAAATGGAAAGACCTCCCATGCTCTTGGATAGGCAGACAATATGGTGAAAATGGCAATACTGCCCAAATTAATATACAAATTCAATGCAATTCCTATTAAAATCCCAATGATGTACATCTCTGAAATACAGAAAACAGTCCAAAAATTCATATGAAACCACAAAATACCTAGAATAGCCAAAACAATTCTAGGGAATAAAGACAACATGGGAGGGATGTCCATGCCGCACTTCAAATTCTACTATAGAGCCATAATAACAAGGACAGCATGGTACTGGCACAAAAACAGACCCAAAGACCAATAGTATAGAATAGAAGATCCAGAAATGAATCCACATGCCTACAGTCAGCTGACATTTGGCAAAGGAACCAAAGACATACAATGGAAGAAACACAGCCTCTTCAAACATTGGTGATGGGAAAACTGGGCGGCCACATGAGGAAAACTAAAAGTGGACCCAGCCTATCACCATGCACCAACATCAACTCAAAATGGATTAAAGACCTTAACATTAAACCTGAATCTCTGAAACCACTGAAGGACAGAGTAGGAGAGACACTTGAACGAATAGGCACAGAAAGGAACTTCCTGAACAGAGTCCCAGGGATACAACAAATTGGTGAGAGACTCGAAAAATGGGACTACCTTAAAATAAAAAGCTTCTGCACAGCTAAATCTATCGCAACCAAGCTAGAAAGACAACCAACTAATTGGGAAAAAATATTTATCAGCAATATATCAGACAAGGGGTTAACATCCAGTATATACAGGGAACTCAAGAAACTAATCCCTCCCAAACCTAACAAACCAATTACTAAATGGGCAACGGAACTAAAGAGAGACTTCTCAGATGAAGAAATAAAAATGGCAAAGAAACACATGAGGAAATGTTCATCATCCCTGGTGGTGAAGGAAATGCAAATAAAGACAACCCTGAGATACCACCTTACCCCAGTCAAAATGTCTCACATCCACAAATCAGCCAACGACAAATGCTGGAGGAGATGTGGAGAAAGAGAAACCCTATTACACTGCTGGAGGGAATGTACACTTATACAACCACTTTGGAAAGCAGTCTGGAGGATCCTTAGAAAACTAAAATTGGACCTCCCTTACGACCCAGTCATACCACTTCTAGGCATGTACCCTGAACAACAGGAACCAATATACAAGGACACGTGCACCTCCATGTTCATTGCAGCACTGTTCTCAATAGGTAGGATATGGAAACAACCCAGATGCCCCACCACAGATGAATGGATCCAAAAATTGTGGTATCTATAAACAATGGAAAATTATGCAGCCATTAGAAATGAGAAAATAATGGCATTTGCAGGGAAATGGATTGAGCTAGAAGGAATCATGATGAGCGAGGTAAGCCAAGAGCAAAGAGACAAATGGTATATGATCTCCCTGATAAGTGGATGCTAAATCCAAAATGTTAGGTGATATGACAAAATTAACAGGACTTAAGAAGCAAAGAACTCCCACTTATCTGGTCAAACCACTAATAAATATCCCGATGCTGCTGATCAGATGTATGGTTTATAGTGTACACCGTTATATGTTATAGACTGTGATAGACAATTTGCTCCAGGAAAGTTAGAATGAACTTGTGACTTTAAATGAGATCATTATTCCACCATACTGTGAAATTTGGGAATTTATGTAATCACTTAACCACAATTTAAAAAAAAAAAAAAACCTCAGAGAAGGTAGGGAGTGAAGGGATGGTAGGGGGAAAACAATGGAGGGGATAACAATACTCAATAGGAAGTGAACTCATTACCTTGCTCATGTAACTGTAACCCTCTGTATAGTATCTTACAATAAAAAATAAGAAAAAGAAAAGAATCCAAAGGCTTGAAGGAAATGGTCCCTGACTTTTTCGAGTGTGTTTTTACTCATACATAACTTTTCTGTAAACTTATAACATCGTGAAAATGGCAAAACTTCCCAAGGCTATCTACAAATTCAACGCGATTCCTATCAAAAGTCCTACCTCATTCTTCAAGGAAATAGAACAGGCAATCCAAAAATTCATATGGAACAATAAAAGACCCCAAACAGCAAAAACGCTCATCAACAGAAAGAACGCTATTGAAGGAATATCAATACCAAATTTCAAACTCTACTATAAAGCCATAATAATCAAAAGAGCTTGGTAGTGGTACAAGAACAGACCTCAGGACCAATAGAATAGAATTGAAAACCCAGAAATGAACTTACAGACCTATAGCCATCTAATCTTTGATAAGGGATCTAAAAAAATAGAATGGAAGAAAGACAGCCTCTTCAGTAAACGGTGCTACAGCCCACCTCCAGAATGAGAGAACCACCTAGGGTTCTAGCCACATGGGGATGCCGAACCCCCTCCTCCAGCACCCATTTAACCAGTTCTTGTGAAAGTGGGAGAGAAAAAAAGTCACAATTACAATTAAGTAGTTTGCTAGTGGCTTAGAACTCTAATCCTAACTATACAGGAGGCTGAGATAGAGGATCATGGTTCATAGCCAACCCCGGCAGGAACGTCTGTGAGACTCGTATATCCAAAGAACCACCAGAAAACCGGAAATGGTGCTGTGGGATCAAGTGGTAGAGTGCTAGCCTTTTGTTGAGGAGTTCGGGAACAGTGCATGGACCCAGAGTTCAAGCCCCACGACTGACAAGAAGTGGAATTCCTAGCACCAGAAGTCTACTGAATAACAACCATTGTCTTAGGGAGCATGGTAGCAAAGTCTGGCAGAGCTTCCTGTGAAGTTGCAGTCAAGTAGGTCACCTGGCTTCTCTGTGCCTCGGTTTCCCCAGCTGCAAAACTCCATAGAATGTAGGATCCCCTTTCATATGGGGATAGGGTAATGATGAAAGAGAGCCATGTTTTGTTTCGTAATCCCACATCTGTTGCACGATTAATAAAAAGCCCTAGATGAGCCCTTTCCGGGTATCTTCTTGTCATTTGCTCACAGAACTGCAGAGAACCTTATCTGAAGGCTGCTCCCTCTGTGCCTACCCATGTTTCAGAGATCCCTCTGCATAATTCCCTTGTTTCCTAACAACTGTCCTGTGTGGAAAATGAGGTCTGATGGTTGCGGTCCTACCCAGAGCGTCAAGAATCGGCTGCTGTGGACTAAAAGTTGGGGATAATCCATCTAAATTTATGACTGCTCATGTTGCTATATGTCTACCATCTCAACTACAGAGGACCAGGCCTGGAGGAGCATACATGTCACAGATAGGAGGACCTCTATCCAGCCCAGCCAGAGCATATATTGAGTCTCTGTTTCAGATATGCCCAAGACAGAAAGTTGGCTCCTCAGAACAAGGGAGAGGAAACAAGCAGGGGTCATGGTGCCCACAGGGGAGTGTCTGACCTCGGTAGGGGTGGGTTGGGGGCTGCCACTCACCTGTGCTGCTGGGAGAAGCTGCTGGAGGCTGCTTCAGGTGGGGCGAGCAGTGATGGCAATGGTATTGTGGACAAATGAGCCCAAAGTAGAGAACCAGGTCCAGGGATCAGGTTGGGGCTTTAATCGGGCTGGCAGCGTGCCATTGCCTGATATTTGAAATCTCGAAACTTGGGAAAGGGGGAAAGCGGCTGGGGCAAGGGCAGGCTTCTCAATTTCCTACTGTACTCCGCGAAGTCACCTTGAGTCTCTTCCTCAGCACTCAAACACCTCACCTTCCTCAACTGCTGGTAGTGGTGTAAACTAACAGTGGGAATCCCGGTGCTACCAGGCAGCATGGAATGTGGGTGTGGCCACCATTCTTGTATCCCATTGGTCAGAAAGAACCATGAAAGAAAGGGGGTGTGGCCGGAATCCTGTGATGCAATCAGCGTGGGCAGAGTCAAGAAGTTAGAATATCCACAGCCCTTTTCCCAGGGAAGAATGTCAATTCAGTTGGAGACAAGAGGGTGACTAGCTTTAACTGGATTGCTGCACAGATTATTGTGTATGTCTCTTCGTTGCCATTCTTGGACCTTGAACTCAGGATCTGGGCACAGTCTGTGAGCTACTTTTGCTCAAGGCTGGACCTCCAAATTGGAGCCACAGCGCTTCTGGCTTTGTTGTCACTGAAGCTGGAAAGGGGTCTCAAGGACTTTCCTTCCCAGGGTGACTTCAACCATGATCCTCCAATCACACCCTTGTAAGTATCAAGGAGGACTGCTGAGAGACACTGGTGCCGGCTTAATCATTGGTCTTGCTGACGTTCTTGGACAAACACGTGAGTTCCCTATCCTTGGGTTTAAGTGGTGGGAGCTGTAGCCCACAGTTCGAATCCTGGTCCTGCCACCTCCAAATGGCAGGAGATCCTAAGAAACTTACTTCTATCCATATGATTACCAACGGAATGTGAAGAGTGTCATGATTGAATGACCAGTTCTTGAATGATTCCAGTATAAAATTATAAACAATTATATTATAGGACACTGATCGATGTTAGTTAATATTTCATTGAGCATTTAAACAATCACATTAATAAAATGGAGGCATAATGAAATAACTAAGAATTGGGTCTCACATACTATAAAGGTGCCGTTTTTCTGCCAGGACTGGTTTTGGAACTCATGGTCTTGGTAACTATGATGCACTATGTGGGAAGGGAAAGCTGGTTTTCCTTGAAGTCAAGAAATTCAAGTCTGTTCCTTAGGCCTGAAATAGATCCCCACCACTAGAAAACATCCTATTCATGTACAATTTACATATATGATTTATATTTATAAACATATGTTGACTATTTTTCATTCAGTGCAGTTATTTAATTTTTGTTTTATTCATGCATTGAACATTTATTTTATTGACTATTATGTCACATAAAACATTGATTACATGGGCCTGGGAAGGTAGCTTAGTGGTAGAACGCTTGCCTTCCATGCACGAGGCCCTGGGTTCGATTCCTAATAAGCAAAAAAAAAAGGCAGAAGTGGCACACTGGCTCAAGTGTTAGAGTGCTATCCTTGTGCTGAAGAGCTGAGGGACAGCGCCCAGGCCCAGAGTTCAGGCCCCACGACCAGACCCCCCCAAAAAAGCATTTATTACATTAATTACATAGGATATATGTCTGCATATGTATTCCACTCCATACCTGATACCCAGGACTTTCACAGAAAAAGAAAACATGTGTCACCATCAGCTTCTTACTCCACAATTCAGTTTTTGGCAGTGCTGGCATCTGAATTCATGTCCTACAAGCCTAAAAGGCCCAATTCATGAATGGGTGAGTCTCAGCACTCCATCCTGGGGCAAATTGAGCTGACAGGCTCTTCCCAGGACCTGATATCAAGCCCCAGGGGTTAACAAAATAATAACATTAATATGCAGATGGCAGTACATTAATAAATATATATCTTTATCGAGTGTAAGATATCTATACATTATTCAGTTATATAGATTACATTTATACCAATTCCTGGGTTTTAATTATGCATCCATGTAATTAATATTATTGCTTTCATCCTTAATGAAATCAGTGTCCTGAAATTATTGTGTTCCTGTAAGTAATAATATTCTCTTAATGCTTCATAAATATTAAATTAAGTTTATCAGCCTCCTGAAATGATGCTGTCTAATTTTATAGGAGCATCATTCACGATTAACTCATTCAACCGTGACATTGAAAACATTCCATTGTTATTCCTAAGGATAGGGGACCATTTTCTTAGTATCTCCTGCCATTGGTTAGAGTCAGGACGGGGACTCGACATCAGGAACTATGTTGCCACATGGGCCTATGGCCTCCCCGATAGTCTGGCAGCCTTCAGCAAGGCAAGATGAAGTACCCTTTGCAACAGTGTCATTCAGACCCATGAGGGTCACCGTGCAAAGGAAGAAAATATAAAAAGGCCACATTTTTTCTGTGCATTGCTTTCCCTGCAAGGCCTGGGGGTCTAGGATCCCAGGAGCAGCTATAGGTCTAGTGGCTGCACCCCAGCCTAGGGTGATCGAACCTGAAGCAGAGTTACTACAGCCTGAGTTCAAGCCCCATATCAAGAAAAGTAAAATTTAAAAAAAGCTCTCTGGCTTGCAATTCATACTGTTTACTCCTCTAGGCTTTGGATTTGAACTCAGGATTTGGGTAAATTTGAAGCAATGTGGATGAAGGGGAAGATCACCGTACTTGAAGATAAGAAATTCAGGCCTGTTCACTAGTCCTGAATTCAAGCCCAAGCCCTGGCAAACATACTAATTATATACATTGTAAAGATAGGATTTATACTTACCTGTAGATGTTCAGTCCATACATGTTTGGTGTGGTTGTATTTTTTGTTTTATTCATTTATTTACCATTGATTATACTATGATGAAACCCATTCTGTTTATTTCATTGATGACATCCTATCACAGAGCATCTAGATTTGTAGAAATATTCTCCACGATGCCAGGATTCTCAGGATCACCCAGGATATTCAGAGAAAAGGAAATCAAGTTTCACACTTGGCTTCTTACTCCACGATCCACTTGTTGGTAGTGCTGGAATCTGCACTCAGGGCCTAGTAGGAACAATTGTCCAATAAGTCAAGGTTAACACACCAACCTGTGAGCAACTAAGGAGCTAAGCCAGTCCTAGGATCTGACATTGATCCCCAAGGTGGTCCACTATAGTCATAAATTCCTAATTTAAACATACAATCTATATTGACATACATGTGTCAACAGCATATTGTGTTTAGTGAACTTCTCCTTATTTTGTATCTACATCATGGAGGTATTGTGTATTTTACTAAGTATGGTGACAGGTATAACTGTGCTGACATGGATGACAAAAGGTTCCCATGGTTATAGGGTTGTCTATGAATTCCCCTTCCTAGTTGATACTCAGGACTTCACAGGAGAAGAAAACGTGTGCAACAACTGGCTTCCGACATCAGGATGAATCTTTTGTCAGTGCTAGGATTTGAACTCAGGTGTGGGTAGCTCTGTTGCACTGTGGGTGAAGGGGAAGCTCACCATCCTTGAAGACTAGAATGTCAGACCTGGTCCAGGGCCTAATTTGAAGCCCAGCACTGGACAAAATAGCAAGCCCACCTTTTTTAAACATAGGATCTCTCTTTACCTACAGGAGTGCTATGCATCTTGCATTCAGTGTAGTTATTCTTTTTATTTTGTGTCTTATTCATTGATGTATTGTGCATTTTATTGAGTATGGTGATAGATATAACTGTGCTGACATGGATAACAACCTATTCCCATGGCTATAGAGTTGTCTATATAGCATTCTCCATCCTCAATGACATCCAGGACATGCACAGAACACGAAAACATGTACAACCCTAGACTTTTCACATCAGAATGAATCTTTTGGCAGTGCTGTAATTTGAACTCAAGGTCTAGCAGGCCCAATTGGTGAATGGGTCAAGGTAAGCACAGCAGCCTGTGAGCCTCTAAGGAGCTAGGCCATTCCCGGGACCTAAGATTGATCCATGGTGGGGGCCAATATAGTCATAAATTCATAATTAAACAGAGGATCTATATTTCCAAACATGGTGGGCGGCATCTTGCATTTGGTGTAGTAATTATCTTTATTTTGTGTCTTATTCATTGATGTATTGTGTATTTTCTTAAGTATAGGTTGACAGATATAACTGTGGTGAACTGGATGACATCCTATTCCCATGAGTATAGAGTTGCCTATCCCTTCTCCATCTAGCAGAGACCCAGAATTTGTGCAGCACAGGAAAACAGGTGCAACAACTGTCTTCTCACATCAGGGAGAATTTTTGGCAGTGCTGGGACTCGGACTCCGGGCTTAAGAGGCCCAACTGCACAGTGGGTCCACGTGATCACACCAGACTGTGATCCAGTAAGGAGCTGGGCCGTTCCCAGGAACTGAGATCGAGCCCTAGGGAGGACAAAATAGTCCTCAATGCATCATTGAAACATGGGATGTATATTCACATCCGTGTGTGGACTGCATCATGCATTGAGTGTACTTATTGTCCTTATTTCGTATGCTATTCATGAATGTATTGTGTATTTTCTTGAGTATATGATGATAGGTATAATTGGGCTGACATGGATAACAACTTATTCCCATGACCACAGGGTGGCCCATGCATTCGCCATCCTAGCTGGGACCCAGTACTTGCACAGGAAATGAAAAAGGAGGAATGATTGGCTTCTGACATCAAGATGAATCTTTTGGCAGGGCTGGGATCTGAACTCAGGCCTAGCAGGCACCATTGGTGAATGGTTCCACATGAGTACACCAGCCTGTTAACAACGAAGGAGCTAGGCCTTCCCAGTACCTGAGTTTGAGCCCCCCTGGGGGGAGAGTTGCGAGCACAATAGTCACCCACTCATAAGCTGAAGGTAGTATGCAAATAAGTACAAATTTGTATAGAGTAAGATTGATGGTGATCTGTGATGGAATCCAATCTGTGTGACTACTGATTCTTGGACCTTTCCTGATGCCTCCATTACATGACTGATTATTATTGTCACGCTTCATCTACTCTCCTTTACAAATAATCTATACCCCATGAATCTTGCCTATCATTTCCTACTCGCATCATGCTCAAAGTACTCATTCAAGGATGAGATCGATTGCATTCCATGACGCTTCCTAGGTCCAGAAATGAGTATCTCAGGATCTCCCGCCATTCCCTCTTCGTAGGGAGACTGAATTCAAGCCTCATGCCTGGAAAAGATACTCCTTATATGCATTTTAACGATGGGATTTATACTTCCATACAGATGTTCAGTCCATATTGTGTTTGGTGTGGTTATTCATTTTATTTCTTGTTTTATTCATTTATTTACCATTTATTTTATTGACTCTGATGACACCTATACCATTTATTACATTGCTTACATCCTATCATATAGAATCTAGATTTTAGATGTGTTCTCTATCATGTCTGGCAGTGTGAGGATCTGAACTCGGTGTCTAGCAGGCCCAATTCATGAATGGATGAGTTTCAGCATGGCAGCCTCTAGACAATGAAGCTGTCAGGTGTTTGCCCAGCACTGAGATCAACCCCCAGGTTTGGCCAAAACAGCAATATATGGATAGGCAGAGGGTGGTATACAAGTAAATATATATTGGTAAAGAGTGCCAGAGCCGTCTATCTATGATTGAGTGACAACTACTATGATCCTACCAATTCTTAGGTATTTATCATCCCACCATTGAAGGAATATTATTCTTTTCATGCTTAATAACATTAAGACCAATCAGCATTCTAAGATTATTGCATCCAGTATTAGACAAGACCGATGCATGAACTACTCTTTTAATCAGTATTCCTATGCATAGGAATGTCTCTTGTGATCTCCTACCATTGGTGTCAGGACTGGGATTTGAACCCAGGGCATATGTTGACAGGTTGGCCTATGGCTTCACTGATAGCCAACCAGCCATCAGCAAGGGCAGGTCAGGTCCACCTTGCAGCCATGTCATTCAGACCCAGGATGGTTACCGGCCAAAGAAAATATCATAAAACCCCAGCCCTCTACAGCTTGCCATTTTTTGTGCTTTCCAGGTTTTTTTTTTTTTACATGCAAGAACTCTGGGCCTAGGATCTCAGGGTCAGCTATGGGAGATCCAAGCTGAGGCAGAGTTTAAATGAACTGAGTTCAAGCCCCATGGTTGTAAAAAAAAAAAAAAAAAAAAGAATAAAGAAAAAACATTATTTACGTGAATTAAAAAAAAAAAAGCTCCCTGGTTTGGAATTTCTGCCAGTTTTCTTTCCTAACCTGGGATTTGAACTCAGGGTCTTGGTAAACTTGTAGCACTGTGAGAAAAGAGTTGCCACTGCTTGAGTTCAAACCCAATGCCAACCAAAAATGAAAAACTAAGTCACTGATCTCGGCAGGGTGAGGTAGTTGTGGAGATGGGAGGCAAGGGATGGTAGGGGGAAAACAAAGGAGGAGTCAACAATGCTCAATTGGAAACCTACTCATTACCTTGTTCCTGGAACTGTAACCCCTCTGTAAAACATTTTTGCAATAAAAAAGTACAAAAAAGAGAAACAATATAGTTCTCAGAGAAGCACTTTAGAGGTAAGGAAAGTATGTCTGAATAGCTGTACAAAATTCTACACTGCTTTTTTTTAATGTTCAGTATGGAACTGAGTAAACATGATTGCTTCCATTAAAAAAAGTAAGTCACTGTCGAAACTGGGGCCAGTATTTCTGCCATAGGTAGGATTTGAGCTCACCATCCAGGTAACTCTTACACCATGGGTGAAGGCGAAGCTTGCTGTCTTTGAGGAAAAGAAATTCAGGCTAGAGTTCCAAGGGCCTGAATGAAGGCCCTGCAATTGAAAAACTATTTCTATACATATATAATATATGATATACACTTATGTATGTTAATTTCATATTATGATTTTATTATTTATTTTGTATTTTATTTTGCTTTGATTCATTAATTGATTGATTATTGTATTTAGCATATTATATACATAATATTTATTACATTTTTCACACCTATAATAAAATTTTATGCAACAATTTAGGACATTAACTCATTTTTCATTAATATTTTATTAAGTGTTGAAACATAATACATAATTAAATGGATGTATTTGTCACAGTCTTCACATGTTTAGAGTCCCTTCCAAGTATGAGCTTTGTCTAATCTTTGGACTTCTTCCTATTGGGATTTCTTTAGATGGTTTATACTCAGAAACCTTTTCCTGAGGATAGGTAAGTGAGGGATAAAATTGAAAGGATGGAGCTAGAAATCTGGCTTAGTGGTAAAGAGCTCGCTTAGCATGGATGAATGCCAGGGTTTGAATCCTCAGTGCTACATACTCAGAAAAAGGTAGAAACTGTGGAGTGGCTCAAGTGGCTAGCCTTGAGAAAAAGGAGCTCAGAGACAGTACCCAGGCCCTAAGATCAAGCCCCAGGACTGTCAAAAACAATAGACCAGATGCCAGTGTCTCACACATGGAATTCTAGCTTCTCAGGAGGCTGAGAGCTGAAGACCACAGTTCAAAGACAGCCTAGCCAAGGAAAGCCTGTTAGACTCTTATCTCCAATGAACCACCCAAAACCCCATGTGGTGCTATTATTCAAGTGGTAGAGTGTTTGTCTTGACCTGAGGGGCTAAGGGACAGTGCCCAGGCTTGAGTTCAAGACACACTATTGGGAAAAATGTGAGGGTTGATTCAGGTACTTTTCCTATTTGCTAATTATGAGATCATTCTTTGGAAAATGAACACTAATGTATACCAGAATTGGAGTCAGAGCTTAAGGTTCAAGTGTAACACATCCATATGCCCAGCCTCTCAGACTCTAGCATTGTAAGCTTGTGTCCTACAGGGTTCTGAAAGGTTCAATGTTGAAAGGCTTAATATGCTCCCCGAGCCCATTGTGATAGCAGTTGACTTGTACTGTCAAGGTCATTACAGTTCTGAGCCTAGCAGAAGACCAGTAGTTCAGGTCTGTCACCCCAGCTCAGGAGACTGAGGTCTGAGGATCATAAGGTGAAGCCAGCCAGGGCAGGAAAGTCTATGAGACTCTGACTTCCACTTCTGAAAGGTCAGATGTTCAAGAGCTTTCTGTGTTTCCCTTGGTGATGAGAATGTTCTTAGAATTCTTGAGCTATAGAAGCAGGAAAGAAACATTGACGCATCTTATGTTCACATGAAGTTCTCAGGCTCCAAACCCTAGCCCGATTACCAGAAAGAACTCCAGTGTAACACTGTAATTGAAGGACAGAAAACAGTTTCAAAAGCCAGGCTAGGTGCAGAGACCAGGCCTACAGGATTTGGAGGTAGAATGTACACATTCAACAGATAAGTGAGCAGCTAAACCACTTCATTTATTCCAGGAAATGCCAGCAATGGGAGGAAACCTAAAACACTTGTTAGAGTTACACCAGGGTCAGGCTTTTCTCAGCCTCTTCAATGACTAATTAACATTCTTCCCACAAGTGAAGGGAGAATCAGGCTATCTTAAGTAACCAATAGAGCAAGTTTAGTCGGGGAGAGGGGAGGAACAGAGTAGAAAAACCCTGCTCTCTGGTCTTAGGGAGTGGGTTTTTGACTCTCCATCTGTCGGATTTGAAGGCCCTTCTTCTACCTCTGCAGTCCTTTCTCCTTCCTTCATTCTCCACATAATTAATTCAAATCCCCAGACAAACTAGGGTCAGGGTCGTTTCTCTTCTTTCTCCAAGCATCTGAGTTAGAACCTGGCTCTGCCCAATTGGCTCTGGTGCCCTTGGATGCCTAAGAAGTGGGAAAGAGACAGTCTTCTTGCTCTCTGGTTGTGTGAAGGCAATGTTGGTGTCCTGGCACACTGCAGAAGGCCCAATGGCTGGGAATTGTTCCCTTCTTTCCTCCTGAAATCCAAGACCAGATTCATCTATAATCTTCCTATCTATCTATCTATCTATCTATCTATCTATCTATCTATCTATCTATCTATCTATCTATCTATCTTTCTATCTATCCTATGTCTGTCTATCTATCTACCTACCTACCTACTATTCTACCTAGGTATCTCTTTGCCAGTTCTTGGGTTGAACTCAAGGCCTGGGCACTGTCTGTAGCACTCTACAACTTGAGCCACAGCCCCAATTGTGGCTTATTCTGTGTATGTGCTACCAAGGAATCATACCCAGGGCTTCTTGCATGCTAGACAAGCACTCTCTCAGTGATCCACATTCCCAGCTCCCTCATCTTTTCCTTTATGGTAGTTTTTTAGAAAAGTATGTTGCCATTTTACCTCCCCAAGTTTAATTTCCTAAATACTGGTTACTTCTATGAAATCTGGTCTTCTTTTCCCCTGCCTAGTTTGTTATGATTCCTTCATTGACCTCATAACAAAATGTAAATAAAGGCTCCTAAGAGCATCAGTGTATCATATAAGGACACAAGCCTGTAACCCTGGAAGAGAAAAGCCATGGGCCTGAAATGAAGAGAATGATGCAGTATATGAAAGGAGCATATCTGAAATATAAATCAGTAAATAAAAGGAGAAGCACTGCATAAGGTCTGCTTGCATTCAGGGAGGTAATATACAGACATAAGTAGGTAGGGCACTTGTACATAAACTTGGCCTTCTCTTTTTAATATTTTTTGTGGACATCCCAGTGCTTAACCTCAGGGCCCAATGTATTCCTCAGCTGTTTTTCCCAAAGCTGAGGCTTTACCACCGCCACAGCTCTACTTCCAGCCATCTGGTCATTAATTGGACATAAACGCCTCCCAGGCTTTCCTGCCTGGTCTGGCCTGTGTATCCATCTCAGCTTTCTCTCTCAAAGCTGGACCTCTGCCCTCTAGACCACTGTTCCACTTCTGGTTTTCTGGTGGTTTATTGGAGATAACAGTTTCACAGAATTCTTGCTCAGGCTGAATTTGAACGGCGATCTCCCAAACAGGATTCAAGTGGCTTTCCTCAGGGATACTTCAAGGAGTCCCTCCACACAAACCCTTAGTCTAAATTTCGAGAGGCACTAGAGAAAAAGAGATACATGAAGATGCTTCTAGTGTGTTCTAGATACTTAAGATTGTAGACACACAACACTCATAATTACTAGATCATTTTATAGACAAAAGGAGTAATGCAGACAGTATGAGGACCACTCCAGCTTTTGGTCTTCTCATCTTGAGAGAGCAAAGTCAGTGCAGCTCAATTCTAAGTGACAGAATTGACATGTCCTGTGGACATTTGCTCCCAAATCCTGTGACATTCATTTCTCACTTTTGGCTTCAAACATGTGACCCAGAGGAGAAGATGAGGAGAGAAAATCCTTCTTAGGTAAAGCAGTTCTAAAGAACATTGGATAGTTAATTTATAAATACAAACCATTGGAATGACCCTGCTAAGAAGTCAGATTGTCCAGATTAAAAATGAAGAAGAAAAGAAAGAAGGTACCAGTGGCTTCTCACTGTAATTCCATCTCCTCAGAGGGTGAGATGTAGAGAATCTGAATTTGATTCCAGCCAGATTAGGAAAGTCCATGATACTTATTTCTAAGAGATCACAGAAAAACCCAGAAGTGGGGATGTGACTCAAGCGTAATGCACTACCCTTGAGCAAAATGAGCTCAGGGACAAGTTCTAGGCTCATAGTTCCACCCCAAGACCTGACCCCTCAAAAAGAGCCTGTACTTCCATGTCTTTGGGTATGCATGGATGTATTCCTATAGGTGAAGCTCCAGAGTAGCTATGATGAACGGCACCAAACTAGGTAATGTGTATTCAATAAAATGATTTCACAACAGAGACTGTTTTCATGATAGTGCATGTTCCGGGGTTCCCCCTCACTGTTCCCAGTGTAACCTGAGGGTTTCTCTGCATCCCAGGCCTGCTGGAAGAAGTCTCTCTCATTGTCTGGATAGGAAGACAAAAGGCCTCAGTCTTGTACAACTGTGTAGCAAACAATTCCATCCTGGTCAGATAGTGAGGATGAGTGTGGGTAGGCTCTGAAGTTCAGGAGAAAAAGGTCTCTTTGTACCCCAAACTATCTATTTCCCCACTGCTCTGGTTTGACAGGAAGCCTTCATATGTGCCACCTTCTGTGACAGGCCACGTCTTGTGCACTTATCCTGGTTTTGTGAGAGTATATTCCAATGTTCAGATCCGGTGCTCAATATAATTCAGGAGTCCTTCTGGTGGACAAGTAGGGCATTGAACCTAATGAAATGTTTCATTGCCTGTGATGATGGGCCTATGATGCCTTTCCTAGGTTTCAGGAAGCTTGGGAAATCCAAGCACATATCTGTTATCACAAAGCTTCCTGTCATCTAGGGCTGGTGAACCTCATCAGGTTTTGAAACATTTGACCTCTCCTAGTTGGGCCCTGGGTGGCTAGGTTTTGGGGTTGAACACAGGGCCGGGATGCTGTCCATAAGCTCTGTGCAGAAGCCCGGTGCTTTACCATTTTGTGTAACAGCATCACTTCTTGTCTGTGTGTGGAGAGTGTGTGTGTGTGTGTGTGTGTGCACACACGTGGGAGAGGGCGCATAGGCACATACACGATTCTTGGAGGTTGAACTCAGGACCTGAGCACTGTACCTAGTTTCTTTTGTGTAAGTATAGCACTCTCCTACTTGAGCCACAGAGCCACTTCAGACTTTTTTTTTTTTAGGGTTGTGGTCCTTAGAAATCAAACCCAGGGTTTCATATTTGCAAAGGACTCTACCCCTAAGGCACATTCTTAGCCCTCTACTTCAGGTTTGTTTGTTTGTTTCTGTCTTTTTTATTGTTGTAGAAGATGATGTCTGGGCATGGGTGCTGTCCTTGAGCTCTTCACCTCAAGTCTTGTGCTCTACCACTTGAGCCAAACGCCACTTCAGCTTTTCTGGTGGTCCATTGGAGCTAAGTGTCTCAAGGACTTTCCTGCCCATGCTGGCTTTGAACCTTGATCCTCAGATCTCATCCTCCTGAATAGCTTGGATGACAGACATGAGTGACAAGCACCTAGCTTCCACTTCAGGTTTCTTAGTGGTGAATTGGATATAATAGGCCCATGAGACCTTTTGTGTCTGGGATAGTTTGGAACCCAAGTCCTCAGATCTCAGCTTCCTGAGAAGGCAGGATGATAGACCTCAGCTATAGACCCCTAGGGCTGTTGCCTCTCCATGTAATTAATATTATTGTTTTCATCCTTAATGAATTATTAATTAAATCAACCACTGTTCCGAAACTATTTCGTCCATGTAATTAATACTATTCTTTGAATATGTCAAAAATATTCATTAAAATCCATTGGCCTCCTAAAATAAATCTATTTATATAGTAGTATTCAGAAACAACTTATTCAACCTTGCCATTCATAATCTTCCGTCGGTATTCCTATGAATAGGAAGGAGACTCTTAGGATCTCCCATCTTTGGTAGTCACGACCGGGCTTCAAACACAGGGCCTATGTTGCCATGTTGGCCTATGGCTTTCTTGGTAGCCCGCCAGCCTTCAACAATGCCAGGTTACCAACATTTTTCCACAGTGTCATTCAGACAGGATGGACACCTTGCAAAGAAAACAAATGTAAAACCGGCAGCCATCTGCAAGTTGCCAGTTTTGTTTTTTTTTTTGTGGCATTAATTATTTTTTTTTCTTGTCAGACTTTGGGGCCCAAGAACCCAGGTTCGACTGTGGGTCCAGTGGCTACACCCCAGCCTAGAGTGATCAAAGCTGAGGTAGAATTGTCACAACATGAGTTCAAGCCCTGTGCTTGACAAAATAAAAATACATACGTACATACATACATACATACACAAACACATACATACATACATACAAACATACATACAAACTTACATACATACATACATACATATATACATTAAAAATATTTTAAAAATTATGAGGCTCTTTGGCTTGGAATTCACATCACATTTTCTGCAAGGCCTGGAAATTAAACTCAGGATCTGGGTAAATCTGCAGCACTGTGGGAGATGGGGAAGATCACCTTCTGGAAGACAAGAAATTCAAGCCTGTTCCTAGGGCCTGAATTTAAGTCCTAGCACTCGAAAAATTAATATTCGTATATATTTTAAATACATGATTTATATTTACCTACACATGCTTACTGCATATTGCGGTTAGTGTATTCATTTTATTTTGTGTTTTATTTATGTCTTATGTACTTTAGTGAGTATGACTACACTTATAACATTTTTTGCATCCTATTACATAAGACATAGATGTGCCTATGTATTCTACATCATTCCTGAGTCCCAGAAATTTCAACAATAAGGAAAACAAGTGGGACAATTGGCTCTCCACCAGGATTAAGTTTTTGGCAGTTTTGTGACTGAAACTCAGGGCCTAGCAGGCCCACTTCATGAATGGGTAAATGTTAGCACACCAGTCTTATGCAAGAGAAGTTGGCAGGCAAATGTGAGGAACTGAGATCAAGCCCTAGGAATGGCCAATATAAAAACAGATAGATGTTTAGATTGCAGTGTGTGTGTGTGTGTGTGTGTGTGTGTGTGTGTGTGTGTATTTACAAATGTGTATGCATCTATAAATGTATACAGAGAGAGACAAATAGACATTTATGTAGACTCTAGTGTATAACCCTATATAAAGGGTGATGTCTATATCTTATTTCTATATATTATATTACTACCAATTATTTAGTATAAAATTATGTCCCCATTAATCAATTATAGAAGAAGACTTATAAAGTATTAATCAATGACCTATATTTATTGAATACAATCTTAAACTGGAATGACTAGCTAATTAGTAATTCAGTTAGTACATTTCAAACATTCTATTAGTGTTCCTATAGATAGGAATAAATTTCCTAGGATCTTCAGCCATGTGTAGGTGGCAGTCCCAGGATTGAACTCCCAGGATTGAACTCAGGGCCTAGGTGTCTAGGTTGGGCTCAGGCTTCACTGAGAGCCCTCAGCCTTCATCCATGCAAGCTCACGTACAATTTTTAAGCTGAATCATTGAGACCCAGGAGGGTCACAGTGCTAAGGAAAGAAAGGTAAAACTGTTGTGTAAAACTTCCTGATTTTTCCTCCTCCATTTCTGTTGCTTTGCTGTATTTTTGCCAGCGCAGGGAGTTGAAATCGGGTCTTAGGATCCCTGGATTATCTGTGGGTGTAAAAGCTGCACCCCAGCCTAGGGTAATCATGGTTTAAGACACAATAAAATGCTTCCTTGAGCAAAAGGAGCTCAGTGAAAATGTCGAGGTTCACAGTTCAAGTCTCAGGACATACCACAAAAAAAGAGCCAGTAACTCCATGTGTCTGTATGTTTGCATGCATTTGTTTCAGTGAACATCCGAGTCTCTATGGAGAAATGTACCCAGCTAGGAAATTTGCTTTGAATAGAATGATTTCATAGCACAGTGAGTGCTTTCAAGACAGTGCATGTTCTGGGGCTCCCCTCACTGTTCCCAGTGTAGCCTGAGTGGTTCTCCATACCCCAGCTGCTGGAGGAAGTCTGCCTCATTGTTGGAACAGGCAAACAAGAAGCCTCACTCCTGTATTGCTGTGTTAATTGCTGGCCAATTATTGAGGATGTATGCGGGCAGGCTCTGAAGGTCAGGAGAAAAAGGCCTCTTTGTACCCCAAGCTATCTCTCTCCCCAGTGCTCTGGGGTTTTTTGTTTTTGTTTTTTGGTTGGTCATGGGGCTTGAACTCTGGGCTTGGGCGCTGTCCCTGCAATCTTCAGCTCAAGGCGAGCGCTCTACCACTTGAGCTACAAAGCCACTTCCGGTTTTCTAGTGGTTTATTGGAGATAGGAGTGTCACAGTCTTGCCTGCCCAAATTGGCTTTGAACCGTGATCCTCAGATCTCAGCCTCCTGATTATCTAGGATTAGAACGTGAACCACCAGCGCCCAACCCAGTGCTCTGTTTTGACAGGAAGCCTTCATTTGTGCAACCTCCCATGGCAGGCCAAGTTCCTGCACTCATCCTGTCATTGTAAGTTTCAGTGTTGAACCAAACGGCTAACATTAATTCAAGAGTCATTCTGGCAGATAATTAGGGAGCTGAACCTAATGAAATGATACATTATTGGCAATGGTGCCTCCGTGTGTGTGTGTGTGTGTGTGTGTGTGTGTGTGTGTGTGTGTGTTTGTGTGTGTTTTGTGTGTGTGTGTGTGTGTGTGTGTGTGTGTGTGTGTGTATACACTATTACTGGTGCTTGAACTCAGGACCTAACCACTGTACCTGAGTTTCTCCTGTACAAGGACAGCACTCTACCACTTAAGTAACACAGCCACTTCAGCCTTTTTTTCTAGGGATGTGGATCAAACCCAGGGTTTCACACATGTAAAGCAGTCTACCCCTAAGAAACAATCACAGCTCTCCACTTCAGGTTTCTTTCTTTTCTTATAAGTTGGAGAAGTTCAAGACTGGGCCTGGATGTTGTCTCTGAGCTCTTCAACTCAAGTCTAGTGCTCTGCAACTTGAGCTACAGCACCCCTTTAGGCTTTCTGATGGTTTATTGGATATAAACATTTCAAGGAATTTCCTGCCCAGGCTGGCTTTTGTCCGTGATCTGGGATAATTATTTTTAACTCCATAATTTAGTGACTTTAATTTCGAGAGCCGAAATTTACAAATTTTTGGAAAATTTCATTAGAACATTTTAAAATCAATTTGAAAATGATTTTTAAAAGGTACTTTAAAAGTCCTTGGATAGAGATGTGCTCATTTCCAGATTCAAACATCTCTCTGGCATCATTACATCAAGACTAAAGGAGCATCAGAGCCACTCAACCACCAAGGGGAAAAGGTACCAAGATCCTCAGCTTCCTGAGCAGGCAGGATGATAGATCTCAGCTAAGGAGACCTAAGCTGTGACACTTTGCTGCAAGGGGGTCCTTGGCTCCACATAGTAGAACGTTAGCCATGAACCCAAGAAGAAAGTCAATACCTAGGCTCTGAGTTCAAGGTTCATGATATAGAAAACTAAACCAAAACAATTGTCTACAGGAGTCAAGTCACTAGAACTCAGTATATACAGAAATTTGGCCCTGCATTGGGGACATATCTGAGCCTCAACTTTCTCATCTGCACAATCATCTTACTTGTGTAGATCTTATAAGGACCAGATGAAAGAATACAACTCGTGAAGGACTCAGCACATAGTACCCTGTGAATGACTCAGCACACAATACCCCATGAACAACCCAGTACCCCATGAAGGACTCAACACCCAACACCCCAGGAAGGACTCATAGCTGTATCCCACAAACTGTCATTAGAATTAGGGTGTTTATCACCATTCTTTCAGATACAGGTCACAAACTGCACAAGTTCACATCTAACAGTTTAGAGGGGTGTATTTTTTTGTGGGAAGGGCCATCAGCCTAGGAGATTTCACTCATAGGTTAGAGGTACTGTCCTAAGACCTTTTCCTCAAGGCTAGAGCTCTACCACTTTGAGGCACAGCTCAGAGTCTAGCAGATTTCCTGGCAGGGCTGAGTTTTCATCCCACCAGTGTCTGGTTCCATGATGCTGGGTTGCAGCTGTCGACCTCTGGCTAAGTCAATTAAGATGGCAGCCATCAGCTTCAGACTACCAGCTTGATCTGTGAGGAGATATTTGAAATCCTGGCCTTCTATTCTTGCAGTTAGAGCATTCTAACTTGTTTCTGGTGCCAGTCTTGGTGCTTGAGTAAGGGCCTAGACACAGTCCCTAAGCTTTCATGCTCAAAGCCAGTGCCCAACTGGTTGAGTAACAGCACTACTTCTGGCTTTTTCTGTGCATGTGATAGTGTCGAATCGAACCCAGGGCTTCATACATACTAGGCGAGCACTCTACTACTGAGCCTCAGGAATGACAAGTGTAGAAATATATATGTAGATTGTTACATACATACATATATATAAGTATATATGTATGTATGTATATATGTATGTATGTATGTATAAAACAAGACAGAGATGTCTGTATATTATTTAATTATATATACTATATTACTACCAATATTGATAAATTATCCCTTACTTTATTTACATATTATGGTTGAATACATAACAAAATATTAATTGGAAATTAGTCAATGTACTATAATTATTGTGTATAATTTTATATTGTAATTATACACTACTAAAGTAATTGTTATTTTACAACATTCCATTCATATGGATGTATATCGGAATGCGTTTCTTAGGATCTCCTGCTGTTGATAGGTGGCAGTCCTGGGATTCGCAGGCCGGGCCTAGGTTGCTGGTTTTGGCTATGGCTTCCCTGATAGCCCACCAAAGTTCAACAGTGGAAGGTCATGTACACTTTACAGTCGCTGATATTTAGACGCAGGATAGTTGTAAAGGAAAAAACAATGTAAAACCGCCTTCTGGAACTTCCCAGTTTTATCCTTCTCCTTTTTTTCCCGGTACTATTTTTTTCTTTCTTTTTTTTCAGTTTGGGGCCAGAACTCTGGGTCTGGGTGCTGTCCCCCAACTCTTCAGCTCAAGGCTATTACTCTATCACTTGAGCCATAACACTACTTCCTGCTTTTTCCTGCTTATGTGGTGCTGAGGAATTGAACCCAGGGTCTTATGCATGCAAGGCAAGCAATCTATAACTGAGCCACCTTCCCAGCACTTCTCCGTTTTTTTTTTTTTTTTTTTTTGCCAGTCCCAAGATTTGAAGTTGGGTCCTAGGATCTCAGGATGGGGTGTGGGTCCAGAAGCTGCACCCCAGCCTAGGATGATCGAAGCTGAGGCAGAGTTGCCACGAGCTGAGTTCAAGCCCTAATCCTGGCCAAAAGAAATTAAGGCCCTTGCTTGGACTTTTCATCATTTTTCTGGCAGGCCTGGGATTTGAATTCAGGGTCTAGGTAACTCTGTGGTACTGTGGGGCAGAGGAAGCTCACCATCATTGAAGACAAGAATTTCAGCCCAGTTTCCAGGGCCCAAATTCAAGCTCCAGCACTGATAAAATAATATTCATATATGAGATTTATTTACATACATGGGGTTATTCCATATGACATTTATTACACTTATGTTTTAGTTTATTACATATATACCATTTATTATATTTATTACATATTATCACATGGATATATTTGCATATGGATTATACATCATACTAAGACCCAGGACTTTCACAGAGAAGGAAAAAATATGTGTCAAAATTGGCTTCTGACTCCACATATATAATTTTGGCCATGCTGGGATTTGAACTCACAGTCCACAATGCCGAATTTATGAACGGGTGAGTGGTAGAACAAAAGCCTTTGGCAAACTGAGCTACCAGCCAGTTATGAGAACCTGGGAATAAGCCATAATCGTGACTGGTATATATATAGATATAGATGTAGATGTAGGTATAGATACAGATAGATAGATAAATAGATAGATAGATGTGTAGTTTGCAATATATATGAGAGAGACAATCTGAGGATATTAAATTATATATATATATATTGTGAATTATTATTAAATTATGCCTCCATTTAATGAAGTATCATGGTTGAATATTTATTAAAGCATTAATGTAAAAGTAGTCAGTATTCTTTAATTGGGATAATCATACCATGGAGCTAGAATGGAAGACATAATCCACTACTTTTTTATATATCCATATGAATGGAATGTTGTAAAATAACAATTACTTTAGTAGTGTATGATTACATTATAAAATTATACACAATAATTATAGTACATTGACTAATTTGCAATTAATACTTTGTTATGTATTCAACCATAATACTTAAATAAAGTAAGGGATAATTTATCAATAATTGGTAGTAATATCGTATATATAATTAAATAATATACATGAACTAACTGCAAATTTAATTGTTATTTTTATATCATTCCATAAAGCATTCACATGAATAGGAAAGCTTTTCTCAAGATCTCCCTCCATGTGTAGGTGGGGGTCCTGGCATTTTAACTCCAGGCCTGGGTAGTTTACTTCGAAATGCAAACCATTAGAATGACACTGTGAAGATTTCATTTTGTCACAATGAAAAAAAAGAACAAGAAGAAAAGAAAGCCAGGTGTCAGAGGTTCCTGCCTGTAATCCTAGTTCTTCAGGAGTCTGAGAGGTAGAGAATGCCAGTTTGAATTCAGCTGGGACAGGAAAGTCTAAAGCACTTTTACTTCTGAGGGATCACAAGAAAGAGATCACCATGAATGGGGTTGTGGCTAAAGGGCAGAGGACTACCCTTGAGCAAAATGAGCTCAGAGACAGTGCTTAGGCTCAGAATACAACCCCCAGACCGGCCAAAAAAAAAACAAACACAAGTAACTCCATGTCTCCCCTTGTATGTACGCATGTATTTCTATCTGTGAATGTCCAGAGTCCCTATGATGAAAGGCACCCAGCTAGGAAATTTGCTTTAAATAGAATGATTTCATAGCACAGAGAGTGTTTACAAGACAGTGTATGTTCTGGGGCTTTCCTCATTGTTCCCAGAGTAGCCTGAGGTTTTCTCCACACCCCAGGCTGCTGGAGAAAGTGTGCTTCATTGTTGGAACAGGCAGACAAAAGGCCTCACTCCTGTAAAGCTGTGTAACAAACAACTCCATCCAGGACAATTAGTGAGGAGGAGTGTGGGCAGGCTCTGAAGGCTGGGAGAAAAAGTCCTCTTTGTACCCCAAGCTATCACTCTCCACAGTGCTTTGTTTTGACAGGAAGTCTTCATTTGTGCCACGTCCCGTGGCAGGCCAACTTCCCTGTACTTATCCTGTCTTTGTTATACTATGTTGCAGTGTTGAAATAACCTACTACAATGAATTCAAGGGTCCTTATGGCAGACAATAAGGGAGATGAACCTAATACAATGATTCATTATTGGCAACAGTGCTTTCCTAGATTTCTGGAAGCTTGCTAAATCCAAGCATATGTCTAATATCACAATGTTTCCTGTTATTTAGGGCTGTTGAAGCTCATCAGGTTTTGAAAACTTTGACCTCTCCTAAATGGGCCCTGTATGGCTAGGTTTTGGGGTTGAACACAAGGCCTGGGTGCTGACCATGTGATACTATTTGGTATCACAGCTTCAATTCTGGTATCTGTGTGTGTGTGTGTGTGTGTGTGTGTGTGTGTGTGTGTGTGTGTGTGCATGTGTGTGTGTGTTCATACACTTGTCTTGGAGCTTGAACTCAGGATCTGAACACTGTACCTGAGTTTCTCCTGTGCAAGGATAGCACTCTACCACTTGAGCCACACAGCTACTTCAGGCTTTTTTCTAGTGATGTTTTACTAAGGAATCAAACCCAGGGATTCATACCTGCAAAGCACTCTACCCCTAAGACACAGTCCCAGCACTGCATTTCAAATTTCTTTCTTTCTTTTCTTGAAAGTTGGAGGAATTGAAGTCTAGGCCTGGGAGCTGTCCTTGAGTTCTTCAGTTAAAGCCAAACACCCTACCACTTGAGCTACAGCACCCCGGCAGGATTTTTGTAGTTCACTGGAGAGAAGCCTCACAAGGAATTTCCTCCCAGCCTGGCTTTGGAATGTGATCCTCAGCTCTCAGGCTCCTTAGTGGCTTGGATGACAGGTGCAAGTCACCAATGCCCAGCTTCCACTTCAAATTTCTAAGTGGTGAATAGAAGACAATAAACTTATGGGACCTTTTGTGTCTGGGATAGTTGGGAACGGAGATCATCATATCTAAGCTTCCTGAGTAGGCAGGATGACAGACCTCAGCTACAGATACCTAGACTGTAACACTCTGTTGCAAGGTGGTTCTTGACTCCACGTGGTAAGGTGCTAGCCATGAGCCCAACAGGGAATGGTCAGTGGCTAGGCCCTGAGTTCAAGGTTAATGACTGAGAAAAATAAACCAAAACAATTATCTGCAGGAGACAACTCACTAGAGTTAGGTACATACATAATTTTGGCCCTGACATGGGGACATATCTGAGCCTCAAGTTTCTCATCTACACAATCATCTTACTTGTAGAGCTCTTATAAGAAACAGATGAAAAAATGCACCCTGTGAAGGACTCAGCACACAACACCTCCTGAAGTACTCATCACATAGCTGTATCCCACACACTGTCATTAGAATTAGGGTGTTTTCATCAGTATTATCATTCTTTCAGAAACACATCCCAAGCCACACAACGTTCACATCTAATGATTTAGAGGGGTGGCTTTTTTCGGGGGAGGTGGAGTCAGACATGGGGAATGCACTGAAAGGTTGGGGGTAGTGTCCTAAGATAGTTTGCTCAAGGTTAGAGCTCTACCACTTTGAGCCACAGCTCAGTTTCGCAGACTTCCTGCCAGAGTGGGTTTTAAACCCACCAGTGTCAGATCTTAGCCTCCAAGTATATTGGATGACAGGGGTGAGCAAACCAGCAGCATCGGGTTCTGTGGAGCTGGGTTGCAGCAGTTTACCTCTGGCTAAGTCAGGTTAGATGGCAGCTGTCAGCACCAGACTCAAGGCTTGCTCTGTGATGAGGTATTTGCAGTGCTATCCTTATATATTTGCAGTCAGAACATTCCATCTTTTTTTGGTACCATTCCTGGGTCTTGAGTAAGAGACTAGACACAGTCCCTAAGCTTTCATTCTCAAACCTAGTGCTCAGCTGCTTGAGCGACAGCACAACTTCTGGATTTCTGTATGCACCTGGTAGTGAGGAATCCAGGGCTTTGTACATAATAGGTGAGCACTCTAAAACTGAGCCCAGGAGTAACAAGTGTATAAACAGATAAATGTGTAGATTCATAGATAATCAGACAGACAGACAGACAGACAGACAGATTGATGATAGATAGATAGATAGATAGATAGATAGATAGATAGATAGATAGATAGATAGATAGATGGATAGATGGATAGATAGATAGATAGATAGATAGATAGATAGATAGATAGATAGATAGATAGATAGATAGATAGATAGATGTAGATGCATAAAACAAGAGAGGGATGTCTGTATACTATGAAATTGCATATACCATATTACTCAACATTATTGGCAATTAAATTATTCCTTCCTTTTCAAAGTATCATGACTGAATACATAATAAAGTACTAATTAAAAATTAGTCTATGTAGTATAATTGTTGTGTATAATTTTATAATATAATCATGCACTACTAATTTAATTGTTACATTTATAACATTCCATTTGTATGGATTTATATGGGAATGGGTTTCTTAGAATCTCGCCATTCATTAGAGGCAATCCCGGGATTCGATCTCCAGACCTAAGTTGCCAGTTTTGGCTATGGTTTCCTTAATAGCCCGCCAAACATCAGCAATGCTAGGCTATATTCACTTTCTGGGCCTTGTCATTTGCACTCAGGAAGGTAACAATACAAAGGAAAATAAATGTGAAAACCACCTTCTTGAACGTCTCAGTTTTATACTTCTACTTTTTATTTTTTTTTCAGGCCCAATATTTGAACTCGGGTCCTAACATATAAGGGTCAGCTGTGGCAAAGATGCCAAGACCTGAGTACAAGCCCTGTGATCAGCTAATAATAATAATAATAATAAGTCCCTGGTTTGGAATTTGCACCATTTTTCAGGAAGCCTTGTATTTGAACTCAGGGTATGGATAACTCTGTGGCACTGTGGGTGAAGGGGAAAGGATCACCGTCCTTGAATACAAGAAATTCAGATCGGTTCCCAGGGCTTGAATTGAAGCCCCAGCACTGGAAAAAGTAATATTAATATATAAGATCTATTTACATACATAGGTATACTGTATATGTTGTTTATTACTCATATATTTATTATTATTACATATATATGTTTCTTTTATTACATCATATCACATAGGATATATTTGCATATGGATTATACATCCTACTGAGACCCAGGACTTTCACAGAGAAGGAAAAAAAATGTGTCAAGATTGGCTCCTGACTCCAGGAATAAAATTTTGGCCATGCTGGGATTTCAACTCACGTCCTACAATTGCCAATCCAAAAATGGGGTCACAATTTTAGCACACCAGCCTCCGGCAAACTGAGCTGCCAGGAAGTTCTGAGTACCTGTGATCAATCCACAGGCGTTCCCAATAGTATATACATGCATAGAGAGACAGGGAATGTGAGGATATTAAATTGTGTATATATATATATATATATATATATATATATATATATATATAATACCAATTATTAGTTATTAAATTATGCCTCTATGTAATACTTAGAAAAGCATTAATTAAAAATTAGTCAATATCCTTCTATTAGGGGAATCATACCATGGAGCTAGAATTGAAGACATAAATCCAATAATTTTTGTGTGACATTCTAAAATAGAATCATAAATTAACTGAAAATTTATTTATTACATGTATAACATTGCATTAGCATTCACCTGAATAGGAATGAGTTTGTCAGAATCTCCTTCCATTTGTGGGTGGCAGTCCTGGCATTCGAACTCCAGGCCTGGGTAGTTTACTTTGGATGCAAACCATTGGAATGACACAGTGAAGATTTCAGATTGTTACAATTACAAAAAAGAACAACAAGAAGAAACGAAACCCAGGAGCCAGGGGCTCTTGCCTGTAATCCTAGCTCCTCAGGAGGCTGAAAGGTAGAGAATGCCAATTTGAATTCAAGCAGGGCAGGAAAGTCCGCGACACTCTTATTTCTAAGAGATCACAGGAAAGGAAAACATGAATGGGGCTGCGGCTCAAGGGCAGAACACTACACTTGAGCAAAAGAAGCTCAGGGACAGGGCCTAGCTCATAATACAAACCCAGAACTGCCCCCTCCCCCCCAAAAGGAGGCAACAACTCCATGTTTCTGTGTATGGATGATGATGGATGGATAATGGATATTCAGCAGGTTGCCCATGCCCAGGTCCCCAACCTTGGCAAGCAGGGAAAAGCCCTCAGAGAGTACTAAGTCTGAGCCAGCAGCTTGAACAAAGCATCCTTCTTTGTCATTTAATAACTGAAATCTTATGTTCTGGCTGAGCTGTCCCATCGGGACACATAGCAGACAGTCACTGCCTCCAAGGAGACCACAGTTCCTAGATTATAGGAGTTGTCAAAGGTTCTGGCTCCATATACTCTCTCTATCTGTAGGATGTGAGCCTAGACCTCTGGGGCCTGGTGGCTATCACTAATTAATCATTCCTCATTGCTAAGTCATAGGCTGGTCCCAAATCTTGGCAAAGATAAGAAATTGTAAGCTATTTCTATGCCAAAAGAGGTATGCCAATAAATCCCACTCTCATAACACCTGTTAGAAGTGAGCTTTGGGCTGCGAATGTGGCTTAGTGGTAGAGTGCTTACCTAGTGTGCACTAAGTCCTGGGTTCGATTCCTCAGTACCACAGAAAGAGAAAAAGCCAAAAGTGGCACTGTGGCTTAATTGATAGAGTGCTAGCCTTGAGCAAATAAGCTCAGGAACATGCACAGAACCTGAGTTCAAGCCCCAAGACTGTCAAAAAATGAGCCTGGTGAGACATATTTTTCTGGGACTCAGAGGAGGGCCAAGGATATAGGTAAGCAGTAGGGTAGAGGGCAGGTGCTGGTGGCTCATCCCTGTAAGCTACTCAGTAGGCTGAGGTCTGTGGATCCCCATTGCAAGCAGGAAAGTCTATATAGACACTATTCTCCAATTAAAAACCCAAGAAGCCAGAAGTAGAGCTGTGGTTCAAGTAGTAGAGGGCTAGACTTGAGCACAAAAGCTCAATGGCCTGGATGACATGAATTCAAACCCCAGGACTGGCACTCACTCACACACACACACACACACACACACACACACACACACACACACACACACACACACCATGATAGAGCATTTGCCAGTCAGCCTGCACAAGTTCCATTTCTAGAAACTCAATATTTAAAAAGAGGGAGAAGGGAAGGAAAGACTGGCTCCAGGAGGTGATATAACCAGGGCCAAAATTCCACAGGACTTCTAAGATGTGAATACAGGATAGAGAGCCTCAGGCAGAAGTTACAGCATGGGCAAAGGTCCTGAGGTATGCTATAGAGCAGGTGGTATGGTTGGAATGAAGGTTCTGTGGCTACAGAAAAAGTCTGGCAAGACGTTCAATGCTGGGTCAATGTTTGTATTTGAGTCACAGGGCAGAGGGTGGGGTCCCAGAATTAGGCCCAAGGGGAAGATCAACTTGACTTTTCACCATGGACCCCAGGTATTTCCTGTGGCTGGAAGCCTATTTTTTTTACAGCTCCTGACCCTCAGACCTCCTTTGCATGGAGGAGTCAGGGCAAACGCAGGGAAGGACCTTTGCTTAAGAAAAGCTTCTAGCCCAATGCCAGCAGTGGCTCAACCCCTGTAAATCCTAGCTACTCAGGAAACTGAAATCAGAGATCATGGGTCAAGCAAGGTCAGGGGAAGAAAGTTAGTGAAACTCTTCTCGCTGATTAACTACCAAAAGCCAGAAGTGGAGCTGTGGGTCAATGGTAGAGTGCTAAATTTGAGGGAAAATGTTAAGAGACCAGAGCCCAGACTCTGAGTTCAAGCCCCAGTACTGGCACGAAATAATAAAGAAAAGCTTTCAGGAGCTCCTAGTACACTGTGATGAAAGGCCAGATCAGCCGGCCACTGGTGACTTATGCTTGTCTTCCTAGCTCCTCAGGAGGCTGAGATGTGATGATTGCGGTTCCAAGCCAGCCCGGGGAGGAAAGTCTTGGAGACTCTGACCTCCAAGGAACCTCCAGAAAACCAGAAGGGCTCTGTAGCTCAAGTGGTAAGCTGAAAAGCTGGGGGACAGTGTCCAGGCCTAGAGTTCAAGCCCTATGACCAACCTTTGGCCTGCTTGGACCTCATTCTGTGGCTCTCGGCAGAGTACCTTCCAGTGGGCCCCTGAGGGTCTCCCAATATCTAGGTGTCATACAAGTCTTGAGAGCAGTCTGTTTGGAAGCCATTGGCTACAGAGCAGGCCACAATACCAGAGAAGAGTCGAGTCTTGGGGCATGGAGAACATCAGAATGGCATGTCATGGGTGCAATGTGGATCTGAGCAGTAGTAAATCGATGTCTCAGAACATGGTTCTGGGCCAGGAGGGGCAAGAGCTGCAACATGTCACACCAGGTAATGCCCGCTCTTGGCCTATGGTGGAACATATCTGCTCTGACATAAGCATTCAGGGTGAGCAAAAGTCAGCTGGGCCATGGTCACTTCCCCCAATTGAACTCTAGAGGATTATGGCAAGGGGCCGCATGTCCCCCATCTGGCCACCAGGGAGCAGGAGTCTCCCTCCATAGGGATTATCCCTGCCAGTTGTGTTTACTCTTGCTTCCCTTGGGCCACCATCATGCTTCAAAGCCACCTTGGACAGGAAAGTCCTTGAGACTCTTACCTACAATTAACCATCAAAAAGCAAGTGGGGCTGTGGCTCAAATGGCAGAGCATTAGCCTTGAGCAAGAAAACGCAGGGATAGAGCCTAGGCCCTGTGTTCACACACACACACACACACACACACACACACACACACACACACACACACACACACACACACACGTACGCACCACATGCATGCAAAATCAGAGATTTCAACACTGCTATCTTTGGATATTCTCTACCTTTCCCCACTAAGCCTGATGGCTGTTGGCCTAGGTGTTTGATGCATCCAACACCTGGCATATTTAATTTTGGGGAACAGGATGGCTAGAAGGTCAGTCTTCCCCCATCCCACCTCCTTGATTGGGTCATGGTCTATCCAGCCCCTTTTTCGCTCCTTTTACAGACTTGCCAAGATGCCTTCAAAAGGCATCACATGCTGGGCACTGGTGTCTCATACCTGTCATCTGAGATACTCAGGAAGCTGAGATCTGGAGGATCATGGTGCCAAGACAGCCTGTGCAGGAAAGTGTGTGAGACTCTTATCCTCGATGAATCATCAGAAAACAAGAAAAGTCCCTGTGGCTCAAGTGATAGAGTGCCAGCCTTGAGAAAAAGAGCTCAGGGACAGCACTCAGGGACAACAACAACAAGGAGAGGCATTGCATGTTGGCTTTGGGATTGGCATGGGCCAAATATAATTGGAATTTTCAAGTGCTCCAAGACAAAGCAGTACCTCCTTTAGTAGCATGCTCCTCCATCTGGTCTCACACTCTGGCCTTGGCCCTGCTTTGGGTCAGCATGGCTTTGGCTTGATGGGAGGGCTCCAAGGAGGAAGATCCCAGAGCAATTGCCCCAGCCTCTTCCCCCTGTTCACCCTGCTGCTTTTGCCCTTTCCCATAGAACTTCTTCCTGGAATCTATGCATGAGGTCATCACCACCACCATTGTGGTGAATGGTGGGTCCAGCCTAACTCGGGGCAGTCAGAGGTGGAAGTCGGTCTGGGACTAGAAGCTTCTACCCTGTGTGTGGGCTAAGGACAAGGCTGACCTTTATTTCATCCTGAGCATTGAAGTGATAGGGAGACAATGTAGACTCCACGTTGAATCAGGTAATATTGGAGTCTAGAGGACCACTTGTGTGGGGTAGGCTGTGGGGCTCAGGGGACTATTCTTCTTGGTACTCCTCTCCAGGACTCCCTCTCCCTGTCTCATCCCTAAATGGTAGAAGAGAAACTTCAACTAAGGGGGTCAAAGAAGGGGCAGGGGAGTATTTCTCTGTGAACCATACTTGTGCTTCATGTTCATCCTAGCCTCTGCTTCCTATTTATCTGAGGAATGGCCATATGGGTTTGGGAGGGGGGAGAATCATCCTAGCTGAGAATGTGACTCAGTGGTAGAGTGGTCACCTAGCATGCCTGACACCCTGGGTTCAATTCCACACAGAAAAAGCTGGAACTGGAGGTGGGGCTCAACGGATAGAGTGTCAGCTTTGATCAAAAAGAGCTCAGGGAGAGTAGCCAGGCCCTGAGTTCAAGCCCCAGGACTGGAAGAACAAATCTTTGTTGTAGGCTTTTCTTCCTCTTGAAAACAATTTATTGTTTGGGATAAGCATAACATGGGTCTCTTCCCTGGCCACCAATGGGCCATTAGATGTCCCTTGAATTTAGGCCACTTCCCGGCAGCCTCTGCCCTACCTGACACTAAGTTTACCCTTCCCATCTCACAGCAGATGGAGGCCTGAGAGAAGGCCACCTGGCCACCCACTTCTGGTGGCTGCCTTGGCTTTTGAGAGTCAGTATTTCACATAGAGAGTCATCATCCACATCAGCCTACAGAAGAATGGGAGGGAGCACTCCTTGCCCGAGTCCACGAGTTCTAGGCTGCTCTGGGTGTGGGTTATCTGCTGTAGAACGTGCTCTGTCGTGGAGTCATCTACGAGGTCGTGAAACCCGACCACTACTCTGGCAGTGTCCAAGTTGTCTTAAAGTTGCAATTCTTCAAAACCTTTGTGCTTCTCACTCATTTCGCCCACTCTGGAGCCTGAGGCATCTGGAGCAGTGGGGGGCAGGGCGGGGGGAGCTCAGCCTGTGCTGGCATCTGGAGCCCGCTGTCCACTCCTTCCCCTGTGAGGAGTAACAGCAGCTCCTGTAGCTCTCTCTTCTTCTCCATCTTCTCTTGGGTGAGCCGGCACACACGCTTGGCTTTCTCTTGACACAGCTCATCCAGGACGAACATTTGCTCCTTACATGCCACAAGGGACTCCTTGACAGTGTGGATGTGTGCCAATAGCTGGCTGCATCGATTGTGGAGCTCATCCACTGGACTATGGATGTCCACTTCATCATACAAGTCGTGGACGAAGCAGATTTTCTTCTCAGACACAAACGTGTCCCAATTCCCATCCCCAAGCCTGCTGTGGTGGCAGCTCACAGGGCGGGGGTACCTGTGCCTCCAGTTCTGTCAGACAGTGAGCTGCTGGGTTGGACATGCAACTGCACTGGGGTCACTGCTACTGCAGCAGGAGTTTCCCCCTGTGGATCTCAGCCTCTGAGAGCTCTTGCAGAGCCACATCCTTGTAGGTGTGGGGCATGTCTCCATCCTCTGCGATGCTCACTTTGTAGAGGATTCACCTCCTCAACTTTTGTTTCTCCAGGGCTCACAACTTCCCCTCCGCAGTGAAAGCCAGGCTCAGCTGGGCCTGCAGGCGCTCCTTCTGTGGTATGGACACTTCTAGGCACTTGGGAGTATCCTGCCACTTTAGTGGCACCACCTGGTCCCCCCAGTTGGTCGGCCCTGCACTTGCTTCAGCTGCTCTAGCAGCTGGGTCTGCTGATGCAAGGCCTCCTTCTTGGAGTTCAGCTGCTCATTGGAGGCAATGTGTTGCTCACAGGTGGCTCTGAGCACCAGAATGCTGGTGAGCTCCTCCTTCTCATAGCTCACCTTGTGGAGAGCGTTCCACAGCAGGGCCAGCTCTATCTATGGGTCACACACACATATCTTGGGGTCTCGGGGATGTACTGCCAATCCTTGGCCTTCTCATCCAGTCTCCATAGTTGCTCCCGCTGCTCCACATTCTGGAGACCGAGCCTCTGGTTTTCCTGGACTTGGATGTGAAGTTGTTCCTCCAGGTTTTTCAACTCCATCTGTATGCAGTAGGCCTGGGTCTGCAACTGCCACTCAGCCTGAGATGGTCCTGCGGAGGGCCGAGGCTCTGCCAGTGTCGTTCTCATTTCCTCCAGCTCATTCTCTAGAGCCAGCACCTACCTCGCCCTTTGCTCCTTCTCCTCTGTCAGTTGATTCACCTGCTTGGCCAGCCACTGAGCCTCCTCCTTCCATGTGGACCTCTCAATGCTCAGGCTCTCCATCAAGGTGTCTCTTTCCAGAATTGCTGAGGTCACCATCCAACTCAGGTTTTCCAGTAGTCTCTTTACCTCGCGCCCCACCAACACTTGTTGAAACTTGCAGATTCTGATCTTCCTGTTGGTCTTCTTTGTCCAGATTGCTTCCAGCTTCTCCTGCAACTCTGTGTTCACTTGCTCCAGGTCATTGAAGCTTCTGGTCTTTTCCTCTAGCTGAAGTGTCACATGATTCAGCTGTGCGAAGAACATTTCAGTCTCCTTCTGTGCAGCAGCCATTGCCATCTCCAGCTCCAACAAGTTACACCCTGTGGCCTGCAGGTGGCTGGTGAGAGCTTCTTGCTCCATTTCTCTGTCATTGGCCTCCTGCTTCACTAGCCCAGTGCAAATTTTAAATTGCTTTCTGCCGAAACCAACCTTTGTATGGACGTCTTGTGGATGTCTAGCTCTGTTTTTGGTGCTTCGTGCACCTGGGCTACCTTCTCCCTCTCTTTCTCCCGTCGATCCTGCAGGTCTGTATTTTCCAGCTTCAGTGGTTGGATCTTGGCACAGCGTGCCTGGTTTCTTCTTTTGCTGTGGTCCAGGGCAGGCACCAGTGTCGGTAGCACCTCTGAAGATCTTTGGTGGTATAGGGACCCCTGACACTCTGGACCCTGGTGACTGTGACTGTGTCCAAAGGCAAGGGAGGCCCGCAGTCAGCATCACCGTTGGCTGGACCTTCTGGTGAATCACCTTCCCCACTGGTGTTTGTCTTGAAGACCCCTCCTTTTTTCGTGTTCTTTGTTTTCTTGAATGTTGCAGGTCTGATGGGAGAATTCATCTGCCGGTGTTCTGGCAGTAGTTTCTTGCCCAGAGCTCTCATGGAGTCTTGTTGTTTCAGACATCTGTGCTCTGGGATGGGAAAGATGAGCTGGCCACGTTCCCAGGCACTGGGAAATCCTCTATTCTCCCACTCACTGACTAGGACGTCAATTTCGACTCTACTCCAAAGTGGACTCGAGCTCTTGCTCATCACTCAGTCGCCTCTACCTTCCTCAACTTCTGGTAGTGGTGTCAACCAACAGAGGGAATCCTGGTGCTGGACAGCGTGGAATGTGGGCGTGGCCACAATTTTTGTATCCCCTTTCTCAGAAACAACCATGAAAGCATTGGGGTGTAGTCGGAATCCTGTGATGTAGGCAAAATGGGTGGAGTCAAGATGACAGCAGCTCCCCCAGCCCTTTTCCCAGGGAACTCTGTCCAATTCAGTTGAGGAAAAGAGGGTGACCTGGGGACAAGAGGGTGGCTGCACAGATTGTTGTGTATGTCTGTGTGTTGCCAGTCCCAGATCTTTAACTCAGGATCTGCCCAGTCTGTGAACTGCTTTTGATCAAGGCTAGCCCTCTACCACTGGAGCCACATGGCTCTACTTCTGGCTTTGTTGGCACTGAAGTTAGACAGGGGTCTCAAGGACTTTCCTGCCTAGAGTGACTTTGACCATGATCCTCCTATCACAACCTTGTAAGCATCAATGAGGACTGCTGAGAGCCACTGGTGCCTGCCTAATCATTGGTCTTTCTGTTCTTGGACAGACCAGTGAGTTCCCTATTTTGGGGATTAAGTGGTGGGAGCTGGAGCCCACAGTTGGAATCCTGGTCCTGCCATCTGCAAATGGAAGGACATCCTTAGAAACTCATTCCTATCTATATGAATACCAGTGAAATGTGATGTATGTTATGATTGAATGGACAATACTCAAATAATTCTAGGAAAAATTGATACACAATTGTATTAGAGAACACAGATCAATTTTAATCAATACTTTATGAAGCATTTAAGCAATCACATTCATTAACTGGAGGCATAATGAAATATCTAAGAATTGGGAGTCACATAGTATAAAGGTGCCATTTTTTCTGCCAGGACTGGGATCGGAACTCATGGTCTAAGTAACTCTGTTGCACTGTGTGGAAAGGGGAAGCTTGCCTTCTTGAAGTCAAGAAATTCATGTCTGTTCCTTAGGTCTGAAATCGATATACATTCATAGGTTGACTCCATATTGCATTCAGTATAGTTATTCATTTTATTTTTTGTTTGATTCATGTATTTGTGGGGCACATGGGCAGAAAAGATGGCGGTGAGAGGAAGTTGAGTGGTCAGAGCCCGAGTTGTTTACCTTAAAATCTGATTGGATAAAGCTTAGGCACATGATAGGGTGTGACCTTTACAGTGATTGGTTGGTTCCTTTCCCTCCCCTTCAATGCCACGCAGTTTTTCCCTTTAAAAGATGTTTTCTGTGTGGTAATAAACGAGTTCTTGCTTAACTTGACTACCTGCTTTGTCTGAATGTCTCCCGGGCTAAGAGGCGGGGGGAACCGTCCAGCAAGTGCACTTATATTTCCTTGGACCCCATCAATCTTTCTTAGGGAGGATGAAGATCCGACATGTATTGACTATTTAATTGACTAATATGGCACATAGAACATTGATTACATTGATTAAATAGGATATAGGTCTGCATATGTATTCCACTTATACCTGACACCCCGGAATTTCACAGAAAAGGAAAACGTGTCACCATCAGTTTCTTACTCCATGATTCATTGTTTGGGCATGCTGGCATCTGAACTCATGGCCTACAGGGACAAATTCATGAAAGGGTGTGTGTTAGCATGCCATCCTGGGGCAAATTGAGCTGATAGGCAGTTCTCAAGATCTAACATCGAGAACAAGGGGTTGACAAAACAAGTACAGATTGACACGCAGATTGGAGTATGCTAATAAATATATATCTTTATAGAGTGCCAGAGATGTCTATCCATTGCTCATTTATATAGACTACATTCCTACAAATTCTTGGGTATTTATTATGCCTCCATGTAATTTATGTTATTATTTTCATCTTTAATAAACTATTAAGTATATCAGTGTCCTGAAATTATTGTGTCCTTGTGAGAAATAATATTCTTTTAATGCTTCATAAGATATTAAATAAAGTATCATTCATGAGCATCTCATTCAACTTTGACATTGATAATATTCCATCGTTATTCCTGTGGATAGGAACGAACCTCTTAGGATCTCCCACCATCCAGAAGTGGCATGACTGGTATTCGAAATGTAGGCCTATGTTGCCGGGCGGGACTATGGCTTCTCCAATGGCCTGCAATTAAAAAAACATATTTAGCTCCCTAGGTTGCAATTCATGCCATTTTTTCTGCCAGGCCAGCGATTTGAACTCAAGGTCTGGGTAAATATGCAAAACCGTGAGGAAAGGGAATCTGACCATGCTTGAAGACAAGAAAGGCAGGTCTGTTCCCTAGGCCTGAATTCAAGCCTCAGGCCTGGAAAACATACTCCTTATATCCATTTTAAAGATAGGATTTATACTTCCATACAGATATTCCATATTTTGTTGGGTGTGGTTATTCATTTTATTGCTTGTTTATTCATTTATTTACCATTTATTTTATTGACTCTGATGACCCCTCTAACATTTATTACATTGTTTACATCTTATATCACAGCATCCAGATTTGTCTATATGTTCTCCATCATGCCTGACACCGAGGAGTCTCCCGGAAAAGGAATACATGTGTCACACTTGGCTTCTTACTCCAAGATTAAATTTTTGGCAGTGCTGGGATATGATCTTAGGGATTAGCAAGCCCAATTCATGAATGGATGAGTGTGAGCACGGCAGCCTCTAATCAATGAAGCTGTCAGGTGGTTCCCAGGTGCTGAGAACCAGTCCCAGGTTTGGCCAAAACAGTGATACATGGATAGGCAGAGGGTGGTATACAAATAAATATGTATTGGTAAAGAGCACCAGAGCCATCTATCTATGATTGAAGGACACTTACTATGTTCCTACCAACTTTTAGGCATTTATTGTACCACCATTGAAGGAATATTATTCTTTTCATGCATAATAATCTATTAATTAAGATCAATCAGCATCCTAGGATTATTGCATCCAATTTTAGACTACACCAAAGAATGAACTACTCTCAATTGGTATTCCTATGCATAGGAATGAGTGTTTTGTGATCTCCTGCCATTGGTAGGTGTCAGGACTGGGATTTGAACCCAGGGCCTATGTTGACAGGTTGGCCTATGGATTCCCTGATAGCATGCCAGCATTCAGATATGGCAGGTCAGGTTCACTTTGCAGCCATGTCATTCAGACCCAGGATGGTCACCCTGCAAGTAAAAAACGTAAAACACCCAGCCCTCTGTAGCTCGCCACTTTTTATGCTATGTTACTTATTTTTCTTCCTGCAAGCCCTCTGGACCTAAGATCCCTGAGTTGTCTATGGGTCCGAGTTGGAGATACAAAACTGGAAAAAAGTGAAGGTTAAGCGAAGTACTTTTGCTATTTGCTAATTAGGATAACATTCTCTGGAAAATGAATGCTCATGTACACCAGAATTGGAGTCAGAGCTCAAGATTCAAGTGTAGCCCATCCATATTCACAGCCCCTCAGACACTAGCATTATAACCTTGTGTCCTACAGGGTTCTGAAAGGTCTATTGTTGACTTAATATGCTGCTCAAGCCCTTTGTGATAAGCAATTGACTTGTAATGCCAGTGTAATTACAATTCTGAACCTAGCAGACCACCAGTAGCTAACACCTGTCACCCTAGCTCAGAAGGCTGAGGTCTGAGGATCACAGGGTGAAGCCAGTCAGGGTAGGAAAGTCTGAAACTCTGAATTCCACTTCTGAAAGGTCAGATGTTCAAGAGCTTCCTGTGTTTCCCTTGGAGATGAGAAGTTACTCGTACGCTAAAGGTTCTTAGAGTTCTTGAGGTATAGAAGCAGGAAAGAAACATTATTGACCGATCCTGGGTTCAAATGAAGTTCTCAGCATCCAAGCACTAGCCCTGTTTGCAGGAAGAACTCCAATGTAACAATATTTAAATGCAGAAAACAGTTACAAAAGCCAGGCTAGGTGAAGAGAAAAAGTCATGCAAGTTTAGGAGGCAGAATGTACACACACAACATTCCAGGCATGGCCAGCAATGAGGGGAAACATGAAATATTTGTCAGAGTTACACAAAGGTCAAGCTTTTCTCAGCCTCTTCAAACAATGACTAACCTTCCTCCCTCAGGTGAAGGGAGCCTCTGGCTATCTTTAAGTTAACAATAGAGAGCCAATTTATTGGGAGAAAGGGCAGGAACAGAGTTAGAAAACCTTACTCTTTGGTCTTAGGGAGTGGATCTTTGACTCTCCATCTGTCAGATTTGAAGGCCCTTCTTCTACATCTGCCAGTCCTTTCTCCTTCCTTCATTCTCCACATCATTAATGCAAATCCCCAGTCCAAGGACCTCAGTTAGAACTTGGCTCTGCCCTCTTGGCTCTGGGGCCCTTGCCTGCCTGAGAAGTGGAAAGAGACAGTCTTCCTGTTCTCTGGTTGTGTGAAGGCCATGTTGGTGTCCTGGCACACTGCAGAAGGCCTAATGCCTGGGAAGTCTTCCTTACTTTCCTCCTGACATGCAAGTCCAGATTCATCTATCATATTTCTATCTATCTATCTATCTATCTATCTATCTATCTATCTATCTATCTATCTATCTATCTATCTATCTATCTATCTATCTATCTATCTATCTATCTATCTATCTGTCTGTCTGTCTGTCTGTCTATCTATCTATCTACCTATCTATCTACCTACCAAAGTAGCTATTTCTTTGCCAGTTCTTGGGTTGAACCCAAGGCCTGGCACTGTCTCTAGCACGCTACCACTTGAGCCACAGCACCAATTCTGATTTTTTCTTGAATGTGCTACTGAGGAATTGAACCCAGGACTTCTTGCATGCTAGGCAAGCATTCTTCCACTAATCCACATTCCCAGCCCCTTTATCTTTTTCTTTTTTTTTAATATTTTATTTTATTTGTGAACATACTGTACAGAGGGGTTACAATTACATGGGCAGGATAATGCGTACATTTCTTACCAAGTATTGCAGCCTCCTCCTTTGTTTTCCCTTCACATATGCTACCATTTTACGTCCCCAAGTTTAATTTTTTGAATACCGGTTACTTCTAAGAAACCTGATCTTCTCTTCCCCTGCCCGGTTTGTGATTCTTCCTGCTTTTGAGGGTGACCTGCTTTAAAGGATGGCTGCACAAGATTGTTGTGTATGTCTGTTTGTTGCCAATCCTGGACCTTGAACTAAGGATCTGGGCATAGTCCGTGAGCTGCTTTTACTTAAGGATAGCCCTCTAACACTGGAGCCATATGGCTATACTTCTGGCTTTGTTAGCCCTGAAGTTGGAGAGGGCTCTCAAGGACTTTTCCCCCTAGCATGACTTCAACAATGATCCTCCTATCACAGCCTTGTAAATATCAAGGAGGACTGCTGAGAGCCACTGGTGCCTGCCTAATAATTGGTCTTGCTGATGTTCTTGGACAGACAGGTGAGTTTCCAATCCTCAGTTTGAAGTGGTGGGAGCCCACAGTTCGAACCCTGGTCGTGCCACCTCCAAATGGCAGGAGATCCTAAGAAACTCATTCCTATCCATATGAATACCAAATGAATTTGATGTATGTCTTGATTGAATGGGCAGTTCATGAATGATTCTTGGATAAAATTATCCACATTTATATTATAGTACACTAATGGATTTTAATTAAAACTTTATGAAGCATTTATACAATCACGTTCATTAACTGGAGACATAATACCTAAGAATTGGGCATCACATAATAAAGAGATGCCATTTTTCTGCCAGTACTTTTTTAGTTAATTGTTGTATTGCATTTTCGGAATGTAGTTTGGTTATCGTGGCCCTGATGATTATTACAGTATCCTCCTTGTGAATTAGTTGCAATTGAAATTGGAAATTTGATTGTGATATTACAAACTCGTTATGACATCACAAACCCATTTTGACATCATCATAGCATGACATCACAAACCCATTGTGACAATATTTTCATTGTGACATCATGATTCCATTGTGACATCTCAAATCTATTATGACCTCTTAGCTCCTTTGAAAAATCACATGCCTTTTTCAACATCATAGTCCCTTTGTGTAACCATATCCTTGTTGTTAACCAATGACAATTGAGATCAGACATGCCATCATAACATCAAAAAGTGTTTGTGACATCCTCAGCAGTGTGACATCACATTTCATTATGAGAGCATCAGCTCATTGTGACATCACCAAACTCAATGACATAATCGCATTATGACAACAATTCTCATTGTGACATCAAAGAGACATTGTGAATGCCTATTCTGTGATTTCATTGTATTTCAAATGTGGCATGAGAGCTGGTATCAGAAACACGTTTGTGCCTACACAATCATTTTGACATCATAATCACTTTGTGATATCGCAGTGCCATTGTGATATCACTAACACAATGTGACATTACAAAACTCTCCTGTCCTCATAACCTTTGTGACATGCTAAAATTGTGATATCTTAGACCTTTTTGCCCTCATAGACCTTTTTGTTTTCAACCTCATATTTCATGTATGAAATGAGGTACCAGAAATCCACTAACATTATGACAATGTGACATCACACTGACAGATGTCATGATCATCGTGTCACGTGACATCACAAAAGGTTTTGATGTCATATTTAGTTGGTGATGCCATACAGGTAAGGGGTCACAGTAGGTCTATGATGCCACAATTTGTTGGTGATATCCAAATGGCATAAAGGATCTCATTTGACATGAAATCACAGAGAATATGAGTTCACAAACAGACTGTGGTATCTTCAAAGGCATGTGTTGTCAAAAATGTGATGATGTCCTAGGGGGAATATGATATCACAGTGTGACACAATGTGCATGATATCTGTCAGTATGATGTCACAATTGTCATGATGCCACAGTGGATTTCTGATATCACATATCATAACAAATATCATAAGGTTGAAAACAGATTATGAACTCATAAATGGCTTAAGACATCACAATTGGAGTACGTCAAAAGACTTATGATGACAGGGCAGGTTTGTGATGTCACATTGTGTTAATGATGTCACCATGGCACTGTGATGTCACAAAGTGATTGTGATGCCGTATATTTATGAGATCATAATGGTTTTCTCATATCAACCCACATGCCACATTTGAAATAGAATGAACTAAGAGAATAGGCATTTACAATGTGTCTATAACATAGCAATGACAATATAATGTCATAATGCTATGAGGTCATTATAAATTGGTGATTTTGCAAGGACATAATGGTGTCATAATGAATATTTGTTGTCTCACTTGTGATGGGGTCACAAATGGTGATGCTACAATGGCATATATGAATTCCATTGTCATGTGTTCACAATGAGGATATGGGCATACAAAGGGACTGTGATGTCACAAATGCCATGTGTGTTTTCAAAGGTACTTAAGGGTCATCATAGCTTTATGATACACTGTTGTGATGAGGTCACCACGGGTTTTTGATGTCATAAGGATTTTGTAATATCTCAAACACAGGTCCAATTTCAATTGCTAGTATTTCACAATGTGCATACAACTTCACAGAAGGATCTTGAAGTCCTAATGAACATGTATTTTTTAAAAAGTTATGAGATCATATTAGGTTTGTGAATACACAATGGGACAGATATCATCATGGCAATGTCAACTCACTACATCATGTCAAAATATTGTGTTGTTGTCACAATTGGTGATGAGGTCACAAAAGATTGGTGATGTCACAATGTTTTGGGCATGTCACAATGACATGATGGCTCCAAATTGTCCTTAACTTACAATAAGTATAGGAGTTCACAAAGGGAATATGGTTTCTCCAAAGTATGTGTTGTCACAAATATATTGAAATCCTAAAAGGTTTGTGATGTTAAAATTTGACACAATGGTTATGAAATCCGGCAGTGTGATATCAACATGGTCATGATGTCACTGGGAATTTGTGATATCAAGTGTCATTTGTGAAATCTAATGAGGTCGAAAACAGATTATGAGGACAAAAAAGCCAAAGGTATTAGAATTGCAGCATGTCACAAAAGTTATGATGACAGGATAGGTTTTTGATATCACAATGTGTTAGAGATATCACAATGGAAAAGTGATGTACAAAGGGATTTTGATGTCACAATGGTTAGGAGGTCTTGATTTGCTTATGATATCAACATATAGGCCACATTTTAAATAGAATGAAATCACAGAAAAGGCATTCATAATGTGTCTATGATGTCTAATGACAATGTGAAGTTATAAATCTATCATATCATTTTAGTTTTGTGATTTTACAATGAGCAGATGGTGTCAAAATGACAATGTGATGTCACAATTGTGATAAACTCACAAACTGTTTTTGATGTTAAAATGTCATGTGTGATTCTCAATTGTCAATATTTCACAGTGGGGATTTGAGTACAAAAAGGGAATGTGATGTCACAAAGCTATGTAGTTTTTCAAAATGTATAAGAGGTCATAATATATTTGGGATGTAACAATGTGATCCTGGTGTTAAAAATATCAATGTGATGTCACAATGGGTTTGTGATGTCACAGTGGTGATGAGGTCACAATGGGTTAGTTATGTCACGAGTTTGTAATATCACAATTATTCGTCCAATTTCAATTGCTCCTAGTTCACCATGAGGACACTGTAATAACCATCAGTGCCCGTATAATCCACGGGAACAGATAGTCATCATGGCCTCTTGGTCTGGACCACCAGAGAGAGGGGTGTATGCTGCTGAAAGGGACAGGACATGCTGTTGAAGGAGATAGGATGTTAAGCCCCACATGGTGAGCAGCCAAGAAGTGATTGGGTATGGACATTTGGGAAGTGATTATTGAACACTGTTATGTAGGAAACATATTGCAGTGGGGGAAGGGTACGGCCTATATATAGGCTGCATGTTCAGAGCAACAGAAGGGGACAGAAAAAGGGGAAGGGCCTTGAAGGAAAGAAGTGATGAGACTGCAGGAAGGTAAAGACCTGGGAGGAGAGGAAATTGAGGGAAATCAGGAGCTGGAGGATGGCACCTGGCCGCCTGGATAGGGCAGGGCAGGCCTGTCAAGAGTAGAACAGCCTGAAGAGAAGGGAATGGTGGAAGGAAAAAAATAAGACCTGAAATGTAGGACAGGTCTGTAGTGAACGAAGATGAAGAGATAAGAAAAAGCCTTGTCCTTTGAAATGTGGAGCTTTGGAGATCATTATTTTGGTGGTTGGTTGTTTGAAGAACAGTTAACAAATGGCTGGGCTGCTCTGTGGAGTTCTGAGGGTTCATGGTTGAGGCTGCATTTAGCTCTGGGCATCAAGCCCAGGTCAAGGTAGTCGCTTGTTTCAAAATTTATGAGGACAAGACAGATTTGTGATGTTACATTGCATTAATGATATCACAATGTCAATATGAGGTCACAAAGGTATTGTAATGTCACAATGGTGATGTGGTCCCAATGGGTTTCTGAAATCAAACTATATGCCACATTTGAGATAGAATGAATCACAGACTAGGCAATCACATTGTCTCTAGGACCTCACAATGAATATGTGATGTCATAATGCTACGATGTCATTGTCATTTAGGGATATCACAATGGGCTAATGGTATCCTAACAACAATGTGATCTCACTCTGGAGATGATGTCACGTAGTGTTTGTAATGGTACAATGGCATGTCTGATGTCAGTTGTCCTTTTTCAAAGGTGTTAAGAGGTCACAAGAGATTTGAGATATCACAAGGTGATCATGATATCACTGTGGAAATGTGATGTCACAATGGGATTGTGATGTCACAGTGGTGATAAAGTCACACTTGGATAGTGATGTCACAACGAATTTGTAATATCACCATTACATATCTAATTTCGTTCTACTAGATCACAATGAAGATACGAGTTTACATAAGGAGCTAGAAGTCAGAAAGGCCATGGGTTTTGTAAAATATTAAGCAGACATAATAGATTGGTGAAAATGCAATGGGACAGAGATATCCCCTTGGCAATGTGATGTTACCATTACATGAGATAGTATTGTTTTGAAGTCACAAATAGTTGGTAATGCCATACAGCTGATGAGGTCACAGAGATTTGTGTTTTCACAATGGGATGTTGATGTCACAATCTCATGCCAGGACTCTAATTAACAATAAATATACAAGTTCACAAGGGATAATGCACAAGTGGAATGAGTATTAACATGTTTGTGATGTCACAATGTGACTCAGTGGTCATGACATCTGGCAGTGTGATGTCACACTGGTCGTGATGTCACAGTGGATTTCAGATATCACATGTCATACCTGAAGTATTATGAGTTAAACAGTTTATGAGCTTAGAGAGGCCAGAGATGATACTGGCAGCATGTCAAAACATATATGAGGATAGGATAGACAGTGGGTTAGTGATATCATAATGGCAATGTAGTGTCATCAAGGTATTGTGATGCCATAATGGTTATGTGTTCGCAATCTATTTCTGATAACACACCTGCCACATTTGAAATAGAATGAAATCACAGAATAGACATTCCATTGTATCTGTGACATCACAATTACCATGGGATGTCATAATTCTATGATGTCATTGTTGTTTTATGACGTCACGATGGGCTGATGTTGTCATAATGACAGTGTGATGTTACACTGGTGATGATGTCACAAAGGTTTTGAGATGTTAAAATGGCATGTCTGATCTTAATTGTCATTAGCTCAAAATGAGGATATGAGTACACAAAGGTCCTGTGATGACACAAAAGCCATGCTTTCTTTCAAAGCTTCTGAGGTCATAATATGATTGGGATGTCACAATGTGAGCATGGTGACACAATGGCAATGTGATATCACAATGAGTTTGTGATGTCACCACGGTGATGAGGTCACAATGGGTTAGTGATGTCTCATCAAGTAATACAACAATGACATATACAATTTCAGTTTCTTCTAATTCACTATGAGGATACTGTAATAACCAGTGAGGCCAGAATTATCTGTGGGAGCCGATAATCATTGTAAATTCTTGGCCTGGCCCACCGGAGTGTGTGGGGAATACCGCCAAAGGTGGTAGTGTCAAGACTCACATGGTGAGCTGTCAAGAAGTAATTGAACATTGGGCAGTTTGGGAAGTGACGGTTGAAAACTGTTAAGCAGAAGACACATTGGAGTGAAGAGGGATATAACCTATATATAAGTTGCATTTTCAGAGCATTGGAAGGGGACATAAAAATGAGAGCTACCCAGATGGAAGAAGGTGGTGAGACAGCAGGAAGGGAAAAACTTGAGAAGAGAGGAAGTTGAGAGAGAGCAGAAGGTTGGCAAGTGGTCACTGGGGCAGAGTAGGGCAGGCCTGTGGAGACTGGAGAGGCCTGAAGGAAGTGGTGGAAGGGAAATAGGGAAAGACCAGGAAGGAAGGACAAGTCTGTAGCGAAGGAGGGAGGAATGGAAAAGTAAAAAGCCTTGCCCATTGAGGTTTGGAGCTTTGGAGATCATAATTTTTTGGCTGGTGGTTTGCAGACCAATTAAGAAAGGGTGAGGCTGCCCATTGAAGGTCTGAGGTTTGGTGGTCAAGGCTGCTCTTAGTCCTGGGTATCCAGTCCAGGATAAGGTAATCACAGTCCCCTTTCTAGTGTAAATTGGTTTATTATATTAAATGTGACTTGATGGTTTGTCTCTTGGCCTTAGAAGTTATAAGTACACTAGTTCACATAAAGAGCTTTAAGTCTCAAAGGCCATGAATTTTCTAAGATGTGATGTGGCCAAATAGGTTTGTAAAAACACAATGGGACAGTGATATCACAATGGCAATACCACAATATCATGTCAAAATAATGCTTTGATACCACAATTATTTGTTGATGCCATTCTCGTGATGAGGTCACAATAATTTTGTGATGTCACAAAGGGTTCATGATGTCAGAGTGGCATGGCAGATCTCAAATGTCATTAATTAGGAATGAATATATGAGTTCAAGAAGGGACTGTAATGTCTCCAAAGACATGTGTTGTGACAAATGTGATGTCGTTCTTACAGGTTTGTGATGTCACAATGTGATACAATACTCATGATATCTGGCAGTATGATGTCACAGGGGATTTCTGATATCACATATCATACCAGAAATATGAGATTGAAAACAGATTAGGAGCTCACAATGGGCTTAACATATGACAATGGCAGCATGTCACAAAACTGATAAGGACTGGTTTGTGATGGCACAGCAGATTAATGATGTCAAAAAAGATTGTGAAATTACAATGGTTATATGGTCAAAATGGGTTACTGAAATAGAATGAATTCACAGAATAGGCCTTCACACTGTTATGACTATGATGTAACAATGTCATTGTGATTTATCATGCTATGATGCCATTGTTGTTTGGTGATGTCACAATGAGCTGAAGGTGTCATAATGACAATTTGATGTCATTGTTTATTTATGATATTACAATGGTTATGAGGTCACATTATGTTTCTGATATCAACACACATGTCAAATTTGAAAAAGAATGAATAAACCGGGCACCAGTGGCTCACGACTGTAATCCAAGCTACTCAGGAGGCTGAGATCTAAGGATTGCACTTCAAAGACACCTCAGGCAGGAAAGTCCATGAGACTATCTCCAATAAAAACCATTAGAAAACCAGAAGTGGTGCTGTGGCTGAAGCTTGCCTTGAACTGAAGAGCAGGGACAGAACCCAAGCCCAGAGTTCAAGCTCAACGACCGACAAAAAGAAATTAAAAACAGGCATCCACAATCTGTCTATAGCATCACAATGACAGTGTGATCTCATAGTGCTATCTTGTCGTAGTTTTGTGATGTCAAAAGTAGTTGATCCTGTCATAATGATGTTATGTCACACTGGTGATGTCACAAAGAGTTCATGATGTTACAATGGCATGTCTGATATGAATTGCCAGTTCATAATCAGGGTATAGTTACACAAAGGGACTGTGATGTCACAAAGGCCATGTTTTTTTTCAAATGTGCTGAGAGGTCCAAATAGGTTTGGGATGTCACAATGTGATAGTGATATCAAATGGCAATGAAAACTTACAATGGGTTTGTGATGTCACATTGGTGATGAAATCAACGTTTTGTGAAGTCACATCTCATACTCACATGTCCAATTTCAGTTGCTACTATTTCACAATGAGGATATGATTTCACAGAAGAAGACTGAAATATAAAAGGCCATGAATTTTCTAAAATGCTATGAAGAAGCTATGAAGGTTTTTGAAAAAACATTGGAACAGTGGTATCACTATGGCAATGAGATGTTGCAATATGATGACTTAATAAAGTTTTGTTACTACAACTGGTGATGCCATACTGGTGATGAGTTTACAAGAGGTGTGTGATTTCATAATGGGTTGGTGACATCAAAATGACACATGTGATCTCAATTGTCAACTCACAATGGGTATATGGGCTCACAAAGGGACTGTGATGTCTCCAAAGGCAGGCGATGTCTCAAAAATGATGAAGTCCTAACAGGTGTGTGTTGTCAAAATGTAACAAAATGCTTATATCATCTATCAGTGTGATGTCACCATGATCTAGATGTCACACTGGATTCGGGTATCACATTTCATACCTGGATTGGGTATGAGAGGATTGGAATCTCACAGTGGGTTAGTGATATCACTATGGAAATGTGGGGTCACAAAGGGATTGTGCTACCACAATGGCTATTAGATCACAATGTGTTTCTACTATAATAGGTTTGTGCTGTCACAATTGATTGGAAATGTCACAATGGCATGCCGATTCTCAAATGTCTTTAATTCACAATTAAGATATGAGTTCACAAAAGGACTGTGTTGACTCCAACGACATGTGTTGAGACAAATGTGATGAAGTCCTAACAGATTTGTGAGTTCACAATGTGACACCATGGTCTTGATGTCTATCAATGTGATGTCACAATGTTCATATTGTCAGAGTCAATTTCTGATATCAGATGTTATCCCTGAATTATGAGTTTGAAAACAGAATATAAGCATACTAAAGGCTTAAAATATCCTAATGGCAGCATATCACAAGTTATGACTAAAAGTTCATTGTTTCTTTGGAGCTTCAGATTCTTTCTTTGAAATTGTATCTTCATTTTGAACTAGTAGAAATTGAAATTGGACATGTCATTGTAATAATACAAACTCATAGTGACATCACAAACTCATTGTGACCTCATCATCACTGTGACATTACAAACCCTTTGTGATATCACATTGCTGTTGTGCCTTCACAATCACATTGTGACATCACAAAGCAATTGTGAACTCTTAGCACCTTTAAAATACACATGACCTCTGTGTCATCACAGACCCTTTGTGTACCCATATCCTCATAGTGAATTAATGAAAATTGTGATCACACATAGCATTGTAGGGTCACAAATACTTTGTGCAATAATTATGACTGTGAAATCACATTGTCATCATGACACCATCATCTCATTGTGACAACACCAAACCGCAATGACATCATACCATTTTTTTCTCTTTTTTCTTCTGTACGTTTTTTATTGTTAGTGTAGTATACAGAGGGATTACAGTTACATGAGTAAGGTAATGAGTACATATCCTATCAAACATTGCTGCCTTGACATCACGTTGTCACTTTAATGTCATAGACCCATTGTGAATGCCAATTCTTTGATTGCATTCTATTTCAAATGTGCCATGTGGGTTGATATCAGGAAACCATTGTGAACTCATAACCTTTGTGACATCAAAATCTCTTTGTCACAGCACTTTGCCTTTGTTATATCATTAACCCACTGTGATATTAAATACCTCTCCTGTCCTCATAACTTTTGTGAAATACCATTGTGATATCTTTGGTCCTTTGTGAGTTGAAAATCTGTGTTCGACTTCATAATTCAAATATGACATGAGATATCTAAAATCCAATGTAACATCTGATATCACACTGCTGGACATCATAACCATTGTGTCACTTTGTGATATCTCAGACCTGTTAGTTCTTCACCTTCTTGACTACATATATTTTGGTGACATCAGAATCCCTTCCCAAACTCATATACTCATGGTGAGTTAATGACAATTGAGATCCCACATGTCATTATGACATCACCAACCCCAAGGGACATCTCAAATTTATTGAGACCTCCTCATCAGTATGGCATCACCAATTGTGACATCAAAACATTATTATAACATGATGTTGAGACATCACATTGTCATTGTGATATCACTGTTCCATTGAGTTTTCACATAGTATGACCACATACTATGAAGCTTCTTCTATCACCTAGTATCCTCATATTGAATTATGAGTAATTGAAATTGGATGTATCATTCTGATATTACAAACTGTGACATCACAAAACCATTGTGACCTCATCACCATTGTGACATCAAAAACCCAATGGGACATCTCATTTTCATTGTCTCATTATGGATCACATTGTGCCCTTTGAAACCTATTATGACCTCTTACCACCTTTGAAAACACACATGGCCTCTGTGACATCACAGAACATTTTTGTATCCATATCCTCATGGGGAACTAATGACAACTGATATCAGACATACCATTTAAACATAAAAAATCCTTTATGACATTATAATTGTGATATCATGTTGCCATTATGACACCATCAACTCATTTTGATGTAAAACTACAATGATATCATAGCATTGTAACATCTCATTGTCA